>NC_135503.1:138725488-139073488 GCF_052857255.1 Amblyomma americanum
AGGACGGCGCAGCACGTCCGCATACGTCGCTGGCGGCCAAGCAGCTGGCTGTGGTGGCGGATCTACTGGAGCGACGGGCGATCTGAGCGCCTGCTGAACTTCCTCCCGAATGGCGCTAGTCAGAGAGTCCACAGGAAAAATCCCCTGGAGTTTCTGCAGCTCCTCACGGACCACAGAACGCACGATGTCCCGAAGGGAGCTTGTATTGGCCCCCGAAGCAGCATCCAGGGGGTGTAGAGCCGAGATAAGGTTTAGCTGCCGGTAGTAGAAATTGTACCGTTGCTGGAGCGCCCTCTCCATGAGCACAGCCTCGGAGAGGAACTCGGCGACTGTTCTGGGCGGGCTTCGGACAAGACCGCAGAACAATTGCTCTTTCACGCCTCTCATCAGGTGTCTGAGCTTTTTCTCTTCCGTCATGGTCGGGTCCGCTCGGTTGCAGAAGCGCGTCACTTCCTCCACGTACATCGCTACGTTCTCGTTTGGTAGCTGAATGCGAGCGGTCAATTCACGCTCGGCCTGTTCACGGCGATCGCTGCTGGTGTAAGTCTCCAACAGCTGGCGACGAAAGTCCTGCCACGTCGTTAGACTCGTCTCGCGGTTTTCGTACCAGATCCGAGCGGCGTCTTCTAAGCTGAAGTAAACGTTCCGGATCTTAGCACTGTCGTCCCAGCTGTTGAAACGCGCAACGCGCTCGATCTGATCAAGCCAGTCTTGGGCGTCCTCCGAGTATCCGCCGTGAAAGGGCTTCGGGATCCGGGGATTTTGCAGGCTCACAAAAGAAGCAGGTATGAACGGGGCGCTGTCTGACCTTGCTGCCGTGGTCGTAGCCATGGGTGCGCTCTCTTGAGGCTGGACTCCGAATTCTGGAGACAAGCCGCGGAGCCTGCGGCTGACACGATGGACGGGGGTTCGCACAAGAGGCACCGGGCTTGTGCTTCGGCTCTCCGAGGAAGGATGGAGCATCAGCCGAGAATACCCAAGCGACCTCCACCAGATGTCACAGGCCAGACGAAGAACAGTCGTAGACGTAGAGGGGGACCGCAGAACGGCCGAGGTTTTTAGTCGCCCAGAACAGAGCCAGCTCGAGCGCGCCTCACGCGAACGCGACCACTTCGTCCTCGTCACGGCTTAGCGCGCAGGTAGCTCGAGCCAGGTCAGTGGCAATATTTTATGCTCAAAATATGAGCCTGACAAATAAACTGGTTTTGTAGAGGCAAGTTCACTTAAAAGCACAAAGTTTGTACTTACAGAGCTATCGGGAAGGTATACGTAGTCTGCAGTAGGTTCCTTGCTGGTTCCTGAAAGTTCCACCCCGTTAAAGGGGACATGAGAGCCTATTTTCACGCATATCGCATTATCGCATTTAATTCTCAACACGTTCAATTAAAATTCCCCCAGGTTTCAGATTATTCTGTGCGTTAAATATCTTTAAAATGAGTTTTTTTCTCCATTTCTGCGAAATGCATGCAGGTCTGGCAACCTCTGATCGCTGACATCACAGGGGCATACCCGACCCGCGTCGTCTGCTACGCGCTGTTGAGGTGCTTGCATGCACACAGACGGTGGTCGCTCGAAAAGTTTTCTTTTTTTAGCTTATCGGAATAAAAAGCACTTTCCGTGTATTCTTTTCGGAAGCCTTCCGCTTAGTACACAAGCTCAGTGATCCTTGGGAAAACAGACTTGCTCGTGGCGTCCGTTTTGTGATTGTTGAGGAAACAGAAATTGATGGACCGCTGCTTTAATATTTACGCTCAGAAACATCTTATTTTTACGTTATCAGTGTGGTCTCTTTTGCGCAGTCAAGTGCTCCCGTATTTGAAAAGCGGCACGTGCCATGCATGCCTTCGCCGATGTGCGCCGTGAAAGCCGCGGCGTTTTGCAGAAGGGTACCAATTTCTTGACCGCTGTTCATCGGCTCGATAATTATTTATCAGAAGGTGGCACTAGAGTAGCCTTGAAGTACGAAAAGAGGAGGGAAAAGTGCCGAATCAGACGACTTCCCTGTTGCATGTGCGCATTTTTAAGTTCCCTTCGGCTGGTAGAACCCTTTTGCAGGAACCAAGCCGCTTGAAAAACCCTACGTGGCTCGAATGCTTTCACTGCCCGCACCAATGAATAGTCGCCGCCGTCTGAATGACTGCTTGAAAATAATAGTACATCATATAGCGTTTACTGTGCGTGCACATTGTGGCCCAGCAATGCAACGATTACGGCAATTGCGGCCCCACGCTGGAGTGGTTTACATAGCTGTGCACAAACAGTACTGCTCGTTTGCGTGGCATAACACGCAAGGTTTGCTCTCCTTATCTTAAATATTACGTAGTATTGCTCACAAATTGTAGTTTTACTCATTTACACAATATGATAACACTGCAGTAATTAAGCGCCGCTGATGCTACATCGCCTACTTGGGAAACGCTTCGCGTAGGACCGGCGCTTCCCGCTTAATTTTATCCGCTTCCTCTTAACACGTTTGGACATTACTTGAATTAACGGAAACAACCAGATTTGTTGTCCACAGTCGACGCCGACGGCTGGTGCAGGCTGCCTTCAAAGCACATGCTGTGAAGAACGGGTCACATATCGACACTTCCCCTTATTGTATTGCGATGCAGGCAGTCGTCGCTTTGAGGGCACTGTGGCCAAAACTACGCTCGACAGCTATTTTCAGGCGCTAAAACTTGCGAATTAACTGTCCGCAATCGCCGAAATCGCACACACAAATCCTGCGTACTCGCTAGGCCTCGTCACGAAAGGGGCCGGCGGTCCACCCTTGACCGAAATTCACGAATATGGCAAGAGTTCCCCACTGATTATTAAGAAAGTGTGAAGATTTGAAATGCAGCCGCTCGTTTTGCTTTTTTCGAAAAGGATAAGGTACACAAGCGCAGTTTTTCGGGCCGTCTATTCACCGGGAAGCATTCGCTCGGCCGCACAAGCCCAGGCGACGACGGCGGCGAGCGACGAGCGGCACCCATAGAGAAACATACGTATGTCTCGCTGACAGGTGCTATGCGCAGGAACTGAATGAAAGCATATCTTCGCTAGTGCACGCACATCGCGTATGTCGCAGAGGGTAGCATAATCAGGTCCATTAAGTTTTAAAAGCTCTTCTTAAGTTTATAGAATGTCATACCAACTAGTCCCCCACAACACTCTGTCAGTTCCCACTAAGGTCACTCTTTACGCTAGTGCGATACGGTGTCGTTGATCGTGCTGGCGTCGTCGTTGGTCTAGCGTGACAGAACGGTGCGTCAGCGACGGCATTTGCATACCGACCAGCCAACCGACCGCCGATCGCCGTCGCATCGGCCTATAGTGTGACCGGACCCTACCTATACCGAAGAATAACTGCGTTCTGTTATTAAGGCTTTTGCCGTACCAGTCACTCATATATGGGGCACGACAGCTACTTCGATCGCCCGCGAAAGTACAGGGGGGGGGGGGGGGATGGCACCGCGCTGCGCACATTGCAGCAACGAGAGCAGACGACGTTGCTCTGTGTAGGCCCTAGTGACGTCACCAGAACATTCATTATGGCGGTCGCTGCCGGTGGGAGGAGTTCCCCGTTCTCACTTTCTATCGCATTTTTTGGAATATAGAGCGCGTCCAGGGAATCCAAATTTTGCAAACTGAATCATAAGCTCATAATTAGTTACTGAAGCACAAAACTGCAATATGTAAAAAGGCCATGTCATGGCCCCTTTGAACATTCAAAGACCGGTACTTTTCAACTGTTAACAGCATAGAGACGCGCATGGGCTATGTAGCTGACAATTCTCTTAATGTCTCTAGGCAACTCACCTCTTGCAG
This sequence comes from Amblyomma americanum, assembly GCF_052857255.1. Classification (NCBI taxonomy): domain Eukaryota; kingdom Metazoa; phylum Arthropoda; class Arachnida; order Ixodida; family Ixodidae; genus Amblyomma; species Amblyomma americanum. Next base: position 138,729,302 of record NC_135503.1, read on the forward strand.
AACCACTGGCTTGAGGCAGCCGATTAGAGGGGCCTGTGTGAAAGAATATGTTGCATGCTACATGAGACCTTTCTATGCTAGAGTCTCACCTAGCATCACACTGAATTGGCTAAGCTTACAGTTGCATTGCACAGGCTACAACGTATATAGTACTATCAGCAACGAATGAAATGCAAACAGGAGTACTGAAGTTCTAACATAAGAGCACCAAATGTATTAGTTCCTGGAGAGGAATACAAGTGAGGTGACAGTCTTTGTGCCTTCGAAGTGAAATTACCGTCCACTAGAATTGAGGTTCCCCTGTTCCCATGAATTGAGGTTACCATGATTCAATTGCCTTATGCGCATTTCCTTTGTTGCTGAGATAGCACGTGGTCTAGCATCCTAAAGTGGCACAGGCTATGGTAAACGTCAAAGTGGAGGGCTCTGAAATAATTTGGGATGCCGGGGGTCTTTCTGCACTGTCATCGCTTAGTAGATGGGTACCTTGCGTTTTGCTCCATCAAACACGACCACTTTGGCCGAGATCAATCAAACCCACGTCCTCGTTCTTAGCACTTGAGCTCCCAAACCACTGAGCCACCGCAGCGAGGGTGTACAAGCTATAAATACACAAAGTAGAACTGAGATCATAAATTTCTAATGAAGAAAGGATGCAAATATTAACTCACCTGCAGTGGACGTGTTGGCAACTTTTCGGTTGTGTAGCTGTAAATATAAGAAACAGAATCAGGATGAGGCATTTCAGGCGTGAAACTAACCTGCAGTTATGTCGCCTCACCCGGTGTTCAACAGTCCCGCTCAGCAACACGTCATGCTAGCAGCCAAGCATTTTCTGTATACAAAAACAACACACCAAAGATCATACATACGAAATCCATTCAGCCACTTGCAGCATCCGACTTACCCTCTTTTGCAGATAACTCACCAGTAGCGCGGCAAGCTTCAGTAGAAATGACCTCATCTGATGCTGCATGTAAATAAACTTACAAGTTCAGAGTCAGCTTACTCTACCACACACTCTGCAAATGTCCTTAGTTGTTATGTCACCTTTCCAAACTGCACAAGAAAGTTGCCCTCTACAGGTTGTAAAGTATAAGTAAGATGCATGTCTGGAATGGTTTACTAAATAAGTAATATTGAATTTTACTTCTCACAATATGAAGCACTAAACAAGGCATATACATACATGCTGTGTCAAAATCCGTAATGGTCCCTTCGTCTTGCTTTTCTTCCACTGTTGAAGGAAGGTTTATTGAGGTTAAAAATGCAGGCCAAAATGTGTGAAGCACTAGATTTCACAGTTACTTAGGCCTGTGCTATACAAGAAAAAGCACATTATTGGCTTGAATTATGGTTCACAAAACACAAGAGTCTGAAAAACTGTATACATGTACGTCCTGTGACAAAATCCATATTGGGCACTTTGTCTTGTGCCAAATTGTCTTGCTTTTCTTCAACTGGTGAAACAGGTTGATTGAGGTTAAAAACAAAGCCCTAAAAATTGTGGCACACTAGCTTTCACTAAATATTAGGCTGGCACTATATATTATTTAGATTATAGGTTTCACATCATAGCAATATGCAGCAGCTTCAAACACAAACAAGTGCAAAAGTTTCACTTACGTCTAAAAATATTCGACTGCAAGAAGCACCTGCTGTGCATGGATTTCTTCTCGCAGGAACAGGTTATCCTGGTGGAGTTTCTTGCTTCGTGCTCTGCAATTTCGCACTTCTTTCTTAGCTTCTGTAAGCTCGCTGCTTGAAATAAGCGAGTCGTCCGACTCCGATGATGTGCTTGATGCACGCAGCTTTTAGTGCTGCACATAATGCTGCAAGTATAAACAAGGCTTGTTAATGTTACCTGGTTGGTAGGCAACAGTACAAAAGAGATCTTGATTTATCAGATACAACACTTACTGTAACTGTAGAATTCTTCTGATGTGCTTGGCCTGGTTGTTTTTTTTCTTCTGGGAAGCCTGGAAGTCGTGCAGTGAACAATTACTTTCCTGGGTGAAACTGCATCCCATTCATTGTATGCATGTAATGTGTGCAGGCGGTCTTTAATTGACCTCGATCTGTCGACTCATATATACACTCATGGGCGTGTTTTGGAAGAAAAAAATTATTTCTTCGCGGTCAGGCAAAGCAGGTCAAATAAAAACATAGAAGCATGAGGGGTCATGCGTGCTCTATTTGCTGGAACGAAAGAGAGTGTGGCAGCAACACAGAAATATAAATATATCAATTATTTTCACGAATCTGTACATCTCGTGAAATTAGATTGATTGCATTAGGTAACAGGCTAGGCACACTGCGTCTTCAGCAGGTCATAAATAGGTGCCAACAAAAGCTACCTGGTAAAACAGATCATAGCACTGAAAAGAAAAGGGCCATAATTGTAGGTAGGTAGGAAAAACTTTATTGAAAATGCCGGCAACCGACAGTTTGACGCGTCGTGACGTTGGCCAAGCGTCGACCCAGGGTTATGCCCTCCTCTGCACTACCCCCGTTCGGCCCGTTTGTGGTGGGTCGTGAGGCTTGTGCTTTTCGAGCGCACCCCGGGCCTGCTGGACGGCCCATAGTTGAATGTCCTTGTCTGCAGACTGCACTGCACTTTGAAGTTCGGGTGGGTATATCCTGGAGGTAGCCTCGGTCGGGAACCTGGCACAGTCCCACATGATGTGCCATTGGTCCGCCGGACCAGCTGCACAAACATTGCACACATCGCTCGGATAGAGTTCTGGGTGAAGTACGTGTAGCACTGCCGGGGCGAGGAGTGACCCGGTCCGTATCTGTCTTAGGATGACGGCCTCCTCCCGACTGAGTGCCGGGTGGGGAGGCGGCATTGTCCGTCGAGCTAGGCGGTAACACATGGTAACTTCGCCATAACTGGTTACGCGGTCCTTGGTTTCGAACCACCACACGGAACGGTCACTCTCGGGGGCGCGGAGGGTAAGCGCTCGCGCCGCCGAATGGGCCGTCTCGTTGTGGTTCGGCGAGGATGCACACTCGCCCGCGTGCGCCGGGAACCACTTGATACGGATGGTGCTGCGGCGGTCTTGGGGCTGGAGCTTGCCGATGATGGCGGCCGCCGGCGCGCTCACTCGCCCCTTGGCAAAGTTGCGCACGGCGTTCCTCGAGTCACTGAGCACGGTGTGACACTCGGCCTCGGAGATCGCCAGAGCGATGGCAACCTCCTCGGCGTCTGTGGCGTCCGTGCACCGCACGCTCGCTGCCGTTGTCGTGGTGCCGGTAGCCGCCGCAACGACCACTGCCGCGAAGCCTTCTCGTTTGTATTCCGCTGCGTCCACGTACCGGGCGTGCGGGTCTTGGGCGTGTTTCTCGATGAGGGCCTGGGCCCGTGCCTGCCGCCGTTCTTGGTTGTATTCGGGGTGCACGTTCTTCGGGATGGGGTCCACATGGATGTGAGCCCGCGCCTCCTCGCTGATCTCGCATGGTTGCCGGCTGGGGGTTCGGGGGTTGTAACCCAGGGATGCAGCGATGGCGTAGAGGTAGAACATCCGCCTCGCGTGCAAGAGGACCGGGGTTCAAATCCTGGTGCCGCGCAATTCTCCACCGGGTTTAAAAAAAAGAAATCCGCGTGTCGATGGAATTGCATAACCAGGCCTGGAGTGCGGCCTTATCTCGGTGACCAGAACCGACAACGCACTCTCTCACCAGAGCAGGATTTGGCCACCCTGGTGTAGTACTTGGCCACAACCTTCTATGATCAAACCAATTAACCCTCGGCCCTCAGTCCCCAGCGGCTGCAGAGCAACTGACCACGGCGGCGGTCAGACCTGTGACGCAGCGGGGGGTGCTAAGAATCTCTGGCTGCGGACAGGCCGCCATTGGAATCTGAACCTGGCAACTTTTAACGCTAGAACTTTAGCTAGTGAGGCTAGCCTAGCAGTTCTGTTCGAGGAACTAGCGGGAATTAAATGGGATGTGATAGGGCTTAGCGAAGTTAGGAGGACAGGTGAGGCGTATACAGTACTAAAGGACGGACACATACTGTGCTATCGCGGGTTAGAGGGTAGACGAGAACTAGGTGTGGGTTTCCTCATTAATAAGGATATAGCTGGCAACGTAGAGGAATTCTACAGTATTAACGAGAGGGTAGCAGCTATAGTAATTAGGCTGAATAGGAGGTACAAGCTGAAAGTGGTGCAGGCCTACGCACCCACATCCAGCCATGATGACCAGACCGTTGAAAGCTTCTATGAGGACGTAGAATCAGCAATGAATAGAGTAAAATCGCAGTACACTGTACTGATGGGCGACTTCAATGCGAAGGTGGGCAAGAAGCAGGCTGACGACCACGCGGTAGGTGACTATGGGATAGGCTCTAGAAATAGCAGGGGAGAGTTATTAGTCGAATTCGCGGATAGAAATAATTTACGGATCATGAATACCTTCTTCCGCAAACGAGAAAACAGGAAGTGGACCTGGAAGAGCCCCAATGGTGAGCTTAAAAATGAAATAGACTTCATACTATGCGCTAAACCTGGCATCATTCAGGATGTGGCCGTCCTCGGAAGGGTGCGTTGCAGCGACCATAGAATGGTAAGGTCTAGAATTAGCCTAGACTTGAAGAGGGAACGGAAGAAGCTAGCGAAGAAGAAGACCATTAACGAGTTAGCCGTAGGAGGGAAAGCACAGGAGTTTAGGATAGCGCTGCAAAACAGATACTCGGCTTTAACTGAGGAAGATGATCTTGATGTTCATTCAATGCACGATAACTTGACATCAATAATTACGGAGTGCGCAGTAGAAGTAGGCGGTAGGACAGTTCGAAAAGATACCGGGAAGCTATCTCAGGTGACGAAAGATCTGATTAAGAAGCGCCAAAACATGAAGGCATCTAACACTACCGATAGAATAGAACTAACGGAGCTATCAAAGTTAATAAATAAGCGCAAGGTAGCCGACATAAGGAAGTTTAATATGGAGAGAATCGAGCATGCTCTAAAGAACGGAGGTAGCCTAAAAACAGTGAAGAGGAAACTAGGCATAGGTAAAAACCAGATGTATGCATTAAGAGACAAGCAGGGCAATGTCATTAGCAATATGGATAAGATAGTTAACGTAGCCGAAGAGTTCTACACAGACCTGTACAGTAACCAATGTAATCAGAACGCTAATGAGAAAGACAGCAGTGCACAGCAATCCGTCATCCCGCCAGTAACGAAAGATGAAGTAAAGAAAGCCTTAGAAGCAATGAAAAGGGGAAAAGCAGCTGGGGAGGATCAGGTAACAGCAGATCTGTTGAAGGATGGAGGGGACATCGTGCTAGAAAAACTAGCCACCCTGTATACGCAATGCCTTATGACCTCGACTGTACCAGAAGCTTGGAAGAATGCAAACATTATCTTAATTCATAAGAAGGGAGACGCCAAGGACTTGAAAAATTACAGGCCGATCAGCTTACTATCCGTTGCCTACAAAGTATTTACTAAGGTAATCGCTAATAGAGTCAGGGCAACGTTAGACTTTAATCAACCAAATGATCAGGCAGGCTTTCGTAAAGGATATTCTACAATAGATCATATTCACACCATCAATCAGGTGATAGAGAAATGCGCAGAATATAACCAACCTCTATATATAGCTTTCATTGATTACGAGAAAGCATTCGACTCAGTGGAAACCTCAGCAGTCATACAGACATTGCGTAATCAGGGGGTAGAAGAGCCTTATGTCAAAATACTGGAAGATATATATAGCAACTGCACAGCAACTATAGTCCTCCATAAAGTCAGCAATAAAATTCCAATAAGGAAGGGCGTCAGGCAAGGAGACACGATCTCGCCAATGCTGTTCACCGCATGTTTGCAGGAGGTATTTCGAGGCCTGAATTGGGAACAGTTGGGAATAAGAATAAATGGAGAATACCTAAATAATCTGAGATTTGCTGATGACATTGCCTTGCTGAGTCACTCAGGAGGTGAACTGCAAATCATGATCAACGAGTTAGACAGGCAGAGCAGATCGATGGGTCTAAAAATTAACATGCAGAAAACCAAGGTAATGTTCAACAGCCTAGCAAGGGAACAACACTTCACAATTGGCAGCGAGAGCCTAGAAATTGTGCCGGAATACGTCTACTTGGGGCAGGTAGTGACAGCTGATCCGGATCATGAGAGGGAGATAACTAGAAGGATAAGAATGGGGTGGAGCGCATATGGCAAATTCTCGCAGATCATGAGTGGCAGTTTACCAATTTCCCTCAAGAGGAAAGTGTACAACAGCATAATCTTACCGGTACTCACCTACGGGGCAGAAACGTGGAGGCTAACGAAAAGAGTTCAGCTTAAGTTAAGGACAACGCAGCGAGCCATGGAAAGAAAAATGATAGGTGTAACGTTAAGAGATCGGAAGCGCGCAGAGTGGGTGAGGGAACAAACACGGGTTAATGACATCCTAGTCGAAATCAAGAGAAAGAAATGGGCTTGGGCAGGGCATGTAATGCGAAGGCAAGATAACCGCTGGTCTTTAAGGGTAACGGAGTGGGTTCCAAGAGAAAGTAAGCGTAGCAGGGGGCGGCAGAAGGTTAGATGGGCGGATGAGATTAAGAAGTTTGCAGGCAAAGGGTGGATGCAGCTGGCAAAGGATAGGGTTAATTGGAGAGACATGGGAGAGGCCTTTGCCCTGCAGTGGGTGTAGTAGGGCTGATGATGATGATGATGATGATGATGATGATGATGATGATGATGATGATGATGATGATGAACCCAGGGATGTCAGTATACTGCGCCCCGTCTTGGTGGTAGAGAGGCGCTCCATTTGCGCGGTGAGCTGCGCCTCGGCTATTTCTTCTAGGGTGTTATGGACGCCGAGCTGCAGGAGCCGAGCCGTACTCGTGGTCTCCGTTAAGCCCAGCGCCGTCTTGTAAGCCCGTCTGATCAGCGTGTTGATCTTGTTCCTGTCAGTGACCTGCCAGTTGAGGTAGGCCGCAACGTAGGCGATGTGACTGATCACGAACGACTGGACGAGGCGCACGAGACTGTCTTCACGCATGCCCGCCCGTCGTGTCGAGACTCGGTGTATGAGCCGGATGGCGTCCATTGCCTTGGTGGTAAGTTTGTTGATGGTCTCGTCGTTGCGGCCGCTCTTGTTTAGCAGCAGGCCCAGGACTCTGATCTTGGGAACTTCGGGGATGCGTTGCCCCGATGCGGTCATGATCTTGATGTGATCGCACTCCCGAGGGGGAGCGCGTTTCCGTCCCGGTCGTAATGGTGTGAGGACGAACAGCTCGGATTTGGCGGGCGAGCACACTAGGCCGGTGCCGTCAAGGTGCTGCTCGATGGCGGTAACCGCGGCTTGTAGCTGTTGCTCGATGCTGGCGTCGGTGCCGCCGGCCGCCCACAGGGTAATGTCGTCGGCGTAGATCGTATGCCGGACGCCGGTCCCCGCTACTGCCCTCGCTACCCCGATCATAACGAGGTTGAAGAGCAACGGCGAGATGACCGAACCCTGCGGGGTACCCGTGCTACCGAGCTTGCGTTCGGGGAGTCTGAGGTCTCCGGCGTGCAGTTCCACCGTGCGGTTGGTCAAGAAGTCTTGGATGTAATTGTAGCTCGTTACCCCCATGTTGAGTCGTGATACTTGTGCTAATATGGCTGAGTGTTTGACTTTGTCGAATGCGCTTTGTGGATCGAGCCCCAGAATTACTTTGCTGTCTTGTGTCTTGTTGTCGATGATTTCTTGTTTTAGTTGTAGCATGGCGTCTTGTGTGCTGAGTCTGTGTCGGAAGCCGATCATCGTGCCCGGATAGAGGCCTTCCTTCTCCAGGTATTCCTGCCACCGGTTGGCCACCACGTGCTCCAGCACCTTGCCCACGCAGGATGTAAGCGAGATGGGACGCAGGTTGCCGATGTCCGGTGGTTTGCCCGGTTTCGGGATCAGGATTGTTCTTGCCGTTTTCCACTGTCCGGGGAGCTTGCCCGAACGCCAGCATTCGTTGAAGTAACGGGTTAGTGCCTCGATCGATGCATTGTCGAGGTTTCGTAGCATCCTGTTGGTAACGAGATCGGGGCCGGCTGCTCAGCGGGTGTTGAGCTCGTGCAGCGCTACTCGTACCTCTGACACGGTAATGTCTCGGTCGAGCCACGCGTTGGGCAGCCCCCCGTACGGCGGGTGGATTTCCGTTGGCGTGTCCGGCAGATACTTGGCTTCCAGGCTCTTGATAACGGCGTCTTTTCCTTGTTGTTGTGTGGTGGTGTGCAGGAGGCGGGCGAGGCGGTCGCGCTGGTGTGACTTGGTCTTGGTTTCGTTTAGGAGGTGCCGAAATAGATTCCAGGTGCAACCGCGATGCAGTTGCCTGTCAGCTCGGTTGCAGATTTCGTTCCATTGCTGACGGCACAGGACCTTGCAGTGGTGTTCAATGGCCCTGTTTAAGTCGGCTACCTTCTTTCTCAATTTGCGATTCCACCGTTGCCGCTTCCAGCGCGCCTGTATCGAACGTTTGGCCTCGAACAGATGGGCCAGGCGGCTATCCATGGCGATGACGTCCTCGTCCGTTTCGATGGTTTTGGTGGCCGAGTGCACAGCATCGCAAAGCTCTTCCGTCCAGGTTTCGATGTCTGTGATGTCTTGTGCTGTGGTGGGACGTCCCTTACGGAAGCCGTCCCAGTCCGTCCACTTGTGCATAATGGTGTTGCCCCGGAATTGGTTCGGTATCGTAATTTCGAGGATGTAGTGGTCGCTGCCCAGGTCGACGCCGGTGTTGTGCCACGTTACTTTGCCCGTGTGGTCGTTCTTGATGAACGTAAGGTCTGGTGTGGTGTCTCGTGCTACGGAGTTGCCGATGCGGGTGGGATGAGCGGGGTCCGTGATCAGGGCACAGTTGTGGTCCAGGATATCTTGTAATAGGTCCCGTCCCTTGGCCGTATCCTTCACGTAACCCCACGCTCGATGGGCGGCGTTGAAGTCCCCTCCGATCAGCAACGTGTTGTCTTTGGCTTGGGTGCTGGCTGTGTGTAGTAGGGTCTTGAATTTCTGTGTTTGGTGCTTGGGGTTACTGTAGATGTTGGCGATGAACAGGCTGCCTTTCCGTTGTTTGTTTGGGATGATTTCGGTGAAGGTATATTCCACCCTGCTGCGGCCGTGTTTGAGTTGGTGCTCGATGAACGTGAGCCCTTTGCGGACGAACGTGCAGACGCCCCGTCCCTCCGCCGGGCTAACATGAGCGCGATACCCAGGGAGGGTGGGGGTCACCGTCGCCGTTTCTTGCAGCAGGATGATGTCGGGTTTCTTGGTTACTGTGGTGATGTGTTGTTGCAGCACTGCTCTCTTGCTGTTGTAACTGTTGCAGTTCCACTGCCAGACCGTAGGGCCCGGTAGCGATCCTATTGTGGCTTGGGGCTGGGACATGATTGTGTCGGAGTTGGGGCTTGCGTCTCTTCTTGAAGGTATGGGTGGTTGGAGAATTGCGCCACAAAGGTGGGGCTGCGTACTATGGGCTTAAGGGTCGGTTCAATGAAGGCGAAACGCTCTTGTATGGTGCAGAAGGACGTGGTGATCAGCTCCTCCAGCCGCGCCAGGCGTTGGTCGGTGACGGCAGCCGTGCTGGCGTAGGTGTTGGCGAACGCTTCGATTTTTGCTTCGAACTGAGTTTCCAATTGGGTCAGGTCCTTGTACTGTCGTGATGAGGTGCGTGCTCGTTTCTTGGGGGTTGGGTCAGTGGTCTGCTCCGGCTGGGGCTCGTCTTGGGTTGTATCCATTGATTGTGTGCCTTGGTGTGATGGCGTGTCGGTTTTCTGCTCGGTGATAACGGCGGGTGTACGTGTCTCGGATGACTGAGCTGGGACAGTGGCTGGCTGGGCTCGCTGTGCTTGGAGTTCTTTCTTGGCCTCGGCTAGTTCTTGGGCGAGCCGGCGCGTGGTTTCTACCAGCGTCGCGTTGGTTGCGCGGAGTTGTTCGAGTTCCTTGTAGTAGGGGCTGGTAATCCACGCCTGCCAGCTGCTCTGCGTGGTTCGGCCACTAGTGGCGCTGCTGGAGCTCCAGCTGACTCTGTCACGGGAGCGCGATCGCTGAACGCCGAAGCTGTTCCCGTCAGATGAGTCACGGCCGCGGGATGCGCTGCGCGAGGCATGACGGGAAGCGTGGCGTGAGGCATGGCGCGACGCGCTGCGCGACGCGCTGCGGGATCCACTACGGGACGCACTGCGCGAGCGGGAGCGTCCGAGGCGTGGAAACGAGCTTGATTCGAGTGCTTGCTTTTGCTCTTCTTCGGCGTTACGGCGTTCCCATCGCCGTCGCCGTACGACGTATGGAACCTTGTATTTGGCTCTGCAGAGGCGGTCCCCGGTGGGGTGTTCTTCGCCGCAGAGCTTGCACTTGGGGACACACTTGTGGCCCTCTCTTGGATTAGAAACACCGCAGGCAAGGCAAACGCGAACGTCCGGTGTGGGGCACACGTCGCGCCTGAGGCCGACCTTGCCGCATACCTTGCAAACTTCTATTTGCTTCCTGTAGAGACTGCACGGGTAGAGCGTGGATCCGTAACGCACATACTTGGGAACCTTGATACCGTTGAACACTACGATTACTGTCGTCGTGTTTCCGATACGCTTCGCCCCCGCGGCGAGGGGGTTGTACTTGGTAACAATCTGCTGCATTATTTCGGCTTCGCTGTCCTCGAGTGCTATGCCCCTGATCACGCCCTTGACTGTGTCGTGGGCGGTCGTTCCGTACGCGCACACCTCGTATATTTTGCCTCGGACGTTGATAGCTTGAATTCGAGCATACTTCTCCGCTCGTTCCTCGCTCGGAGTGCTGAGCACCATAATGTTCTGCTGGGTATTGGGACACGCCATATTCTCAGCTCGGTCTGCCGTCTCAATTCCCGCTGCCGCCATGATGGCATTAGCCACGCATGCAGCTCCTGCCTTGAAAATATCGAGCCCATCGCGGGGCCGCACGACGATCTTAATTTCTTCTACAGGCATGGCGGGCATGCGAGCCGCCCGAATAACTGCGCTCCTAACGTTCTTGTTGAATTTAGGCTTCTGTCGAGAGCTCGGAGTATCGGCACGAGAAGTCGACTCACCCTGCGTTCCTTGCAGGCGTGTTCGGCTCGTGTGCCCGCCGATGTGCAGCCATCCGGGCGAGCGTCGGAATTCCTCGGGTGTAATTTCTTCTCCTTCTACTTGCACGCACATTTGGGAAACCTGGGAACCGTGCGTCAAAGCGGCGGCGGAACCCTCCATGTTGTGGCAGAAGAACAGCTGGCTAGGCCTAGCGAGCCCTGGGTTCGCTTCGGCCTAGCGTCTCCTCTTGGCGGTGAACCAGGAAAAGTCCGATGAATCGATGAAAAACGCACCTTGGATGGAAAGTCGGGTATCGGATGATAGCGGATACCTTCACGAACACAGTGGTAATAAAATCTTCGTAATCCAAACTAATCAGCACTGCCAAAGCGGGCATTAACGACGGAGCCGATATGAGCACGTCTGCTCACCACGGCGAACGCAGCGCCCCCCCCCCCCACGGGCCATAATTGTAATCTATAACACTTTTCCTGCTGCACCAAAGGGAAAGGCTGGCTCACGGTTCAGGCGTTGTATTTGAGATCGATGCACCTTGTTACTAGCGAACTTTTCTCCACGTGCTCCCCTCAAGGGGGGGGGGGGCGCCTGCAGCTTGCAGGCGTTTGTGAGTGGCGACACCAAAGGTTCCCGAGCATCCGCAGGGACATTCCCCCCCCCCTCCCGCCCCCCCCCCCCCCAAGGATGATGGTGAACAGTGCATCACCACGGACCCGAGCACCCGCGCCTAGCCGTGCGTGGCATCGCCGTGTCCGGAGAAAAGGGGATCCTGGTGGTTGAGCCGATGCCAAGCGTCTGGACGTTCAAGGCCCCTCGGCGGAGGCAACACACCACTTTGACCCCAGCTTCCTGCAGACGGCACCTCCGGCCTGCTCCGACCGGGGGAAATTTACAGTCGCCTTTTCCTGTCCTCTGCTCCGTCTTTCACTTTCCTAGCATCTATCTTACAACTTTCCTGTCTCCTCCTCTCTTCTCGTTTTTTTTACATATTTCATAGGCGGGTAGGGTTAACCTTGTGTCTCGAACTGCCTTGGGTTTCGTCAGATCTGGTTATAGTTGAAGTGTATAACTGGCATGGGCAGGACTTGCTTGCAAGCTCCTGTCCTGCCCCCTAGTTGGGCTCCATGGTGGGTGGCTAGTACTGCGACCGAACTACAAATATATTTGATGGCTCATTTCTTACTTTCCGCTTATCGTCCTCCAAAAAGAGGGCGCATCGAAGTGACTGCGCAATCCATTGGCAGCGAGACGAGTTTCCCGCGCTACCATTTAGTATATAGCGAAGACCCTGAAAAAAACCTCTCGGCTTGTGTCCCCCTTCCTTGTTTCAAGAACCCTGACTGACGCCATAGGGAAAGGTTACAAAATAAAAAAGTTAGCTAGTGGAGACCTGCTTCTGGAAATTCTCTACAAGCATCAATACGAGAAACTCTCAGATGTTACATCATTCGGAGAACTTCCTTTAACAATCAGCCCACACAGATCACTCAGCACTGTTCGTGGAGCAATTTCCGGTGATGACCTGAAATACCTAACCGAGACTGAACTACTGGAAGGATGGAAAGACCAGAATGTTACCAATGTCAATAGGATCAAAATAAGACGCGACAACACGGAAACACCAACGAAACACATTGTCCTCACCTTTGCATCTAGTATACTTCCCGATTCAGTGGAAGTAGGTTATACAAAGCTAAAGCTCAGACCCTACATACCCAATCCACGCCGATGCTACAAATGCCAGAGGTACGGCCACGGCTCGCAGAGGTGCCGGGGCAAACAGGCCTGCGCCAAATGTGCTTCCCTCGATCATTCCGCTGAAAACTGTAATGTTGAACCCCGCCTTTGCGTAATCTGTGAGGGCAGTCATCCGGCTTACTCACGGGGATGCGCAGCCTGGAAAAAAGAAAAGGAAATAGTAACACTAACAGTCAAAGAAAAGGTATCATTCTGAGAAGCGCAGAAACTACTCTCGTTGGGACAAAACCCAACCTACTCTGCTGTGGTGCAACAGGGCACAGCATTACAGCGACCTTCGGCACCTGCACAGGTCACACACAGTGAGCCTGCAGCAGGGACATCCGTGCCCCTGGTGCCCGCAGCTAGTTCTGCGCCACCATCTACACAAAACTGGTTGCGCGGACCTCCAGGTCAGCCGGCCCTAAGGGCCCTCCTCGTACGGAGAGGCCCAAAACGAAGACAACCGTGGGTTCAGCACGTTCGTCCAGCGTATCGGAGGATACGATGGACACAACTCCTCCCTCGCCTCCACTGTAGCGGCGGCAAAACTCTATCAAGCGAAAAAAAAGGATAAATTCCAAAAACTAGTCGAAAAGACGCCCCAACCTAGGTTCTAAGCCTTATCCCTATCTTGTCTGTAATCATGGCATTTCTAGTTAATTGGAACTGCCGTAAGAAATGTTTTAAATTCATTCCCCCCAGTGGCAATGTGTCTCCAGGAGACTAACCTAGGTCCACAGAAAAAAAAACATTCTTAAAAAGTATCAAGTCTTTCGCTGTGACCGACAGAACTCAAGCAGGCTCTCTGGAGGCGTTGCTATTGTGGTCCAGGCACATACGTAAGAAATGTTTTAAATTCATTCCGCCCAGTGTCAATGTGTCTCCAGGAGACTAACCTAGGTCCACAGAAAAAAAAACATTCTTAAAAAGTATCTAGTCTTTCGCTGTGACCGACAGAACTCAAGCAGGCTCTCTGGAGGCGTTGCTATTGTGGTCCAGGGTAGTGTTGCTACTCGGAAAATTGACTTAAAAACCTCATATGAGGCAGTTGCTGTGACCATTATTGATTTTAAAACCATAATAATATGCTCCATATACATTGAACCTCACCTAACTGTCACACTTCACGATTTAGAAACGCTTTTAATACAACTACTGGAGGCGTATCTTTTAGTGTGGGATTTTAATGCTCATTCCTCCTTTTTGGGAAGTGAACATACGGACGTTAGAGGCAGAATTCTGGAAGATTTTATTCTCTGCAACAATGTACGTGCTGAAGATGGTAAAACATACTTACTGTTCTCCAAGCAGTGGGAAAATGAGCTGCCAAGATTTATCTTTTTGCTCCCCTTGTGGTTTTGACGATTTTAAATGGGATGTGATTGGGTTGTCGTTGGAAACTTCATATGGAAGTCTGCGAGCTTTTTAGGGAAGCAGCGACATCAGAAAAATTGTTTCAGAAAATCTGAGCATTGATCAAATAAATGAAAATTCACGAATTGCCTATTAAATGCTGCTCATCTAGCTATCTCTCAGTCTTCAGGAGTGGTGTGACCAAACCACAAAATGTGGTGGACTGCAAGGAAGCAAAGAAAAACAACAAAATAGAGCTTGGGGTAAATTTCGCAGGTATCCAACACATGAAAATCTCGTAAATTTTAAAAAGGCAAGAGATAAATCTCGGTACATTCATCGCATTGCCGAGAAGGCTTCATGGCAGAGTTAGAATGTGGGAGCAGGTTCGTAAATTAAACGGCAACTTCTCACCGTTCACACTTCGCCGCAGTGTCCAGTTCATCGCAATATACGCAGTTATTTATAAAATAAGAATATTGTGAGCGCTATGCGCGAACTTTCACCTCTCATCTGTATATCCCCATCATCATCATCGTCGCTTGCCTGGGCTCCGGGGAGCGCGCGCTGTGTGCCCGGCTGTTCCCGAATAAAAGACGCCTGTGCAAGCGGTGGCTCATAAGTGGTGGAGGTGCTATTCGTATCCCCTACCTCTCGCTTCGGACCCGTCTTTCGCTCTCCCTGGAGCTCCGATCAGGCCGTCTTTTGCGTCTGCAGCCCTCAGGTATGGAGGAAGGCAACGGAACGCGCTCACCCCCGTCACCTTCCCCGACTGCTGCGGCTGCCCCAGCCTGGACCATCACCAGCCGTCGACGCGACCCTCAGGTATTCGCCGGACTTCGTGGCGACGACGTCGACGACTGGCTCGACAACTACACCAGGGTCAGTACGTTCAACAGGTGGGATGACTCCCACAAGCTGCTGAATGTCGTCTTTTACTTGACTGACGTCGCAAAGACGTGGTTTCTTAATCACGAAGATGACATCGCCGACTGGCCTGCATTCACACAGCAGCCGCGGCAAATTTTCAACACGCCGACAGGCCGCTCTGAGCTCGCCAAGAAGCTTGCCGCGCGGCTTCAGCAGCCTGGGGAGTGCTACACCTCTTACATCGAGGACGTTCTTGCTCTTTGCCGCCGCGTTAGTGCTGACATGCCTGAGTCGGAACGCGTTCGCCACATTCTTAAGGGCACTGGGACCGTTGCTTTCAACGCGTTGATAGCCCAGAACCCCTCCAGCGTATCTGCCATTACCTCCACAAGCCAGCGCCTGGATGAGCTGCAGTCATGCCGCCTTCAGCCAGACCCCAGTGATGGCAGCATCCTCGTCGATGGGAACCTCCGTTCCGCCATCCGTGCCCTGATACGCGAGGAACTCTACGGGCAGCCCACCACTCTCGGCCCTCCCACCTTTAATATCCCGCCTGCTACACCTGACTTGTGGAGCGTCATCAAAGATGAGCTAGCCGCTTTCACCTGCGCCGTAGCCCCTGCCACCCCTCAGACACCTTCTCGCCCGCCCACTTATGCCGACATTGCATCGCGGTCACCCGCCCCGGTCCCTACGTCTACTCCAACGCCTGTCTGCGGTCACGTGGCTGCCGTGGCTCCGTGTCCTCCAGCAACGCCTTATACTCCAGCCTGGCGTACTCCCCGTCCTACTTGCTACTACTGCGGGATCCGCGGTCATGTCTCACGCGTCTGTCGCCGGCGACAGCAAGATGAACGACGCGGTTATGCTGCTTTTGAACCTGCACCTGTGCGCCAGCCTGATACTTCCACCTCGCCGTTCTCCCAAATTTACCGTCGCTCCCCCTCGCCTCCAAACTCCCAGGATATCACTCGGTCCTCCCGTTCTACTCGCCGCCGCTCCCCTTCACCTTTTCGCCGCTCATCACATCTTCGTCCCGCCTCGCAGCCCTTCGCTCCTACCCGGAAAACTAAACGAAGCAGTTTTTGGAGGGAAAGCTGCTTGCCGTGCGAACTCTAAAATTCCTCCTGACCGCCCGTCGAATATGTTGACAGTGTGTGTTGAAGGGGTGTGGACTCAAGCTCTCATAGACACGGGTGCCGCTTTCTCCGTCATTCACCTTGCCCTGTGTTCCCACCTGCGCAAAGTCAACTCCATACACCGGTTCGCCTCTCCGTGGAGCCAACGGCACGCTCATCCACCCCACTGGCCAATGCACTGTGCTAAAATAAGAAGCACACAAAAAGAAACAAAAGCAAAATGAACGGCGTGAAATAAGAAATCTAAAAGGCAGAAAGCACCACCAAGAAAAACAGCCAGAACGGCGTTGCGAAAAAGAGAAAAGAGACTATAAGACGTTTGATAATGGAAACAAAAGAACCACATAAGGATAAATAAGGAAAAAGAAAAACATAAGAGAAAAATAGAGAAAATTTCAAAATCGAATCGCAAAAGAAGCAAAGAAAACTAGAGAACACGGAAAGAAAAAATTAATTCAAAACAAAAGCATACAACAAACCCGAACTCAGACCGCAAAAGGCGAGGGTGGCGGGCAGCAAAAACATCCAAAAACCTGCCGCTACCTAGACACCAAGCCCCAGCCAAGAACCTCACAACCGCCCGGGAGAGAGGGACGACCACCGGCGCCCCGACAAAAATTCACGGGCCACGCAAACTCGAACACAAAAACCGCCCCAATCGAAGTCTCATTCCCAGTTAAGTGGAGAAAAGCAATGTCAAAAATAAAGTGGGAATGAGAAGTAGCCTGTACCTGCAGAAGCATCATCAGGCTTAAACCAATTAAAAAAAATGAACAGGGCCCAAGTGGCCAAAAGTTTAATTTGGCAGAAAAAGCCAATTTGAAAAATAAAGTGATGGGCACGGTAAGTGAAACGGTGTCGTAAGGGCGCAACGAGCACAGAGGGATGAAAAATCCCCGCGCGAGCTGCTTTATTGATGAAAATTGATTTTAATTCAGAATGAGGGTGCCAAAATGAGAAAGAAAGGACAAATATACACAAAAGGAAACAAAAAGATGAGAATGAAGAGTTGAAATACATGATAGTGAAGAGACAAGGAGGAGATGAAAAGTAGAAGAGATCTGCAAAAGATAAAAGACAAAGACACAAAAGGAGAAAAGAGGAGAACAGAAAAATTCCTGGCCGAAAAGAAAATTAAAATAAACTGGAGAAAAGCAAAAATGGAAAAAAGAGCAAAACTTCTAAATCAAACACACACAAAAAAGAGAAAAAAACATGCACACACACAGATAAAACCGCGGCATGTGGTTCTCAGAGGAGCACACGACAATAAATCGCCTGCCTCAAATGGCCGGAAAGACTCCCCGGAAAAAACCACAATGCCGCGGGATAGAAAACCGCGGCACGTGGCTCCCAGAGAGCGGTACATATGAAATGTCCACCTCAAATGACCAGACAGTCCCCCGAGAAAACACAATGCCACGAAAGGGAGGGAAAGAGAGAGGAAGAGAAATAAAAGAGAGAAAATAAAAATAACACAACAGTAATAAGAAAAAAAAGGAAAACAATAATAAAAAATAATAATAAAAACTTCACAAAAACAATTAAAAACACAAAAGATGTATGCAAAAAAAGAAAGAAAAGAAATCCCGCAGAGGCTGCTATGGACGCGCCTGGGAAAATACTTCGGGAAAATTAGAAAACCCCTCCCGCGACGACGGCCTCAAAAAGAAGGCCAAAGAGGAGAGGGCGCCTCAAGGACGCGCCCTCGACAGAAACTTTGGCCCGAGTCATGAGGGCCGCCGTCAGAAGAAATGTCCTCCAACCCCCGAGCCAACCACGGGAGGCCTGAACGGCCGTCCGGCGGCAGGGCTAACATAAAAAGCCAAAAGAGCACTATCGTCTCCCGCGAACATAGTCAGGAAGTAGAGCACTAATAATAGACACAATTTGGTACAAGATGGTGGACGCACGGCGATCATCAAGCCATCTGCACCAAAATGCAGCAGAAGGCTGTTCCCCGTGACTGGGCAACCTGGCCACCGCATCGCGTGTAAAAGGACACTGCGTTAAATAATGTAGAACGCTACCCTCAGGAGCGCCACATGGACACTTCCGAGAAGGCGCAATCCTAAACCTATGCAAGTACACAGGAAAACGGCCATGCCCGGTCACGAGAGGGCGCGAGGGCGGAAATGATAGAGGTATGGACAAAACGTCGGGCACCCAAGAAAAAATCTCGGTACTCTCGTTAAAATCGCGCCACCACACGGCCCACCTGGCACGAACGAGCTCGCGAAAAGCCACGCGAACAGAGGCCCTAGAGCGCAGCACGTGTCTCAACCGCGGCGACAAGCTCGCGCGCGAGGCCACGACGTCTACAATTTCATTGCCGAGGACAACGGAATGTCCCGGCACGTGAAAAAGTTTAACCGGCCTAGAAGTCTGCAGGGCCGAAAGGTCTGATTTAAGCTTTTCAATGTTGGAATCGTGTGTGGCGTACGTAGCCAAGGCCGATAATATTGCCCGACAATCAGCATAGAAGCAAACCAGCGTCGCACCCGGAAGCGACCGCGCGAAGGTGACCGCCTCCGTAAAGGCGACCAGCTCCACAGCGTAGGAAGAGGTCGCACCCTCCACCCGAAAACGGCCAACCGCCCGAAGGCGACCGCGCAAGCCGAATGCCACAAAAGCAGCGCCCGCAGACACGGAGGTGTAAGCACCGTCGGTATAGATGTGATGCGCCGGCAACAACGCCACAGCCGCCGCCGCCTCCACATCCAAACGACAGTGCGGAAAAGATACAGCCTCCGAAGTTTGCCGCGCGGAACTGGCGAAGGGCTCCTCGACATCGACAGCACGAAAGGACCTCGTCCCGAAAGCTGCATCCTGCCGACGGGAGAAGAGGTCAAACTCCGCGTTTAACCTGTCGAGGTCAATCGCCAAGGGTGGGGCGTGCAGAAGAATCTGCAACGCCCGCGTGCTCGTTGTGGAATAGGCCCCCGCCAGCACCAAAAGCGGGGACCGCTGCACCGACACTAAGCGAGAGCATAGGCCCGAATGGGGACGCTCAGTCCACCAAACGGGCGACGCATAGGCGATCGTTGGCAGCACGACCTGGCGGTAAAGCGCCCTCAGACGAGCAGGCGCCGGTGTGCCGCTTATGCGGAAGAAAGTCGCCAAGCGGGCAGACAGCGTCTCGGCACGCTCCTTGAGCTTCTCTGCGTGGGGAATGAATGAGAGCATGCGATCAAAGACGACGCCGAGCACCCTAACGGCAGGCCTGAAAGACAGGCGGGCACCATCAAGGGGAACGGCAGGCACAGTGCGACCCATTCCTCTCCGAGGAGGAGAAATGAGCACGCACACCGTCTTGTCGCGTGAGACGTTAATCCTCGCCCCTCTCGCCCACGCAGCAACTCGACCGAGCGCGTCGTCCGCCAAACGCTCAAGGTCCTTCCTCCCGGCTCCAGGCACCAGAACGACGACGTCGTCCGCGTACGCCTGGAGCGACACACCCTTTGGCATGCCCATCGCCAAAAGGCCACGCACTATGACATTCCACAGCAGGGGAGACAGTGGGGATCCCTGCGGGCTACCCAAGGTGGGACGCGCGACCGCGCCTCCCGCGAAACAGCGGAAAACCACCTCTCGGTCAGAAAGAAACGACCGGAGCAACGCGCAGAGGTTCCTCGG
Organism: Amblyomma americanum; assembly: GCF_052857255.1. Classification (NCBI taxonomy): domain Eukaryota; kingdom Metazoa; phylum Arthropoda; class Arachnida; order Ixodida; family Ixodidae; genus Amblyomma; species Amblyomma americanum. The sequence goes on from NC_135503.1 coordinate 138,749,094, forward strand.
GCACCCCCAGTCACCAAGCGAACTTAGGACTAAGGGATGCCACACACTGTCAAATGCCCCCTGGAAATCTGTGAAATAAGCAGCGCGTGCAGACCGGCGTCCCGCAGCTGCCGCAATTTGGAAACTAGAGCGTGAAGGGCCTGAACAGCCCCCCGACCCCTCGTGAAACCGAATTGAGCCTCGTGGTGCAGTCCACAACGGGACAGGAAATGGTGCAGGCGATCGTACAGGAGCCGCTCCAACAGCTTTCCGACGACCGAATTGATTACTATCGGCCGATAGGACGCGGGGGCCTCGGGCGGCCGACCGGGTTTCAAAAGGAAGATAATTCTTCCCCGCCGCCAGATTCAGGGGAAGTGACCGAGGCGGAGCGCGGTGTTAAAAATAAACATGAAAAAGCCAGACCGAGCCGACCAAAGCGCGCGCAGCATGCGAGGGCTGATCCCGTCAAGGCCCGAGGCCGTCCCTAGTTTGGTGCGGGAGATCGCCAACTCGACCTCACCAAAGGTAAAAGGAACGTCCTCGGGACCTCCCAAGAAAGGACGGGCCGCCACTGCACGCAATGCCACGTGCTCGGGCGCGTCCGACTCCATGTCGTCACAGGGGACCTGCGCTTCCAGGAGGACCGCGGCCGTCGCCAGAACGGAATCCGTCATCTCTCCGTCGGGTCGCAAGACCGCAGGGAGCAGAGGGAGTCCCCGCAGACGACCGAACGCCCTCCTGAACGGCCGCCCGTAAAGGTTTTGAAGAGTGGCCTCGCGGGCAAGCTCGCTCGCGGCCGCCTACCGCGCAGCCGCGACATGGTTTCTGAACCGTGCCAGGGCCCCGCTGAAGGAAGTCCTGTAAATAGCACGCATCGAAGCGTCGCGCGTGCGCTGAAAACGCCTCCTCAGCTCACACACGCGCTTGCGTTCGAGGGCCAGGTCGTCCGTCCACCACGACGCGCGCTCTCGTCGCAAAGAACGCATCCTTCGGGCGGAAGAATAGCGGCGGCGTTCGCGGTCGAACACATCGTGAAAGCGCTGGACTACAAGATCGAACGCGCCATCGGAACCGAGGTCGCCACCAACGACCGCAGAAAAGAAATGGTGTCTGCTAATCGGGGCAATGGCGCGGGCCGCCCCGCGAGAGGTTAGAACCCTATCGCGAGGCCCGTCGCCAGCGCCAAAGCGAACCTCAATGTGTCTGTGTTCTGATAGCGACTCGGTTCCGGCTACCGACCAGCTAGAGCCCGCCAGCGCAAGCACCGGACTAGCCAGGGTCACGTCAATCCAACTATCAATGTATTTGTTGGAATACGTGGGAGGCGAGGAGGGATCATTGAGGATGAGGAGGTCCGCCCCTGATGCGAAGCACAAGAGGTCGCCCCCACGCACATCACAGAAGTCCGGACCCCATACCTCGTGTTTTGCATTGAAATCCCCGGCAACGACAGCCGGATTTTCACGTGGAAGAGCCAACGCCGCAGAAATCTCTCCGAAAACCGGAGTCATCGGAGAGTGCGGCGGAGCAAAACACTGATCAGTAAGAACGAGGCCGAACGGTTTGCTCACCGAACGGCAACCACGCACTGTGACACCAAAATAGGAAAGATGTAAACCCGCGGCTGTCGAGCGAGGATGGCGCATCGGGGGGCAGTGGGATGAGCAAACAGAGCCCACTCCTGCGGAACGGAGAGAATTATACTGTCTCTCACGTAGGGGTCAGAAATGAGGGCAAAGTCGAAATTGCCTTCCTCGACCCTGGAAACTAAAACTCCCGTGGCGCGCCTGCAATGATCCAAGTTTGCCTGTATAAACGAAAAAGGAAAGTTAAAACTCATGACGAAAAGCGAAAAACGAAAAAGAAATATGAAAGAAAAGAGAAAATATAAAAACGGATGATGTACATTGCAGGCACGCACCAAAAAGTGAAGGGGGAGAAACTCCACAAAAATCCCGCAAGAGCCGACCCGCACGACAGACGCAAATAAACGACCAACATGGGATGAGACGAGAGTGGGCAGGCAAACAGCGCTGAAGTATAAGAAGCAATGAATGGCGGGGGCGAAAAACGAAACAAAGAAAAGTGAAAAGAAAGAAAGGTGACTGGCGCGAGCTCTCAGAATGAGAGTGGCGCACAGCAATTCCAAAAAAAAGAAAAGCATAAAAAAGAAAAGTCTCCGTTAACAATAAGAAAAGAGTAAGGAAGGAAGGAAGAAGGCTGCGATAAAGGCGCCCGGAGAGGAGACGCCAAGCGTTTCGCAAAAGGAAAGAAAGAAAAGAAAAAGGAAAAGGAAGATACGCCGCCGCCCACCCACTCGTCGCAGGAGTCACAAGTTTAGTTCCCGCCATAGTCGGTCCTAGCCCGCAACCTGGCCACACGTTCCAACAAGATGGGACAGGCGACAGCCCCTGCGGGAGCGCCCGTAGCAAGCACAAAAGGTGCACATCGGGACATGAAGGTCTTCTGCAACGGAAGCAGAAGACCAGACGATGGTAAGGCGACCCCTTTCAATGACGCGACGAAAGGCATCGGGCGGAAGAGAAATGACGTGCGTTTTTGCACCGTCACGCTGGCAAAACGTGTATCTACGTCGCATCGATTGCACATCTAAGTCCAGATCGGAATTCTTGGTGGATATCTGAGCCACCACGGCATCATCCGGGACGTCCGGGTCAACGCCGTAAACCCGGATCTGTGGCTTTCGGCACTCCGCCACCCGAACAGACATCACCGCGCGTGTTGTTTCGTTGCGCTGGACTGCGGACCTTAAGTTTTCTACATTTCTTCGGTCACGCGCGAGAATGGTCACACCGGCGTTCGTTGTTCGCAAGACTACTGGGCCAATGCCCGCATCGACTGGATCAATGTTTGATTTTAAGGTGTGAATTAAATTCCGCAGCGAAACCTGCGCCGCGGGCGCAGAAGTAAGAAAAGCGACATGATTTGCCGTGACTTGCCGCTGTGACGCAGAAGGCGCCGCTGACGACGGCGCTGGCGCCGCTGGCTGTGATCCACGGAGGCAGCAAACGTTGGTGGTCCCGAAGTCCCCGCCGGGACCGGCCGCAGGACGGACGCGACGGTCGACTCCAATTTGGCCTCCGCGCTAGAGGCCCGAGTCCTAGCGTCCGACGTCTCCCTCCGCTCCGCCGACCACATGACGCGGAGGACCTCGGCGCGGCCCCTGGCGTCGGACGCCAGCGCGCAGTACTCCGCGCAACGCAGCACCACTTCCCCAAACATGTGGGAAATTTGGGTTCGTGCCTGAACCGCAATCTTATTCTTGTCGTGGTTCAGGAACGCCATGAGGCGCTCCTGAAGACGCGTGACATGGCAAAGTCGGGTAACGCCGAGAAGGCCAGGTCAAGCCTGGCACCGGCGTCCGCAATGTTCTCGGGAGCACCGGTCCGGTCAGGGGCAGTTCCAGCACCATCCGGGCCCGAGACCCCAGCAGAGGACCGGGAGTCCCAGTAATCTCGGGAAGGCGAGGCCGTCTCCCCCGCGGGGGAGTTCGCCCCGCCCGAAGTCGCAGTCGGGGGTGCCCGGCGAGCTGGGGCTCCGGAACAGAGGCCTAAAGTTAGTCGCCGGCCTCCAAAAACGGCGACCGGCCCGGGTCGGACCGGGCCTCCGAAGCACCCGAGCCCGCAGTCGCCCCGGATGAAGTACGATGCGCCGCCACCACCGGACGACGCGCCCCGGTTGGCGACGCAGACGAGGAAGCCGCAGTAAACGTGGACACAGCGGCCAACCACCACCGCGACACCACGACGGCGGGCGCAGGCCCCCCAAGGGCCGAGCCTCAGTGCGAGGCCCGAAGTCCAGGCACCGCAAGTGAAAAAGGCGAAAAATCACCTTTAAATTCCTGGGCGAGGAGTTCGCGGTGGCAAAAATGAAGACACAGCGTCCGCCGGCCACCGGAGGCCCGCGAACAAGCAAAGTCCAGCGGGCAGCGACGAGAAAAGCCCCCGACCGCCAAGGCGACCGGAGGACCGCAGGCCAGGACCGCGGAGCACGCCGGAACTCCGCAGGCAGGACCCCGGACAGGGCCGCATGAAGAAAACGCGTCTCAAAAGACCCTGGAGGGCCCCGAGGCAGCGGCGCAGCTCAGTCGCCCGGGAGGAGAGGCTTCTTCTTCTTCCTTTTTGGCCGCAGCGAAAGGGCGCCTCACCCGAGCAAAAGGCCGCAAAATGCGGTCGAAAAGGCGTCAACGGTCTCCGCTATGAGGCCCGCAGATGATGCCCGGTCCGCAGGGAAAAAACCCAAGGCCCCAAGTGCCCGGCGCCGGCAGCAGACAGCAGGCAGCTCGAACCAAGAGGGGCGCGCGAGCCAGGGGCAAAGAGCAGGAGCTCAGCAGCGCACGTCCGCCTAGTTCGAGAGCCGGCTCTCGAACTAGGCGGCCCACAAACTGGCCGGCCCACAATAACCGCGCTGCAAAAACAATCAGCACGGCGCTGCACGCCCTCCACCGATCAGTGCAACAAACAGTAAAAACAAACAAACGCGCCACGCACTGATCAAAGCAAACCGCCTCACTTGGTCGGCCTTGAAATAAATGTAAACGCCAGCCAAAAAATTCCACCACCGCAAGACGCGCCGCAGACAGGTTCGGGGCGGCCAGGACAAACCGATAGATAGCATAAGAAGAAAATAAAACAAACCAAACCGCTAACACACAAACTCCGAATTACTAACTGTTGTAACTGTAACTTCAGAGGGGACCGCAGCAAAAGAGTGCTAGGCCCCAAAAAACGAGATACCGATGCCGGCAGGCAAGAAAAAAAATAAAATGAAAACACTCGCTTCTGGTTAAAAACACATCACTAAATTTGTAAAAGCTACCAAAAACAAAACCATCTGCGCCTGCCACGCAAAAGAAAACAAAAATGAACGGCGTGAAGAAATCTAAAAGGCAGAAAGCACCATCAAGCGGCTCGTCCACCAACCAAGACAGAAAGATAAAACGCTGCGATCCACTTAACAGCGAACAAAAAAAGAAAAACGCTGTTCATAATCGATCCTCGACCTAAGCCGCTCCACGGGAGCCTGCAAAACCGGACACGTCTGAGCGCTCGCACAGTGAGAGTCGGAAGGCCTCCCCGCCCTCGTAGACTCCGCACAGCAGACCCCCGCGTCCCCGGCCCTAACTCCGCAAGACTGCGCCAAGTGCGCACCCCCGCACTTCGTGCAGACCGCTCTTGCGATATCGGACCGCGCACGGCGCCCCCTGCGCGTGTGGCCGTAGGTCGCGCAGAAGGTGCACATAGGGACATGCAGGTCCTCCTCGACCCGCGCCTTTGTCAACCCCACAGTCAAGCGACCCCTCGACATCAGGCGCGCAAACGCGTCCTTTGCAACAGCCAACACATGCGTACGGTTGCCCGATCTCTCCTGAAAAGAAAACCGAACAACCGTGGACCCCGCGTCGAGGTCCAATCCCTGGTTCCGCACGTTAATTACCCTGACAATGTCCTCGGAAGAAACATCTGGGTCGATCCCGATAAACTTTACGTGGGGCCGCCGGAACCAGCGACGGCAGAGGCTCCCGCCGTCCTCTCTCAAGTAGACGTCGTCGCAGACCCCAAAACCTCCGCGAATGTCCTTTGGGGAGGCTCAACAGGACCGGACCGAAAACGAGCCTCAGCTAAGGCTTGGCGCTTCGAAGCACCTCCGCCTCCCTCCGCGCGTCCTCAGCCTCTTGTCTGGCCGCTACGAGTACCGCCTGCGAGGCGGCCCGCATCTGGCGGAGCACCTCCGCGCGGCCCCGGGCGTCGAAGACCAGGGCCCGAAAGTAAGCCGCCTGCCACACGACACCCGCCACTCGCGCAGCGAGCGCCGAGCGCAAGGACAAGGACACTATATGTTGTCCTTGTCTTTCCGCAAGCATCAACTCCTGCACCGCCATGGCAGCATCCATGGACGGTACGGGCTCAAAGCCCAGGCCCAAAACCGGCGCGAACCGGACCAGTCCAGCCGCCACCTCCAACGGCTACTCCATGCCCGACGACTCCAGGAACGCGGCCAACTCGTCCGGCCGCTCCTGGCCAGACACCGTCTTCACCTCAGAGGGCCCCAGCACTCCCGAGGTCGCACCCGGGACAGCGCCGTCCGTCGGCGGCGGGGACGGCTCAGAAAGCCCTAAAACGCCCGCGGTCCGAGGCGCAGCTAAAGGCTGCGTGGTCGAAGCCAGATCAGAAACCCCGGCGAGGAGGTCGTCCCCAGCCTCCGAAAACGACGGCGAAGTGGCCGGAACAGACGGAGCCGCCGAGACACTCGGGTCCGAAGTCGCGCCCGACGAAAGACGACGAAGAGCAAGCACAGGCAATGCCGCCTCCGCGGGCGACGCTGAAGGAGAATCGCCCGAGGAGCTCATGGCGGCGGCGGCGCCGGCCGAGAAGACCCCCGACCACCAATGTGTCAGGGCGAAGCCGACCACGGGTCTCGCTAATGCGAGACTGGCGCGAGGCCCAAAGCCCGTGCCCAAAGAGAAGAGCCGAACGCGGGTCAAGCCGCCAGGCAGAGACCGCGGACAGTCGCCGAAGAAAGAGTCCCGACCACAGACAGAGTCCCGACAGCATAAACGACTAGGACAACCGCAAACCTAGACCGCAGACCGGTCGTGACAACGCCGGGCAGGCCCAGGACCGCCAACCACCACCGGAACAGGCGCCCCGAGAGACCCCAAAGGGGCTGAGAGGTAGCGGCGCCGCTGAGACAGCCAGGAGAGCAAACGTCGCCTTCTTCTTTCTCCCCCGTGGCCGCAACTAAAGACGGCCGCGCCAAGGCCAGATCCGCAATAAGCGGCAGTAAAACCTCAAAAAGCGGTCAAAAGGCCACCGGCAGCTGGTCCAGGACCCCACAGGATACCACCACGACCAGAACCAGAGCCCCGGGAAGGGCCCGGCAGCGGCGGCTCACTTGCCTTCTCCTGGCGAACGAAGTGCACCAGAAGAACGCGACGACTCTCCTATGTCAGATGCACCCACCGAAGATAAACAGTACGCTCCCAGCACCTCATCACTGAATCCTTCTCCAAATAACGACCCCTAAAATGCACCATCCGCGTCCAGTTCGTTCTACTTTCCGAATGAAGACTGCGAAGAATACGACTTGCTGAACAAAGAAAGCGACTATAATCCTGCTGGATGCGCTCCCCGAATCCGATCTTTCGGCGGAGGCCACAGCGACATAAGTTATAGACTTCGCTGTCAAATCTGGGCTGTCGTGGACGCAGATAGAAAAAGCCTTATGAAGTTTGTTGGCTTCATACTAAAGAGGGATGAACTTCCCACACGAAATATCTCTAAGAATTTTGCTGGAATTTCACTGAACACCCTCGCGTTTCATTATTATTGCCCGGACTGCATGCATCTCCTGGGGGAATGCGAAGGCAATCCAAAGAAGCGGCAAGATGTTCACCTCACACGTATGCAGTGTAGCCAGATGTATTCAGGAGTACTCTCGCTACGCAGGGCAATTTTTTTTTGTCAGCTTGCTGAGATATCCTTAGAAAGGATATCTCAGGATATCCTTAGAAAGGATATCTCAGCCTCGCGACACTGCTCAGAAATGTGACATAACAGATGGGGAGTTCAATGGATTTAACGATGACGAGTTCTGATGGGTGTCCACTGTGTAACTCCTCAAAGTATTCAATTTGGCCTGTGCAGATGGCAATTAACGAGCTGCTCCCAACCCAGCCAAACAAGTTATACCCAGTGGATATTCATATAATACCCTCCACAAGATATCAGATGTCCATATAATGTTCACAAATGCTCATATTAACCCATATAATGTCCATACAATCTTCATTTTGATTATAGTCGACGTCCATATAATACTTATATCATGCCCAGATGTGACGATTCCTAGACATTCAGAGGATGTTCACCGGATATTCAGGCAATCTATTTTCATGTTCGGGGCTGGATGCTGTGCATTCTATATTGTGAGCTTTACGGCTTAGAACAAAAGAAAAATGATGCAAGGTATGACATAGAGATACAAAGCAAAATCGAACCGTTGCTCATTACACAGGAAACTTACATTTTTTCTACATGATCTGGGAATAACATTTCAAACAACAAATGCATTACGAGAAAATTACACACTAGGCTCCGATCAATGCAATTATATAAACATGTCACAAAGAAGTGTCATTTTTCTGATATGCATGTTACCTGAAATGTCATTTCTATTTCGTGCAAGCTAGAACATTCACATATGGTGAAGTTATTAGTTTGCGTTCTCTGTGACTTTTTGATCTTTTATCATACTCATTATGTTCCTGGAAGCTGTACAGCGCATAAAATAAACAACGTTACTCAAACAGCTGCAGCTCTCGTTCTTCACAGCAAGGAATATGCACAGGCACATGCTTCGAGTACGGAAGTACATCAAAGAATACAATCACTTGTATTGCCCTCAGCCATATTTTATTGCGCAGTAGCCATAATGATCAGCGTCTGTTCTCTATTCACTTGTTCCGGGTCCTCGGGGGCCTGTGAATACAACTGTGCATTGTGTTGAACAGTAGTGGTGACACAACAGGAAATATGGTTAAAAAACGGGTGCACAAGAATATCCAAAAGCTAATGTTTCACCCAACTAAGTTAGTATCTTTACTGAAAATCACTGAGGAAAAAAGCACGCGGCAGAAGCCAAGTACACAAACGTGCATCCACCATAATAACCTTTGCTAGCCTTACCAGAGGTAAGACTAAATGCAGACGGAGGTATAAGAGCACAAAGATCACATTCAATGGCCTGACTGCTTAACATGAAAAAAAAGAAACCCAAGCTTCAGCAAACAAACACATGGACGACAACCAAGAATTTAGAGTACATATATGCAACCATACTTTTGCACTGAGATTAAAAGAAGTTAGAATCTGCACAGCAATAGTGATTAATGTTGGTTGGCGACTGCAGTCGCATAATACTCAAGCATGAAGTGGCAGATGCCTCTCAAAGCAGGCCCTCCATCCACTAGCGTCAACAGATTTTCATGACATGGGCGTTACTCCCCTTGCACAAGCTAGTCTGATGCCGTAGATGAAAAAAGATAAACGACTGTGTCATGATTAATTGATTCACTCCTTTGGATAGAGGGACATCTTTAAGCTCTCCACTCAGTTCAGTAACACGAGTGACTATTTTTTAAAAAAATAGGGACAGGGTGACTGTTAATGAGAAATGCTTAAATTTAAAAATTAAAGCTCTGCACTCAGTTCAGTAACACGAGTTCATTAACACTGGGTTCAGTGTTACTGAACCCAGTCCAAAGTGATGCAATATCAGAAAAAGCAGAAAAATTAGCAGCAAAAATTAATAGAACTAGAAACAACATTGACTGAACTGCTAATGCAGTAGGTTACATTAGCAGTCATTTGTTGTGTAGTTAAATAGGAAGTCAGTCATCCTGTAGAAAACCAAGTAGCCAATATTGAGGTGCCTTAGTTTATTATAGAAACCTGGACCTTAACAGTGAGAAATGCAAATGAAGACATCTAAAAACAAAGCTCTTTCCAAACCAAGAAGCTACAAATATATGTTAATCATTGCTGAGCATTAGAAATTCTTTTTTTATGAAAGCATTTGCGGAATCGAAGTTGGGACGAGTGGGAAAACAGGTTTAGCTGAAGCGAGTCAATGAGGCCAGTGAAAAGTGATTGCTTGAATTTTTGCGTGTTATGTGAAGAAGAAAGATGTGGCAGCAGCTAGTTGGTAGTTAGCCTGTATTTAATGAAGAACTAGAAAATATTCAGTGAAAGCTATTTTCTTTCCATACTTAATGCGTATAGCTACTTAAAAATGAAGTATGAAAAACAGTTTCTTACCAGCTGTTTGTATTCATTGCAAAATGAATCTTGTGAGTGGAAAGATGCCTGAGATTATCACTTCTCTAAACATGTTCTCAAAAATATCTGAAAAGGAACAGCAAAGAACATTGGTCACGCCCAGCTGCATTATACGAGGTTTACAACCAGCAACTCTCATTGTATACATAAGGTGTAAACCCTAGCTAAGGCTCACAAACAGTGGCATGAAGTTTCGCAGCACAACCTTCATTGTACACGCTGTAAAAAGAAAATTTCAGAAAAAGTTGTAAAAACCCCAGGCTGAAAAAAAAGCATTCAATAGCCAAATATCATGAAATAAGCTACTGAAATAACAAAAAATTACAGTGAGAACAGACCAAGTTGACACAAAAGTTTAAAAGCACGCAGGTGAAAAAAAGCAATGCCAGGCCCCAAAAAAGGCAAAATTTGACACAAGAGCTTGACTAAACAAAGGCAGATAAGAGCGTATTGGGAGCTGTTAGCAAATTTTACAGCAACACAACATCTGAGAAAGCTGTCTTCTTGAGCCGTCTGAAGACAGGAAACTGCCCCACTTTATAGTAAGGGTCATAGCATGCCAGACGGATGGAACATGCATATTCCAGCAATTCTTAGAAGGCACAGCTAACTGCCACCCACTTTGTTTGTCTTACAACTGAGAACTGAAGTCAAATCGTCTGCAGGCTGCTGTTTAGAGGCAGAGAAGTGGCAAAGAGTGCAGTCATTCTCGAGGCGCCACTTTGAGGTCAAATGGAGCCACAATAACTAAACACCACAGAAGTTAAAGCCATTTCTGCACTCCATGAACTGATAAACCAGTTGATGAAATCGCTAGGATGAAAACTGCAAAATGCCACGAATGAACACTTTATTTGACTGAACAGTGTCATAAAAACTCACCATTAATGCTGTTATACACATACTTCCAGCGATGACGGCTCAGGACTTTATACAACATGCACAACAAGCTTTCGCCACAACAAAGAAAATGTAAACACACGAACACATGTTTGCACACGTGTTTACACATTTTGTGAGCACATATTACAGGCGTTAGAAGAAGTTGTCTGTCCGGCTTTTATGCAGCAGCGAGTACACAACAGCATTTCGACGCGATTTCTTTTTTATTGCTACTTGCACATGCACTTACGCAAAAGATATGCACGCGCATACACCTGAGAAAAACATGTCAGTCGAGATTTCCAGTGCGTGAAAATGCCGCGCCTTGACTTTCGCTGCCGGCGCACTCCGCGGCGTCGTCGGCTCCGTCGTTTTCTGAAGCTGCTGATGGCTCGACAGTTTTAACGCTGCTTGAATTATCCATAATTTGCAAAACGTAGTTCTTAAGCAAGCCGAACCAACTCCCTACGCAGCAATGCCGTCGATGCTGGCCGGAGATCTCCGTGGTTGACGTCAGGACACACTCGGCCAATCGCGGGCATTCCTCCGCCGGCTGTCGAAGTGATCGTACGTGCGCCTGGCGCGCTCCGTCGACAACGGGGGCTGCATCGCACGCAAGGACCTGAGTGTGGGCGAAACTGGCTGGGATCAACGACGGAAGAAGTAAAGACGGTGGACCGAACGCTACAGCGCAAGGTAGGCCGTACTTTTTACGATACCGAGCCGGCGAGGCGTCAGGGGAGGCGAGGAGAGCTAGGCCTAACGAGGCCTAGCGGCAAGGACAAAGAGGGCTAGGCCTACGGCCACGCCTAAGCGACCTCGTACATCATAGAGGTGGTAGAGGGGAGAGAATGGATCCCGAAGCACTGAAGATTCCGGGACAGTGGTTCAGAGCGAAGATAAATGGGAAAGCAATCCCAGAAGAAGCGGAGACAGGGAGCCACGTGGACGGCTCGAAAGGCAGAAGTAGAGCGACGGAGAGACGCGAGGGAAGAAAACTCGCGGAAAAGTCCGTGGAGAGACAACAAATGAGGATTCCGAAAAGTTTTGACAAGATCATTCTGAGGCCCCAAGGAGGACTCGAATGGCTGATGAAATATGGGGGAGCCTTCCTGGCTGATGCAATCAGCAAAATGGCGGGCAACGAAGATGGAGGAGCGGGAGACGTAATCACGTTCAACACAAAGCAGCAGTCTATACTCGTCGCAACGGGAGATGCGTCGAGAAGAAACAAGTACGCGTCGCCCACCGAACTCATAGTGGGCGACGGAAAGACGACGGTAAGCGCCTACGTGGCAGCGCCGGAAAACTGCGGAAAAAGGGTGATATATGATGCACCGATTTTTTGGACGGAGGAAGAGATCCTAAAGAGACTCGAATACTTTGGAAACAAGAACCCACCCGCATTGGGAGTGAGAAGACTTGGGAAAGAAGCAAAGGCAGTCCTAATTCTTTTCGAGAGCAACAAGGTCCCGTGGCAAGTGTACCTGTCGCCCGCACCATCCAAATGCGTACTATACAAGAAACGCTTCGAAGTATGCTACGCATGCGGCAGGATGGGCCATAGGCAGGACGTATGCCCGGACCCAGACAACAAAAAGTGCAGAAGCTGTGGAGAAGAAAACCCACAGGGAAGTCATCAGTGCAAGACCAAGTGCCAGCTCTGTGGAAAGGAGCACCCATTGGGAGGAAGGAAATGCAAGGAGATGTACAGAACACCGTACGAAGTAAAGAAGAAGATATGGGAGAAGAAACAAGAAGAAGCACAGGCCCCAAACACCACGAGCAGGCGAGATGAAGGAGCGTCGCAGGGACGACAGCGTCTCGAGACTGGGGAAAACAAGAGCAAAGACCAGGCAACACCCGGGGCCCAAGCGACGCCGAAAGGGACAAGAAGATCGAGATCCAGGGACCCAAAGAATCCCTGGGGCAGGAGACAGAGCAGAAGCAGGACCCCGACCAAAGAACCCAAACAAGTAAGCTCTGTAGAAGGGTCTTCCCAGGCTAAAGAGGATAAAGATAAAGAAACAGAACAGTTGAAAAAGAAAGTGAGTGAACTCCAAGGGTTAATAAGTAACCTTAAGAAATTAATAAAGCAAAAAGAGAAGGCAGCGCCCCTCTCCCTCGCATGCTACCTATACAGCCCGTGCAGGCAGCACAACAAAGTACCCCCTCGACACCTAAGTGGCAGGAAACGGTAGAGGACAAAATAGAGGAGGCAGAAACAGTCAGGAGACCCCCGCTTAAGCGAAAGGGGGAGAACGAAAGATATATGGGTAGAGGTAAAGAAGGATTGTGAAGAAAATAGGAATGTCATAAATTCGATGCAAACAGAACAGAGAGACTTCATGGCACAGGTCATGGCAGCACTCAACCAGATACAAGAGAACATGAATAAGAGATTTGAGAGCATGACGGCAGAATTGCAGGTGCAAAGAGCGGAATTGCGAACGCAGAGAACTGAGCTGGTTGCCCTAGGGGAACGACAGAAAAACTTGGAGGACGCTGTTACCCAAATTCAATATGGCCAGAAACGCACGCAATAAGTCCATTATTTGGCAATGGAATTGCCGAGGATTCCAACGCAAGCGAGCGTTATTGCAAAATTACGTGGATACGTTAGAAGAGAAGCCGCTAACGATAGCGATACAAGAGACCGGGAAAACAGCATCCCTGAAAAGATATCAGGCATTCCACAGTGACAGGGGAGAGAAATCGAGAGTAACGACTCTAGTAAAGAGAAACATAGCGGCGATCGAACATGAGATTCAATCCAGGGACATAGAAAGAGTCTTGGTATAAATGCTCACGGGTAGGAAAGAAGAGCCTAGCCTCTTCCTACTTAACATCTACTCAAGTCCCAAACAAAAAAAAGTAAGATTCAGGGTCATATTCAGGAAAGCCCTGAAAGCAGCAGGAAGAAACCCCCTCCTCATAGTAGGAGATATAAACGCAATGCATGAGGAGTGGGGATACAATAGAAAAGATAGTAAGGGAAGACAGCTTTGGGAGGATATACAAGAACTGAGTCTGACACTACACACTGATCCAGGAGCCCCGACGAGGAAAGGAAACAGTGTCACTGCATACACCACACCTGACCTAACACTGTCGAAGAACACCAAGGCGGTGTCCAGGAAAAATACGGGGAAAGACCTAGATAGTGACCACTATATAATAGCTACAACAACGACCAAAGGTATCAAGAAAAAACAGCTGAAGCAAACAAAAGTTACAGAATGGGACAAATTCAGGAAGCGAAGGGAAGAGTCCGCCGCTACTACAATCACGGACCTAGAAGAGTGGACAAATACACTTAAAAGTCATGCCACCGAAGCGACGGCAACTCTAGAAGGCCAAGAACCTCCGTTAGTGGCAGATAGTAAACTTCTGCACATGTGGGAGGCAAAAAGAGGCTTAGAGAACCGACTTAAAAAACAGAGATGGAATCGGACCCTGAAAAGACGAATAGCTAGGCTAAACCGAGAGATCGAAAAGTACGCAATACAGTTGTGCGAACAGAACTGGTGCAGGAAATGCGATGACATGGAGAAGGGAATGAGCCTAGCGAAAACCTGGAACATCCTGAGACACCTGCTAGACCCAACCCAGTCAAAGTCACAGACGAACATTAGATTGGCCAAAACACGGCACAAATATGAGGGAACAGATGATAGCTTCATGGAGGAAATCAAACAAACATACATAGGGAACATAGCACGTACTAACCTGCCAGATTATGAGGGACCGGGGAATGAAGAACTGGACACGCCCATAACGGAGGCGGAAGTGAGAGCAGAGATAATTAAGCTCAAAACTAAATCGGCTCCAGGCCCGGACGGAATAACCAACAAAATGCTAAGAAACCTGGATGATGAGTCGATCACTGCTATAACTAAATACATGCAGCAGGTGTGGGAAAAGGGGAAGCTACCAAAACAATGGAAAGAAGTAAGCATCATTCTTATTCCCAAACCTGGAAAGCCCTTAAAATTAGAGAACCTCAGACCAATCTCCCTCACCTCATGTGTAGGGAAGTTGGTGGAGCATGTAACCCAAACGAGGCTAACCAGATACATGGAGGACAAGAAATTATGGCCAAACGAGATGGTCGGATTTAGGCCAGGCCTAAGTACTGAAGACGTTATGTTGAGAATACAACATGACATCATAGACTCTCGGAATAAGGACACAAACGCAGTCTTAGGATTACATCTTACGAAAGCTTTCGAGAATGTTAAACATGAGGCGGTCCTATCGGAACTTCAGGAGATCAGTGTAGGCGGCAAGATATACAACTACATTAAAGACTTCCTGTCTAATAGGACAGCCAAAATAAGATACCAGGACCTGGAGTCAGAAGAAATAGAGCTAGGCAACAGAGGTACACCACAGGGATCGGTCCTATCCCCGCTCCTCTTCAACCTAGCCATGAGAGGGCTCCCAGCGAAACTGGGAGGAATCGAGAACTTACACTTTAGCATATATGCGGACGACATAAATGTCTGGATAAACAAAGGCAGCGATGCAGAGATAGAAAACAAACTTCAAACTGCGGCAGACACAGTAGTGGAGTACGCGGCAGGAAGAGGGCTAGCCTGCTCGCCAGAGAACTCAGAACTCTTAATATACAAGCCGAAATATTTAAGATTAAAAAGGGATAGCAATCTTAGCATTATGGTAGGAGGCAAACCGGTGCCTAGGGTTGAAAAGATAAGAATTTTAAGCCTTTTTTTTCAGGAAAATGGATACAATGATGAAAAAATAAAGAAACTGGAAGGATATGCAGTGCAAGTAACTGGAATATTCAGAAGAATAGCGCTCAGAGGGAGAGGACTCAAAGAAAGGAGCCTAATAAAATTGGTGCAAGCATACATAATCAGTCGACTCAGCTACGCTACAC
The DNA here is from genome assembly GCF_052857255.1 of Amblyomma americanum. Classification (NCBI taxonomy): domain Eukaryota; kingdom Metazoa; phylum Arthropoda; class Arachnida; order Ixodida; family Ixodidae; genus Amblyomma; species Amblyomma americanum. The sequence continues at coordinate 138,764,721 of NC_135503.1, forward strand.
TATACCTTAACATCCGGACCCCAGAAAGAGATAAGTTGGACTCAATAATTAGGAGGTGTTACAAACGAGCGTTAGGAATACCCATAAGCACCTCAATGGAAAGACTCCTAGCTATGGGGATACACAACACGTGGAAGGAAACGGTCGAGGCGGTCAGAACAGCTCAGTAGGAAAGACTATTGCAGGCACACAGGATTGCAGGCACACAGAGGCATGCAGCAAAAACAAGACATTCCGAAGGAGGTCAGGGAACATCTCAGAATAGACCTACTTCCGAGAAACATGCACCACAACTTCAACAGTGAGAGGAGGGAAAAGAGAGCCGAAGCCCTCATGAGACGCTTCAACGAAATGAATAAGGAGACGGTAGCATACACGGATGCGGCGAGCGGTAGACCGGGGTAGCGGCAGCTGTAGCCTCAGTGGTGGATGGCAAGTGTACAGCAGTATCAGCAGCTATACGATACGCAGCCGCAATTCGGAATTATGGAAGAGGTAGAGTCGCATCAGAAGCGGTGCGGATTCTAACGGGGAAAAAGATGCATAGAAAAATTAGCCTAATATGGGCACCAGCTCATACCTCAGTAACAGGCAATGAAGCGGCGCACCTTCTAGCTCGAGATCTCTACCTCCAAGCAGAAGCGGAACCGCCAGATTGCAAGGAACTCGACGAGAGACTACAAACATACACAGAAATCATAGAGAATTACAGACTGCAGAGAAGAACTGTCCCTCCTCCGGACAAGGAGCTCGGGAACAGAGAGGCAGTAACCTGAAGAAGGCTACAGGCCGGAAATTTTATAAACCAGGTATGGGCGTCACACGTCCTACAAGACGAGGACATAGAAGATAAATGTAAAAAATGTGGAGAGGGGGGGACCCTCGACCATATAATTTGGCAGTGTGTACACTCCCCAGGGGTGAGGGAAGGAATAGATAGTAGAGAAGCCTGGGAAACTCTTCTGTAAAGCGCGGACCCGCGACCCAGAAGAACCATCCATCTGGCGGCAGAGGCCGCGAAGAGCCAACAACTCTTTGCCTGCATCTAGTCGCGGAGGCCCTGGCCTCTGTCCCTAGGCCTGCGCTCCAGGGGTAGGGAGTAGAGGGCCTCCATTTCTGATGGAAATAAAAGTTTTTGGAACTGGAACTGGCCAATCGCGGGCAACAGCGGCGTTCACTCGGTGCCCTGAGGCGATGGGGCGTGTTACCTTCTAGGAAACATCTTTTTGCGTTTCTGTCCGCTCTTTCTTAATGAGATATTCTTTTTCAGTGGACTAAAAACTATAAAATGCCGCAGGGAACTCACTTTTTTTTCGAAACGTGCTTCAGCTTCCCCTTAAGTTGCTGTAGTTAAGGCGCACAAGTATCTATGCAAATGGATAAATGACGGCGGAGAATAGCTGCAAGAACAAAGGCAGAAAACTAATAAAAAAGCAAAAATAAACGCTGCGCTCATGAAGAACCACGCACTCTGAGCATATAAGAAATGTAAACTTATTCGGCGAATCTGGAAAGGCGCATTGGTACCTGGCTTGCCGTTTGCAAACGCTGTTTTGTGCTTATGGATTCCAGAGTAAGCTTGAACGCGGCATCCGCCTGCCATGGGAACCAAATGTCAGAACCAGTGCTTTGTCGCCACTGTATTTGCTCGTGTAAGACCGGCCTTCATTTAAGGCCCACACCACTAACTTGGGACAAGAGGCCGAAATTATGGGAGGGGGGGGGGGGGGGGGTAAGAAAGCTAAAACTGTCACAACCAAGTTACTCAATGAGCTACTGGGTGGCACTACCAGCTTTTCCGCCGTCCATCATCATCATTGTTGCTGATGCTCGACCGATAATTCACGATACCGCGCTCTTGGTGGCTCCATGTTTCTTTTGTGAAGTCATAGTCATTCGCGTACACGCACAATTCTTCCTTAAAGTAAATGCGTTAATCCTGTAACTCATCACTCATCTACAAATATTTTACAAAACATTTTCCACATATTTTTGCAGCCTCACTTCATTCGTAATATCTGAAAACACGATCGGCAAACTAATCACGCGCCAATAAACATTAGTACGCAGATGGACAGCTGAGGCCCTTTGGAAGAAAACTCTTGAGACCACTTTCAAATGCGCATCATTTTCTTTTCGTATGGCCTCAACTACAATGCCGCCTGTGTAGCATCAAGCCTCTTGATGCAAAAAATAGCGCAAAGGAATGACGAAAGGCGTACAAGACGACGCAGAGAAGCGCTAAGGGCTTGTCTGCGCTGTGCTGTCCGAATTTCGTCTTTCCTTCGGGCTAAATTTTAAACCATGAAAATTGAACACTTCTCCCAACTTTCGGCGTTACATAGCAACCAGCCGTTGGTATCTCGACCAAGTTTGACACGTCCATGGAGGCAATTTTCGTGTGTCGAAACTGAGAAACAAAACACTCAATCTACTGCACACACTTTCCTTATTACGGTTATTTGAAGGAAGAAGCGCGGTGGAGGTGATTTCCCTCCACCGCGCATAGCTCTGCTCCGCTCCACTCCGCTCGTTGGGGTGACGGAATGGCCATCTTTTCAGCTGCCGGGGCTTAGCGAGAGGGAGACAAGCAGTCCTTCCCCTTCGCTGGCGTGCTTAGTGCTGGCCATGGTGCTCGGCCCCTCGTTCCTCTTGGCGTCCTCTTCGCTCGGAGAGAATCGAGCGGGCCACCGAACAACACCTGCTGGCGACGCCGGTCACTCTCTTGGCGGTCCTTCCCGCCTGTTAGGCCCTCTGGCCATCTCGTTCCGATCCCAGTTTATACGATGGTCGTCTGGACAGAACGTCGGTTCTAATGAGTACACCGTTCGATCCTCACAACCCAGCTTAGTGGTGCAGTTATCAGTACAAACAAGGGCAAGGGTTGGCCCTTTCCTTCCAACTCTGGTGCTGATGCTGGCGGCTCGTCTAGATTCACCAGCTGGCGTCCCGCAACAGGGGCAAGGACCTCCTGTACTATGCCACCCAAGTCACGCCCTGAAGAGCAAGAAAAAGAACATGCATAGCCAATTGTCCAACTTACAAACGAGCGGGAAAGCAGGAACGAAACTCAACGCTTTGTCGCACGTGGCGCTTCAGAATTCCCGCAACAACAAGCTGAGTTCGCCGACTGAAAATAGGGGCGATCAGGACCGAACGGGAGCTGCGCACACTGGGCCGATCCTGGTTAGAGTTTCAGAACCGACAATGACCTCACTTCAGCAGCATGCCTTCCACCGACATCAGCCAGCACCTCAGCGCTCACTGCTAATAATTGGTTTTTGGGGAAAGGAAATGGCGCAGTATCTGTCTAATATATCGTTGGACACCTGAACCGCGCCGTAAGGGAAGGGACAAAGGAGGGAGTGGAAGAAGAAAGGAAGAAAGAGGTGCTGTAGTGGAGGGCTCCGGAATAATTTCGACCACCTGGGGATCTTTAACGTGCACTGACATCGCACAGCACACGGGCGCCTTAGCGTTTTCCCTCCATGAAAACGCAGCCGCCGCGGTCGGGTTCGAACCCGGGTACTCCGGATCAGTAGTCGAGCGGCCTAACCAGTGAGCCACCGCGGCGGGTAAAACTACTGATATAATTCTGAGGTGGCGCAGAATATAGCGATGAACATAAGATAGGCGTATTGCTGCATTTATCCTAAATTGAACATACCAGTCTTAATTTACTATTTCGGACAAAAGAATAAAATGCGAAGTTGGAGGCCGACACAGTCGAAGGCAAGCTCAGTTTTTAAAATGTCCGAACTGTGGTTCGAGATGAGTAATCGTGAAAAACGCTTTCGAAAACTTCTCCTCTTGGGACCACTTTCGGCATTAATCTTCTGGGCCCATTCCCTGTGTCGTCTTCTGGCAATAAGTGGATTATAGTTGCGACTGATTATTTGACGCGCTATGCGGAAACCCAGCCGGTGCCGCGCAGTACATCCTCTGAAATCGCATGCTTCTTCATACACCACATTTTTTACGACATGGCGCCCCGTCCTCCGTCATCACCGATAGGGGCACCGCGTTTACAGCGCAGCTGATGCACGAGGTGTTCCAGCTGAGTCACACGGACCACCGCAAGACTACTGCATACCACCCGCAGTCAAACGGGCTCATGGAGCGCCTCAACAAAACCTTAGCGACATGCTCGCAATGTACGTCTATGTACATCACAAGACTTGGGACGAGATCCTGTCCTATGACGTTTGCCTACAACTCGGTGATTCAGGAAACGACTCGATTTACGCCGTTTCGCCTCGTCTACGGTCGTGATGTCCAAACGGCGCCATGCTTCCGTGCCCCTCTGACGACCAGGCGCTCACGCGAGACGCCGAGGAATTTACCCGGCACGCAGAAGCCCGCCAACTGGCCCGTATGCACATCCGCCGGCAGCAGGCAACATATGCAGAACGCTACAACCAACGACATCGCCACGTCGAGTACCACCCCGACGACAAAGTGTGGGTATGGACCACGGTACGTCGCCCCGGCCTGTCGGAGAAGCTCCTGAGCCGCTACTTTGGACCCTACACAGTGCTGCGCCGCGTCACGGAGCCCCGCCGCGGTGGCTCAGTGGTTAGGGCGCTCGACTACTGATCCGGAGTTCCCGGGCTCGAACCCGACCACGGCGGCTGCGTTTTTATGGAGGAAAAACGCTAAGGCGCCCGTGTGCTGTGCGATGTCAGTGCACGTTAAAGATCCCCAGGTGGTCGAAATTATTCCGGAGCTCTCCACTACGGCACCTCTCTCTTCCTTTCTTCTATTACTCCCTCCTTTACCCTTCCCTTACGGCGCGGTTCAGGTGTCCAACGATATATGAGACAGATACTGCGCCATTTCCTTTCCCCCAAAACCAATTATTAATTATTCATCACGGATGCGACGTATGAAGTCCTCCCCGATGGCACTCTGCCCAGTTCGCGCCGTCGACCTCAGCCTGAGGTCTTGCACGTACTGCGTATGAAGCCGTACTTTACGCAGTAACGGGTACCTCGTTCGCTCCAAGTGCGCCCACGTATTTGCTTCCTGTTTTTTTGAATTGGGAGGGGGAATAATGCCACCAGGTGTCCCTGGGATGCGCCTTGAGGACAACGAAGACGTGAGTCGCGCGTGCTCTTTGCAGCTGGGACACTGCTTATTGCTTGCGGCCTTTGCCTAGCCTCTTGATTCTGCAACCCATTTGTGACAATATTAACCGATAGTGTTTAGGGCCCCGTGTCGCGAAAAAGGCAGTGTCGGTGTTGCAGTCGCCGTAGTTGTAACGCGAAAATTCTAGAGCACTGGGATGGGTCGCAAACTTGTTAGAATCGATAAATATGCAAAGTAAGCTAGTTGCAGTGAAAAGAAAATTTTAATGAATTAGGTGGGAATAGAACCCAGGAACTTCGGTCTACTCATAGGCCTCGAAGGCATGTTTGTTGAAATTGAATAAAGGTGGACTGGCTAAATGCGTCGTCTTTAACGTGGGTAAGTCTCTCATCGTCTGATGAGGTTTAACGTCCCAAAGCGATTTCGGCCACCTGGGGTAACGTGCACTGTAACGTGCACTTTAACGTGCACTGACATCACCTCTAGAATTTAGCTTTTATCGAAACGTGACCGCCGTGGCCGGGATTGAACCCGCGGCTTTCAGGTCAGCAGCCGAGCACAATAACTACTGAACCACTGCGGCGGCATGGTATGTGCGCTAGAGACATGCACTGATGCTTACATCAGTAATAATGAGTATGCTGACTAGGAATTAGGCCACTGAGTAGGTGATGCGAATAGGACCCGATAACGCTATCGCATTCTAGTCTTAAAGTCAAATGTTAAAGTGTCTTTCATGCTTTTCATTAAAAAATTTAATTTTATGGAAATATTAAGCATTTTATTGTGCTTAGGAATAGAATAACATCGGTGGTTCAGTAATATATATATATTTCACCACTGATATGGATTCAGTGCTCGATGAAAATAATTGCTCGCATCAAAGCTTTTATGACTGCTAAATTTGTTAACACAATGCTGGGGCAGCAATTAATATGACTAGCCATTCTATATTAAACTGTGCTTAGGCTAATATCTGCGCTTTCAATTTGTTCCTAATCACAGAATACTAACATTATTAGTGCTTAGAACTTATTTAATTTCAGTGTCTAGGATTCTTAAACATATTTTTTTAATTTTCACATGCACCATGCGCGGCACGTGAATTCACCTTCTCATTTGGAACGCTTACGACTTGCAATTTTGCAATATAATAGTTTGCCCTCAAGCAAAGACTTAAAAAGTTGATTAGTGAAACTACATCTCGTAAATAATGTCGGCCTCACGGCACAATCCCCAAGCATACGCCATGCGCCTATGCTTGAACAGATGGGTTCAGTCATGCCTACATTTTTTCCGCATTTGAGCATGTTCTCTGTTTGTTTTAGTCATTTTCATTTAGCTCGTGTACTTCCAGCAATAATCTCTCACGAGATTTACGGTATTTTTAACATAAGTAAATACATTATATGTGCAACTATGCTAAGGGTACGGTATAGTAATTACCAAAAGATGCCCGCCGTGAACCATGCGCTTATTTGTTCTGTTCATAAGGACCGGAAAGGACCTTACTGAAGGTGTGTAACAACACTCAATGTCGTCCTTCCAGGCCTGTCTACCTCACGTTTCGATGTATTTATTTTTCCCCGTGCTTTGGTTATTGTCATACTCGCGCCCTTCTTCGTCCTCGTAGCAGTTTTTCCATGTACTTTGAGAAAGTGTGTGTGTTTGCGGCCGGCATATGTCTTGAAAGGATGGGCTCTGATTGGTTCCGATAACAGCTTTGTTGATTGGCCGAAAGAAGGGTCTCCGGAATGCTGGTAAAGTGTATATAAAAGCGGGGTTTTCGGCTGCACAGGGTGTTGAGAGAGGAACGGCTGCGTTCCGGCTGCTGCGCGGGACCTCCGTTCCGAAGATGTTGAGCGCCCCAGGTTATTATCTGACTGTTTTGCTATGTGATCTCATTATGCTGTCTCAGTTTATAAGTTTAACCAATGATTCAGACCTATATTTAGTAATCAAGTTCATCAATGCATCTCAACGACACCTGCTGGTCCCCTCCTTCAATGCGGTGGAGCTCTCGCCCCAGCACAGAAGAACGCTTCGTTACGCCATTATGGCAAAGCCGTGCCGACTCAGAACAACCTTCACACGCACTCACGTTCGCTTCCAGGCAGAAGCTGCCAAACCAGAAACCCAGGCTGCTGCTCCGGCTCGCGTTGGCTGAACTGTTTGTTGTCCCTCACTGCGGCGGAGTGATGGCGGCTGGATCGACGGCGGCCCCGGCGGCATGCTGCGGGGCCTTGGCGCAGGCCTCTGCAAGCAACGAACGGTCGACGTCACATCAGGTGGCCTGTTTAAAAAACGTGGCCAAGGGCAGGACGCAGGTTGTGGCGACACAGATTAGAACGTAAAGGAGAGTGAATGACGCCATTGCTGTTTGCCACAGTGGAAGGACACGGCTGGCGGAACAGGGCGTCGAACCATAATTTTTTGGCTTCGGAGCGATATTGCGCTCCAGTTCGAACCGGTTTGGTGCGGCCCGAACCGGTTCAGATGGGTTCCGAGCAAAAAAAAAAAAAATTTCACCGTAGATGGGTTTTAATGAACCTGAATATGCTTTTTAGTTTTCTGAGGAACATCGCTATGTAAACTAAAAATGCAAAATTTGCTCAGTGCGACATGCTTTCTTTTACTTTACTGTCCACGGCAAAAAGACAATTTGCGGCAAGAGCCTGAAAATGAAATGAACTGAAAAGTTGCGAATTGGCTATCTGTGCTCTAGGATCCATCTTGTCAGGTGAATAAGGCGAAAAGCTGGTGAATTGTGCCTTCAGCCTCCGCAGGTTTGGGGACCTCGTTGAGCGAGTAAAAGGTCTTCCCGGAAGCTCGTGTCCGCGACGAATTTCTCCTACGCAGACCACTTACGCGGGCGCCGTCAGGAACGCCGCATGCGGCCTCAACGTTACTGTACACTATTGAGAGAGGAAGCTGTCCTGTACCAGCAGGTATACAAGACACCCTTCTGTCACCCCAAAACAAACTAGCCAGTAAACCCCCCTCCCATAGCACACCTCCAATATGCATCTCAAGAGCTTACCAAACATATCTTATTAAAATAACCTGTTCCACGCCACCTTTGTAACTCACGTTATATGTGGACCGCCTGTAGCTATTTAAAAAAAAAATCTAATCGTGCCTTCTCGCCAGTACAATGTAAAATTAACATTTTGGAATATGTTGATATCTTTCTTTTCTGATAAAGAGAGTATGACAAAAAAAAGCAGGCTTGGATGGGTTGGAAGCACTTTCGCTGCGTCGTTACGTTCTGACACTGTTGCAAGTGCTGCATTGTACGAGGGAGAAGGTATTGATTTTGAATTGAAGTTTATTTCATAACATTTGTACAACTCATATTTGAAAGAACATCTGGATTCCTACCTAAAAGCTAGTTGGGATCTATGCAAGCTACTTACATTGCACACGATGAAGGCTGTTGCCTTCAAATAGAAAGTTGAAATCTTAACCAAAGAGGGCATAAGCTGAACAAATATGTAGTATATACATAGAAATACAAAGTCTCTACACAATGCAGCATACAAAGAAACAACAAACTGCAGCGAAAAAACACTCTCATCACTCTGATTTAAAATATTCTTCAAATACACCATACAAATAAAAAACAAACTGCAGCGAAAATACTCTCATCACTCTGATTTAAAATATTCTTTCAATACAGCACACAAAGAAAAAACATTCAATACAGCATAGAAAGAAAAAAACAAACTGCAGCGAAAATAAACTCATCACTGTTTTTAAAACAAACGCAGCCGACCGCGGCGTCTGCGTTTTTATGGACGAAAAACGCTAAGGCGCCCGTGTGCTGTGCGATCAATGCACGTTAAAGATCCCCAGGTGGTCGAAATTATTCCGGAGCCCTCCACTACGGCACCTATTTCTCTCTTTCTTCTTTCACTCCCTCCTTTATCCCTTCCCTTACGGCGCGGTTCAGGTGTCCAACGATATATGAGACAGATACTGCGCCATTTCCTTTCCACCAAAAACCAATTATTAATTATTAACAGCAGCGAAAATACACTCTCATCATTCTGATTTAAAATATTCTTTCAATACAGCATACAAACGAAAAACAAACTGCAGCGAAAATACCTCTCATCACTCTGATTTAAAATATTCTTTCAATACAGGATACAAAGAAAAAACAAACTGCAGGGAAAATCCACTCTCATCACACTGTTTTATAATATTCTTTCAATACAGCATACAAAGAAAAAACAAACAGCAGAGAAAAATACACTCTCATCACTCTGACAATTTTTTTTTACAGGGTTGAGAAATTTCTGCATCGCTTCACATCATCTGTAAGGGAATTCCACAGCTTCGTCCCCACATGTGCTATGGTCCTTTCTCCGTAAATATTTTTCGTCCTCGGAAGAAGGAAATTTCCATGTGTAACGCTACGGGTGCGATTAGACGGCAGAGTGAAAATGCATGAGTGTAATGGGTAATTATGCACAAGACATGCATGTATCGTCAGTAGAGTCCTTTATACAATAGTAGAATATTCATGTGTTTCTAATGGCAAAATGAATATTTCTCAGTGTATTTTTGTTAAAAAAATCACCGCATTTGTACAGTTCAAAGCACGCTGCACCCAACTTATTAGAAAGTGCCTGAATATTGGTCTTCCTGTGCAATTTCTCGTCCAGAATTACTCTTTTCTGTGGTGCTGTAAGCTTCCTCCCTTAGCGCCAGTTTCCGGCTTGCGTACAGGATGGGATGCTCTTCGTTGTTTTTTCCGAAATGACTCAATACAACACTCACCCCCCAATCACTTGCGTTGCACTGAACTACAAACTCTTTTGCGTAGTCAGGCGTCCGCAGTATGGGCGTTGAAATCAGTACTTTCTTTATCTCTTAAAAAGCGCGCTCCTTCGCCTCATCTCAAAAAGCCTTTTCGGGCTCTCCCTTTCGGAGCGCTTCTCTCAATGGGCTCGCTCATTGAGAATAACGAGGAATGTAGCTCTGATAATACCGAACAAGCCCCAGAAATGTGCGGATGTAAGTTGAGATAAAGCCTCGGTGAAGGACACTATCGAGGACTTGACTTCGGAACAGTTGGGCTGATCACAAACACGGCAGCGCGTCGCCGATTTACACGCTTTACCACTGTGACCGAACCGCCAACAGTTGTTGCATTGAAGTGGACGGGGTTGCAGAGGTTCCACGCGATACACTATTGGCCAGACCATGAGCTCAGAAGGACAGGAGGAGCCAGCAAGAGTAGTTATAACTGATTCTCTCGCTACACGCACACAGTTTAATTCTCTACTGCACCGGTAGAAAAAAACCCACACCTGCATCCTGAAACTCCTCCAGTATTTCCTGTGGGGAAGGCGCTGGGTCCACTCCATGAACAATACCTTTGGAGCATGCAAGCTGTTCAGGGATGAATGCTTTCACCGCTAATGACTGAAAAATTTTGCACTGGAGCAGGTCTGCGACAGCTGATCCGGATCATGAGAGGGAGATAACTAGAAGGATAAGAATGGGGTGGAGCGCATATGGCAAATTCTCGCAGATCATGAGTGGCAGTTTACCAATTTCCCTCAAGAGGAAAGTGTACAACAGCATAATCTTACCGGTACTCACCTACTGGGCAGAAACGTGGAGGCTAACGAAAAGAGTTCAGCTTAAGTTAAGGACAACGCAGCGAGCCATGGAAAGAAAAATGATTGGTGTAACGTTAAGAGATCGGAAGCGGGCAGAGTGGGTGAGGGAGCAAACACGGGTTAATGACATCGTAGTCGAAATCAAGAGAAAGAAATGGGCTTGGGCAGGGCATGTAATGCGAAGGCAGGATAACCGCTGGTCTTTAAGGGTAAAGAGTGGGTTCCAAGAGAAAGTAAGCGTAGCAGGGGGCGGCAGAAGGTTAGGTGGGCGGATGAGATTAAGAAGTTTGCAGGCACAGAGTGGATGCAGCTGGCAAAGGATAGGGTTAATTGGAGAGACATGGGAGAGGCCTTTGCCCTGCAGTGGGTGTAGTAAGGCTGATGATGATGATGATGATGAGGTCTGCGACGCAAGCAATGTCAGATGACTTGAAAACAATGCCTCTACGGCCGAATGGTCACACCTCAGACATCTGGAGGTAGTGGGTAGTTAGAGACCTTAGCTCCTGCTTAAGAACCTAAGAGGTTTTCATCTTGATCATTCCTTCGCCGATCGGCACGAGGGCCACATGAATGACGTCAATTTCATTTTTCCTAAAAAGGTCCAGCGGCAAGCTTTGGGTAGGCAAGCTGGCAAACCAGGCTGCCGATCCTCCGCCCTCGAAGGTCAGCGACATACCTGAGCCAAACGCGCCCTCAAGTGCACATTAACCGCGCCTACAGACTTAACCTTAGACCTGGCCAAATCTCCCGCGCAGAACGGCCTCACCACAGATGAGCACGCAGGCACCACCAGGAAACCGCAGGCACCACAGGAAACAGTCGTTCAGAACCGTTCAGAATACCTTGTTGCCACTGCAGCACTCGCAGAACGACTTGCTTTTCTGCGGCTTGCTTTTCTTTTTTTCTTTTTCATCGTCTGCTTTCTTTTCTTCAACCTCTGCTTTCTTTTTTGCCAGTTCCCAATTTAGATCCATTCTTCGTCCGCCACGCTAATATTGATTGCTTTTATGATTTCCCAAATGGTGGCTTTGCCCACTCACTAATGGTTCTGTGCAAACTACCACTGTGCTACAGACACCCGATTACCAGCAGTTAAAACTTTTAACCCAGAGTTTAAAGCTTGACTAATCATAGAACCAAGACAAAGCGCTCACCCGTACGCTGTCACCTGGTCCATCCCAAGCGCTGTCAACAGTTGCGAAGGGGGGGATCGGTGTCGCTTCTCGAAGCAACCTCGGTCAAGAGGACGCCCGCTCCGACCCGTACAGGAGTGCCGCTCAGTGAAGGAGTTCGTTAGTAGATAGCGCCTGTCGTCCAGTTTTATATATTTCTTCCTTAAATTCCCCAGGTTGGGGACGCCCTCGCCGTGGTCAGAGTGGCCAAAATTTTTCACTCGCACGCAGAAACGGACACCTCCGCACACATGCACACGCCCCTGGCATAAGTTGAGACCAAGAGAGAGGGGGACCTGGTCGGAGTTCGGCCGGGCCGCGGTAGGTGACGTTAGCCGGCCCGCCAAACTCTCACGGTTGGCGACACCTATTAATTCGAAAAATCCGACATGCAAAGCCTAAGCACCAGGTCTCGAGATAAGCCAAAGTGGTTGTGCCATCAGCGAGGCCGGCTAAGCCTGTGGACGAGCGGCTGCAGCGGCATTCGACACTTTCGAAAGGTACTCGTTTCCACACTAGAGCTCTTGCTCGTTCAGAAACCGGGAAACCAGATTGGTTGTACGATTAGCGAGCCCGGGGAAGGTTTGAGGACGGCCGCTTGCTGGCGGCGGCGGCGTTGGGGAATCCTGAAAGGGGATTTTCTCAGAACCTTGCTCCCGGTTTGGTTACACGCCAAGGCCGGGCGAAGCTGGGTAATGGCGCCACGCTGATACATGGCGAGAGTTGCTGTCTCGGTGGCAGATATCGAGACCTGCTGTCGCCGATCCTAATACGGCGGACGTAGTACGTCCTGTATTACCAAGAATGTGACGTAGAACGTCATCTAACGGCGAGGGCGGAAACTGTGCAAGAACCCTCTTATGCTACCTATGGCATGAAGACTGCCAGAACCGAGAGCCTCGTTGAGCTATTAGCAGACAAGTTAAAGGAAATAAGGGGCCCGTTCGACAAACATGAAAGAAGCCAACAGTCACCAAAACCAAGGTCCATAGAGAAATGTTTCTGTTTTTTTTTAATTTGTGGTGGTGACCGATGAGAGAATCATACTTCGACTAATCTGTCACTTAAAGGAAATAATTATAATGCTGAAGAAAAAACAACCATACAGCCAGTGAGATCTGAACCCACGACCTCCGAATTAAAAAAAAAATATATATATACGTTGCCCTAGGTACTTTGGTTTGGGTGACTGTTGGCTTCTTTCATATGTTTCCAAACGGGCCCCTCATTTCCCTTAACTTGCCTGCTATATATATATAAATATACATTTGAAGTGCGCTAGCTTTAACAGGAGCCTACAGGAATACATGGGTCCTCTTTACGATATCCAAACTTCACCGTGCGGCTCGTCCACGCCTACGCATGCTAAAATGTCTTAGAGCACTTGATTATTCCACAATAATTGAATTTGAGCCTTAAATGTTTTGGTGGAGGTCGACACGGCTAGAAAGACATTACATCTTTTATTCTCCGCTGAAATATTCACCCACGTGTGAAAATTTTCATTTCTCGATTAGGACACATCTTGTTTGACCAGCAAGCATGAGATCTCTGGTGGGCAACAATCTATGACGTTGACCATATTTAACGTGCCGGAGCCCTTCGATGAATTTTATACAGTAGTCACCGTTCTTTTTAGCGATTCCATCGGCTGTTCGGCTGAGGTTTGGCATGCTGCAATTGGCTTTCTTCAAGAGGCGTTTAAGACAAAAGTTGGCCATTATCGATAGGGCACTGCATCCTAATCACTGAGACCACTCTCCCAGGAAACAAATCTCTTATGAGCGAGTCATGTCCACCAACTTGAATACAAATGTCGACGTCACCGGCGTTTTCGCGAGTAAACTGTGAGCGTCTACATTGACTGTTTGGCGCAGATTCCAGAGGCATCGCTATTCTTCGCTTTTAAAGTGCATGCTTTGCTCTTCGTGCATCTTGCTGCAACATTGTCAGTCGCAAGTAAGTGGCTTTCGTCGTCCCTTTGTCTGCGGGCCCGACCGAAGCATTGAGCCTGCGTTTGGTCATATTGTAGCACGTATGGGTGGCTGATGAATCCGGTGTGGTGAAGTAGACTGACGTAAACATCTTAGTCTTCTCCATATCAGCCGGCATATGCATGGAAAAGGGTTCATATAGTGCGTTTTCTAGCCATGGCAGAATATGTGCGTGGGCATTTTCTCTATACTGAAATTATATGCGTTTAAGTAGGCGACCAGTCTACAGGACCTGGAAAGAGAGGTGTGTCTTTTTTTAACGGCATTTATTTGCCTCAGGAGTGTTTGGTTTCTGGGCGATTCGGCGAACGCCGAGCAAGCGGAGACACCGAAGGTTGTCAGGAATGCCTTTATTCCTTCTCGCCAGCCGGGCAGAAGAGAGCGGCGCAGCGCTGTGCCGTGGCACTTATATAGCCTGTGATATCAGCGTTTTTCATATGCGTCATTGTAAACAAGAAATCAGGTATACTTTCTGCGCGACTGAGGGTGTTGTCACCAGAAGAACGTAACCATTCTTCTCCCTTTCAAGGGGGGGGGGAGAGGGGGCAACACGCAATTTGAACAAGTTCTCAGCTGTTGTGCAAGTCGACAAAAATGAAGTTCATGAGTGCAACACCGTCATGACAACCATTTCGAGATTCGGTACGATGGAGTCCACAGACGAAGGCACCAGCACATCGGCAGACTGTTCCGAGATCTGGCGGGAGGGGGTGGGGGGTGGGGTTGTAGCACGAGAATGAAAGCACATAACATCAGTATGACGACATCCGTGCCGTTGAAGAGATGTGTACTGTACTGCCCAGGATTCAAGGGTTGTCCTGACGGTGTCCCTTGGAACCTTCGGCCGAATCCACCGGTGACCCATTCTTGAACGACGATGATGGCTGGGCAGACGGGGAATAAAAACAACAACCAAGCCCCACGGAAGCCACCGAGCTGCACAAGATATCAATTATGTTTACCGAAAGTGCCTTTGTTTGCCTTATTAGACTGCCCAAAAAGTCTTCCTAAAGGAAACCAGATTTTTATCCTAAAAATAATTAGTAGCGAAAATTTGAAAACAGGAGTAAGCATGAATGATTGCATGATGGGACTATTTACAGTGATTCAGATGAGCAAAAAAACAAGAACCCTAGATGTCGTGCTTACTCGTGCGCCCGACTTGAGAAGTCTGCGTTCACATGAAGTTTACGGTTATTATGATTTACCACAAAAGCATATTCTTGGAGAGTTAAACTCCACCGGAGAAATCTGCTGTTTTTTTGAGAAAGTTGCTTGGGCAACAGCGATGCTTCTCGACAGCCCACACCAGGCAAGCGCATTCTTTTTCAATAGTGCTGTAAGCTTGCTCCCTTGAAGTAAGCTTCCTGCTGGCAAACAAAATGGGGTGTTCTTTCCCTTTGTCGTTTTTTGGTTTAGTACCACGCCCATCCCTCTTTCGCTATCGTCACATTGCCATAAATCGCCCATACAATGTTATTGGACTCCTTTTTCTTGAGGGCATGCGTTAGTAGACTCGCCTTTTCCGAGAACCGGGCGATGTACTGATGGTTGTAATTCACCAGTTCGATAAAAGATATCAAACTCTTCTTCGTTTGTGGCAAAGAAAATTGATTGCCTGAATTTTAAGTTGTTGTGGTCTTGCTCTCTGATCGACGACATGACCCAGATATTCTACTTCATTGCGGCGGAATTAACACTTCGCAGCCCTAACCGCTAACCCTGCTTCTTGCAAGCGGTAAAAGACCTGCTGCAAATGTTGGATTGTGGTCCTCCCAGACAAGTTGAATGGTATCGAAGGCATACGGCATGCGCTGTATGCCGATGATATCACAATCTGGGCCACAGAGGGAAACTTAGGGCGCATGGAGGAATGCCTCCAAACAGCCGCTCACGTAGTGGATCGCTACGCAGGGCACTGTGGTCTCCAATGCGCACCGAACAAGTCTGAATTTGTGCACCTTAGGCCATCCCCTAAGGACACTACCCAAATACATCTCTCCTTAACAAGTGGCCCCATACACGAGGCCAAAGAGATTCGAATACTCGGGCTCTTCATCCATAACCAAAGAAGAGTAGACACAACATTGCACAAACTCCGCAAAGTTGGAGACCAAGTAGGCCGTATGGTCCGTCGCGTCTCCAACAAGAGAGGGGGTTTGCGAAGCAGGGATGCCGTGCGGCTGGCCCATGTTTTCGTAATCAGCCGAATCCTCTATTCGGTCCCTTATCTACCCTTGCGGAAACACGACGAAGACAAAGTTGAGGTAATACTCCGCAAAATGATGAAGAGGGCACTTGACCTTCCTGTGTCCACCTCCAATGCGAGACTTCTTGCATTGGGAATGGTGAACACTTTTCATGAACTCAAGGAAGCCCATCTCACAAATCAATACACGAGGCTAGCCCAAACGAAGTCGGGTCGGCACTTGCTAGACCGCCTTCACATCCAACATGATTTTCACATTCAGGAGCGGGTCCGAGTGCCCGAACTCTGGAGACGCGCCGTCAGAGTTCGACCCCTCCCAACTAAGATGGACAAGGAGGATCATAGTGGTCGTCGTCAGGCTAGGGCGGAACCCTTAGCGCACCACTATGGCAACAAACATGGTGTATTTTACGTAGATGTAGCTGAGCATACCCACGGGGGGTGGTACACGGCCGCGGTCATACATCGAGAAATACAGGTGGATGGGCTTTCCTTTCGAGCCCCAGGCACAACACAAGCTGAAGAGGTTGCCATCGCCCTAGCTGCTTCTGATTCAAAATCCAAACACATAATAACAGACTCGCGTTCGGCATGTCGCAATTATGAGGCTGGCTGGATAACTCCACTAGCTGAACGAATGCTAAGGAACTGCAGCCGGGATACCGATCCTACACCCCGCTGCCTGGTTTGGACTCCGGGCCAACAGGGCCTAGCAGGAAGCTGCAGACGCGGCGGCCCGAGCACTCATTCACCGGGCGTTCCCATTGGCTCCTAAGCACCTGGAACCTGAAGGTAGCTACCCGGCCCCTGCAATGGGACGGGGGAAAGCAAACGAACGCGTTCTACTTCGATCCCGCGTTCACTGGCAGGTGCAAACACTGTGGGGAGGTGGCTGACACCTACCACATGGTTTGGGCTTGCCAGCGCAACTCAGCTCTCCCCCCCCCCCCCCCCAACCATACCAGAGAGGAATGGGAGGCGGCCCTGCTTGGCTGTTCAGACCTTCAGTCCCAAAAGGCTTTAGTCAAGAGGGCTAAGCTGGCGGCTTCGACCAATGGGGTCCCGGAATAAGGACTCCACCTATTGCGGGGCTCTTTAAAGAGCCTCACCTCATTCATTAAATAAAGGCTTTTCATCACCACCATCCCCATGTGTCTGAAAAAATTGGCTCTTTCGTCCAGTTAGGGATTTGCTATATCGGAAAAAAAATCCTATATTGTACAGGTTGGGGAGTGAAAAAGCCTTTGTTCCGGCCAGAACCTGATTGATTAGGCTTGAAAATTTATTACCACACGATTATGGTAACCCTCGCCGTCTTCGCCCCTCTCCGCCACTCGGCAGAGCGCATTCTCCGCGAATTCCTGCAACGCTTTCCTGCCCGATCCAGGCACGAGAACGACAATGTTGTCCGAATTGGCCTGGAGTGACACACCCTCTGGCATAGGCTGCTCGAGGAAACCACGCGCCACTATGCTCCAGACAAGCGCTGGCAGCGTAGAACCCTGTGGACTTCCTAAGGTGGGACGCGCAACCGCGCCTCCCGTCCTAGAGCACTAAACCACCTCTCGGCCGGATAGGAAAGTCGGCAGGAGCGCACAGAGATTTCTCGGGCACCCCCACCTTCCGAGGGAAGTAAGCACTAGGAGATGCCAGATACTTTCGAAGGCTCCACTGAAGTGAATAGGCCATCTGCTCTAATCCCTCTAATTTTGGCAATTAAAGAGTTTAGAGCGTGAACATCTCCGCGCTGTTTGTAGTACACTCTAAGCAAAAAGGACTAAAATGGGGCTAGAGGTTAGTCTCTTTAGGGATCAACTGATTTTCCACAACCTTTTCGGGATCAACTGCAAAGGGTGCAACTGTTAGTCCCACGGGAAAGGTATGGAACAGTTAGGCGCCGGAAGCAGCCTTTTTAGGAAAATAATGCAATCGAAGCGCTATTTCCAGCTCAATATAGAGCTGCGTAATCCGGGTAGAAGCACTTATTGTATATATAACACTTACACTAATCCTTGCCACTACACATTGAAACACCAGGATTCGAACTCCCCAGCTTTGAATCGGGAATCAAGCACGGACATAACCACAGGAGACGTTCCAGAGTTGAAAGTAAACACCTGATATACAGAGCACACATATTGTTTCGGTTTAACGCTCGCTGTCATATGATTTTGCAACAAGATAAGGCAAGGCTTAAAGTATACGCAGAGTGCTTTAAATTGCGTTTATGGCCAAAAAAAGTCTCGAACCGTGCTTACACATACCTGCCGTTACTTGAGCAGCACAAATTCTTCTTTTATTTTCTTCTTTGTTTGCGGATAAGATGGTATTACTCGTAGCAACAGGCAGCTGCACATTGCGGCCTGCTGAAAACTAATACAGGAGGAAATTGTTCACTTTGTTTTGTTACTGGTGGGGAGTGGCGTTATGGAATAGAATATTTGCCGCTCATCGTTTTGCTAAGTGTCGCCGGTACCTACGCAGCATCAGATGAGCTCGTAAACAAGCGGTAACGAATTGAGACTACCTGTGCTCCAATACGCATAGCCTTTCAACTCACATTCGGTGCGTATTCAAGCTCGTAGTATTTGTTTATGCACTTTCCCAGCTGCTAGTCGCTTCGATTTTACGAAGCCTTTTTCTCACACAAAACAGTCCATCCTCTTCGGCACGGACAGCGGCGGTGCTGTGACTGGCCTTATGGCTCATTACACTTGGGCATTCGCCGGCGAGAACGAGCGAAATCCGCCGCCTCCGAAATGCTGCCTCGTTCACACTTCCCAGCCACCACCTCGTTGCTATTGGTGTACAAACATGTTTTCAAAAGTGTATAAAGCGACGCTGTCGACGAACCGTTTGCATATGCAAGCTTCCACACGCTAAACGCAGGTATTTTGAGAAACTTTACGCAATATCTCACAATCCTTTGTTTAGTTTAGCGTGTGCAAACTGAGAATGAACGATAAGCGCAGACTAGTGGTGCCATCTGGTTGTTAGGACGGAAAACATTTTTGTCAGAGGGTCACAGAAAGGGGCGTTTGAGCTTGGCTTTAAATTGCTTGCACTTTGTAGAGTACAGGCTACCGAGCGTCCATGCCGCGTGCGAGACCTCGAAAGCAAGCGGGAAATTTGGAATACATTTTTAAAAATTCCCGCTATCGCACCTTGCGGCCACGCGCGGTGCCCAGCTTTCGCGCGAAAACCTGGCATACGACGTCACGTCGTGCAAATGACGTCAGCAGCCGGGGGGGATCATTGGTTCCCAGAGCCAAATCCTTTCAGACGTCACGCGATACCGTGGCCACGCCGCCGCAGCCGGCGGAGGCAAGGGAGGGGCCGAGAGTGTGGGGCCGACGGAGGAGCGCCGCCGTTTTGGCTTGCGAGAGGAGAGGGAAAGGCGCGCAGACACGGAATTTCAAATTTCATCATCATTTATTTACCCTTAAGGGCCCCAGGGGGCATTACATAAAGGGGGGGGGGGGCGAACAGTAATCATGTCACAAAGAACAAAATTGGAACATAAACTTAACACATGTAGATACAACTGTGAACACTTCAAAAGAAAAACAAGCAAGTAAGTGAATAAACAAAAAAAGAAAAAAGGGCCTTCAACAGGAATTAGTTGGGGAATAAATCAATTAACATCTGTTTAAATTTTAGGGAATTAACTTCATTCACATCACTGTCTGGAAGGACATTCCACTCGGCTATGGCAGCTGGCAAGAACGAGGAATTGAACGCATTGGTTGAACCATGAATGCGTTGAATACTACGGCAATTATACAAACGTCGCGATGATCTTAAAGGGGGCATAATTAGGCTCTCACGCAGTTGGGGAAAATTATATTAAAGTTTATGAAATAGACAGAGTCTTGCTATCTTACGACGGGGTGCCAAGGAAGGTAAACCAACAGAATTTGTGTGCATATCATTGAGCTTTCACAAAACGTATTAAAATAATTCTTGCTGGGGGATAATTATGAATCGTCGTCATTTAACATCCCAGACATATCGCACCTTTTATTCAGATCCCCTTTCTGGGTCCCTTAACAAACGACGCACCTCTTAAGCCTAGCAGCGGCAGAATCGTCGCTCTAAATAAAAAATAAAGAAAATAAAAAATAAAAAAATTTATTACTCATACGTTTTAATATAGGCCAAATGAGACGAAGCGAAAAACCAGTCCCCCATTTGTCTCCAGTGAATGCAGTGAAAAGGAAATAAAGACGAAATCAGTCTGAAGCGAGGGGCCCTGCTTCCTGGTTGCTTCATTGAGGGCAGAGAGTGGCTCTTTTCTGCTTCCCTCTGCGAGGTTCACTGCTCAGAGCCAGGGAGGGGATTAAGGGAGGAGGAGGGTCCGAGAAAGGCAGCACGGCACACACCAAACAGTCGTTTAAGGCACTTGGTGGGAAGGTAAGAATTGACTGGTGGGGATTGGAGTTGTAGATGGACAAGAGCTTATGATGACACCGCAGAACGCATCGTAGGAATAGTAAGAGGAGGAGGGACATAATTGGTAGGTCTGCGAGAGAGCGACAGTAATATTATGGAATACCAGAGGTAAATTGACAGCACTTTAGGGATTGAGAGGTAAATTTTAGGAAGAAGAAAAAGGAGCTTAAAGTCCGGGTATGAAGTGGGAGGATTGTTGAAGAAATTTTGAGAGGGATAGAAGAGATATGATGCGGCGAGGCTGCTCTCAGTGAAGAATGCTTGCAATGAGACGGATAGTCAGCCGTACGCGAGAAGAGAAAGAGAGCGAAACGGCCCCTTTGGCGAAGAGAGCGGAAGGGGAAGAGAAACGAGGCGCCCAATAGGGTGAAGCGGTGGCGGCAGAAGCGTACAAGTCCGGCGCGTCCACCCAATGAACACGACTACGCATACAGCCCAGAGATAGCAAACTGCGTGCCCAAACACCCCGTGTATGCCGACGACTGCGGCCGACCCCTGGGAGGACACGCCAATACAAGAACAACCCTCAATTTTCCGCGTACAGGGAACGTGCTCGATGAGAAAACCGGTAGGTAGGGGAGGTAAGATAGTGGCGCAAAAAGCGCAGTAAGACTAGTTGAGTCGGCCCCATGCGAATAGAGCGCGCGAGCAGCAACACAACGCAGCGAAAAGACCGGGAGGGCAAGTGCAGCGAAGCGCCCGGTGGAGCGAAGAGGTGGCGGCAGAAGCGGACGAGTCCCGAGCGGCCCCATCATGAACACGACAACGCAGACTACCCCACATAGATAGCGAAACGCGTGTCCAAGCACCCCGTGCACGCCGACGACTGCGACCAACGCCAAGGCACGCGCAGCAACGAGAACCCTCAGGAAATGCGCCGAAAAGGAGCCCGACCACGCGCAAAAGCCACCGAGGGGCGCAATGTAGATTATGAAATCCGGGGAAAAACCGCGACGGGAGGGCGCGATTGTATAGGGAGAAAAGCGGGCTGGTGACGCGCGCAGAAGGGAGTTAAAGTTAATCGCGAGGTATGCCGTGAAAGCTTGGTAAAGAATGCAGGCCAAAGCGGCTCACCTTTCTTAAAGGGGCGGACACTCTTACTCGCTTGCATGGTTGTCCGTTCTTTCGCTGACCTGCATTCCTTGCCCAATCAGAAAAATGAGCGCACTCAACCCGTTACACCTCATCATAAAGGCTTGCACGCACCTCTCTGCAAGAGTAGGACACTCTTCTTCCTTGCTTGTGTGGTTGAGCGTTCTTTTACTGACCTCCATTCCTTGCTCAATCAGAAAAATGAGCGGGCCCATGCACTCAACCCGTTACACAACCTCATAAAGGCGTGCACACACCTCTCTGCAAGAGACGGACCCTCTTCTTCTTTGCTTGTGTGGTTGTCCGTTCTTTTACTGACCTCCATTCCTTGCCTAATTAGAAAAATGAGCGGGGCTATGCATTAAACTGTTTCACACATCCTCATAAAGGCGTGCTCATACCCCTCGGCAAGGGGCGGACACTCTTCTTCCTTGCTTGTGTGCTTGTGCGTTTTTTCACTGACCTCCATTCCTTGCCCAATCAGATAAATGAGCGGGTCAACCCGTTGCACATCCTCATAAAGGCGTACACGCACCTCTCCAAAGGGCGGATACTCTTCCTTGCTTGGGTGGTCGTCCGTTCTTTCGCTGACCAAAATTCCTTGACCAATAATAAAAATGAGCGGGCCCAAGCACTCAACCCGTTACAGTGCACGCACCTCTCTGCAAGGGGTGGGCACTCTTCTTCCTTGCTTGCGTCGTTGTCCGTTCTTTCGCGGACATCCATTCCTTGCACAATAAAAAAATGAGTCAGACAATGCACTCAACCCCTTGCACATCCTCATAAATTCATGCACGCAACTCTTTAAAGAGGCAGACACTCTTTCTCTCTTGCGTGGTTGTCCGTTCTTTCGCTGACCTTCCATTGCTTGCGCAATCAGAAAAATGAGCGGGCCCTTGCACTCAACCCGTTACACATCCTAATAAATGCGTGCATGGATCTCTGCAAGGGGTGGACACTTCCTTGCTAGCGTGGATGTGCATTCTTTCGCTTGCCTTCATTTTTTGCCCAGTCAGAAAAATGAGCGGGCCAAAGCACACAACCCGTCACATATCCTCTTAAAGGTGAGCTCGCAGAGCTCTATAAGGGGCAGACATTCTTCTTCCTTGCTTTATAAATGAGATAAATGAGCTGGCCAATGCACTCAACCCGTTACTCCTCAAAGAAAGGCGTGTACGCACCACTTTGCAAGGGGCGGACACTCTTCTTCCTTGCTTGCGTGGATATCTGTTCTTTCGCTGACCTAAATTCCTTGCCCAATCAGAAAAATGAGCGGGCCTATGCACTCAAACCGTTACAGTCCACATAGGCGTGCAGGCACCTCTCTGCAAGGGCTGGACACTATTTCTTTGCCTGCGGCATTGATTGTTATTTCGCTGACCTCCATTCACTGCCCAACTAGAACAATACGCAGACCAATGGTCTCAATCCTTTACAGATCCTCATAAAGGCGTGTATGCACCTCTCTGAAAGGGACGGACACCCTTCTTCCTTGCTTGCGTGGTTGCCCGTCCTTTCGCTGACCTTCATTCCTTGTCCAATCAGAAAAATGAGCGGGCGTATGCACTCAACCCGTTACACATCCTCATAAATTCGTGCACACACCTCTCTTTAAGGGGCGGACAATCTTCTTCATGGCTTGCGTAGATGTGCGTTCCTTCGCGGGCATCCATTTTTTGCCAAGTCGCAAAATTGAGCTAACCGAAGCAAACAATCCGTTACACATCATCTTAAAGACGTGCAAGCACCGCTCTCTAAGGGGCAGACATTCTTCTTTCTTGCTTGCGTGGTTGCCCATTATTTCGCTGACTTCCATTCCTTGCCCAAGCAGAAAAATGAGTGGGTCCATGCTCTCAACCCCTTACACAATCTCATAAAGGCCTGCACGCCCCTGGCTTCAAAGGGGCAGGCACCTTTCTTGCTTGCTTGCGTGGTTGTCCGTTCTTTCGCCTTCCTCGCCCAATGAGAAAAATTAGCGGAACCATGCACTCAACCCGTTACAATCCACATAGGCGCGCACCTCTCTGCAAGATCTGGACACTGTTCTTCCTTGCCTGCGTCATTGTTGGTTCTTTCGCTGACCTCCTTGCCTTGCCCAACCAGGACAACAAGCGGACCCATGCACTCAACTCTTAACATATGCTCATTGAGGCGTGCACGCATCTCTTCTGCAACGGGTGGACACTCTTCTTCCTTGCTTGTGTGGTTGTCCGTTCTTTGCTGACCTCCATTCCTCCTTGCCCGATCAGAATAATCAGCTGGCCCATTCGCTCAACCTCTTACACACGTTCATAAATGCCTGCACGCACCGGTCTGCAACGGGCAGACACTCTTCTTCCTTGCTTGCGTGGTTGTCCGTTCTTTCGCCTTTCTTACCCAATCAGAAAAAGGAGCGGGTGAATGCACTGAACCCGTTACACATCCTTATAAAGGCCTCCTCACCTCTCTCTGCAAGGGGCAGACACTCTTCTTCCTTGCTTCCGCGGTTGTCCGTTCTTTCGCTGACCTCCATTCCTTACCCAACCAGACAAATGAGGTGGCCCATGCACTCAACCTGTTAAAATCCATATAAAGGCGTGCACGCACCTCTCTGCAAGGGGTGGACAGTCTTCCTTTCTTGAGTCAGTGGTCCTTTCGCTGATTTCTATTCCTTGCGTAACCAGAACAATCAGCGGACCCATGCTCTCAACCCTTTACACACCCTCATTAAGGCGTGCACGCACCTCTCTGAAAGGGGCGGACAGTTTTCTTCGTTGTTCCTTGTGTGGTTGTCCGGTCTTTCGCTGACATTGCCCAATTAGAAAAATGAGCGCGCCCAAGCACTCAACCCGTTACAATCTACATAGGCGTGCAGGCACCTGCCTGCAAGGGCTGGACACTCTTCTTCCTTGCCTGCGGCAATGTTGGTTCTTTCGCTGACCTCCATTCCTAGCCCAACCACAACAATAAGCGGACCCATTTACTCAACCCTTTACACTGCCTTATAAAGGCGTGCATGCACCTCTCTGTAAGGGGCGGACACTCTTATTCCTTGCTTGTGTGGTTGTCTGTTCTTTCGCTGACCTACATTCTTTGCCCAATAAAAAATGAGCGCTCCCATGCACTCAACCCCTTACACATTCTCATAAAGGCCTACATGCACCTGTCTGCAAGGGGCAGACACACTTCTTCGTTTCTTCGAGGTTGTTCATTCTTTCGCCTTCCTTGCCCAATTAGAAAAATAAGCGGGCCAATGCACTAAACCCGGTACACATCTTCAAAAAGGCCTGCACACACCTCTCTGCAAGACGCACTCTTCTTCCTTGTTTGCATGGTTGTCCGTTGATTCGCCGACCTGCATTCCTTGCCCAATCAGACAAATGAGCGGGCCCATGCACTCAACCCGTTACAATCCCTACAAAAACGTGCACGCACCTCTCTGCACGGGGTGGAAACTCTTCCTTGCTTTAGTCGTTGTTGGTTCTTTCGCTGACCTCCATTCCTTGCCTAACCAGAACAATGAGCGGACCCATGCACTAAACCATTTACACATCCAAATAAAATCGTGCACGTATCTCTCTGCCAGGGGGGGACACTCTTCCTTCTTGCTTGTGTGGTTGTCCGTTCTTTCGCTGAGCTCCATTCCTTGCCCTTCCAGAAAAATGAGCGGGCCCATGCACTTAACACGTTACACGTCCCCATAAAGGTGTACACTCACCTCTGCAAAGGGCGCACACTCTTCTTTCTTGCTTGCATGGTCGTCCGCTCTTTCTCTGACCTAAATTCCTTGCCCAATCAGGAAAATGAGCGGGCGCATGCAGTCAACCCATTATAATCCACATAGGCGCGCACGCACCTCTCTGCACAAGGTGGACACTTTTCTTCCTTGCTTGCGTCGTTGTTGGCTTTTTCACTGAACTCCATTCCTTGCCCAACCAGAAATATCAGCGGACCCATGCACTCAATCCGCTGCACATCCCCATAAAAGCGGACCCATGTACTCAACCCTTTTCACATCCTCATAAACGCGTGCACGCACCTGTCTTCAAGAGGCAGGCACCCTTCTTCCTTGCTTGCGCGGATTTCCAATCTTTCGCCTTCCTTGAAAATTGAGAAAAATGAGCAGGCCAATGCACTCAACCCGTTACACACCCTCATAAAGGTCTGCACACACCTCTCTGCAAGGGGCAGACAGTCTTCTTAGTTGCTTTGGTATTTTCCGTTCCTTAGCTGACCTCCATTCCTTGCCCAATCAGACAAATGAGCGGGCGCATGCCCTAAACGCGTTGCGTTCCCCATAAAGGCTTGCACGCACAACTCTGCAAAGGGTGGACACGCTTCCTTCCTTGCGTCGTTGTCGGTTCTTTCGCTGACCTCCATTCTTTGCCTACCCAGATCAGCGGACCCATGCACTCAATCCTTCACACATCCTCATAAAGGCGTGCACACACCTCTCGTTAAGGGGCGGACACTCTTCTTGCCCAATCAGAAAAATGAGCGGGCCCATGCACTCAACCCGTTCCATATCCTTATAAAGGCATGCACGCACCTCTCTGCAAAGGGCAGACACTCTTTTTTCTCCTTTGCTTGTTCGTTCTTTCGCTGACCTTTTCTTGCCCAATAAAAAAAATGAGCGGGCCCATGCATTAACCGTTACACATCCTCATAAATGTATGCACGGGCCTCTCTGCAAGGGTTGGCACTCACTTGCTAGCGTGGATGTGCATTCTTTTTCTGGGCTCCATTTTTACCCATTCAGAAAAATGAGCGGACCCAAGCACACAACCCATTACACCCCCCCATCCCATTAAGGCGTGCACGCGCTGCTCCTTAAGGGGCAGACGTTCTTCTTCCTTGCTACGTAGTTGCCCGTTCTTCCGCTGAGCTAAATTCCTTGCCCAATCAGAAAAATGAGCGGGTCAATGCACTCAACCCGCTGCACATCGTCCTAAAGGCATGCACGCACTCTCTGCAAGGGGCAGACACTCTTACTCCCTTAAGTTGTGCGTTCTTTCGCTGACCTCTTCCTTGCCCAATCAAAAATACAGTGGGCCCATGCACTCATCCCGTTACAATTCCCATAAATGCGTGCACGCACCTCTCTGCAAGAGGTGGACACTCCTCTTGCTGGCTTGCATCGTTGTTGCTTCTTTCGTTGACCTCCATTCCTTGCACAACCAGAACAATTAACGCACCCATGCACTCAACCCGTTAGACGTCTTCAATAAGGTGTGCACGCACCACTCTGCAAGGGGCGGACACACATCCTTGCTAGCGTGGTTGTGTGTTCTTTCGCTCACCTCCATGTTTCGCCCAGTCAGAAAAATGAGCGGGCCCATGCACTCAATCCGTTGCTCATCTTCCTAAATTCGCGCACGCACCGCTCTGTAAGAGGCAGACATTCTTCTTCCTCCCTTGCGTGGTTCTCCGCTCTTTCCCTGACCCTCCGTTTCTTGCCCAATCAGCAAAATAAGCGGGCCCATACAATAAACCGTCACACATCCTCATAAAGGCGTGCACGCACTTCTCTTCAAGGGGCAGAAACTCTTCCTTCCTTGCGTGCTTGTTCGTTCTTTTGCTTACGTGCATTCTTTGCCCAATCAGTAAAATGAGCACAATGAACCAGCTACACCTGCTCATAAATGTGTGCACACTCCTCTCTGCAAGGGGCGGACACTTCTTCCTTGTTTGCGTAGTTGGGCGTTCTTTCGCTGACCTCTATTTCTTGACCAAACACAAAAATGAGTGGGCTCTTGCACACAACCCGGTAAAATCGCCGTAAAGGCGTGCCTGCACCTCTCTGCAAGGGGCGGACACTCTTCTTGCTTGCATACGTCGTTGGTTCTTTCGCTGCCCTCCATTCTTTGACCAACCTGAACAATCTACGGACCCATGCACGCAACCCTTTGCACATCACCCTCTTTGCAAGGGGGGGGGGACATTCTTCGTCCTCAGATGTGTGGGTGTCCATTCTTTGGCTGACCTCCGTTATTTGCCCGATCAGAAAAATGTGCTGACCATTGCACTGAACCCGTTTTAAATCATCTTGCAAGGTACGGACACTATTCCTCCTTGCTTCCGTGGATGTCCGTTCTTTCGCTGACCTCCATTCTTAGCCCAATCAGAAATAAAAGCGGGCTCATGCACTGGACCCGTTACACGTCCTCATAAATGCATAAACGCACCTCTGGAAAGGGCGGGCACTCTTTTCTTTGCTTGCGTGGTTGCCCGTTCTTTCGCTGACCTACATTCCTTGCCCAATTACAAAAACGATAGGACCCATGCACTCATCTCGTTACAATCCCCATAAAGGTGTGTACGCACCTCTCTCCAAAGGGCGGACACTCTTCTTCCTTGCATACGTCGTTGTTGGTTATTTCGCTGACTTCCATTCCTTGACCAACCTGAACAATCAGCGGACCCAAGCACTCAACCCGTTACACATCCTCATAGAGGCGTGCACGCTCCTCTCTGCAAAGGGCGTACACTCTTCCTTGTTGCTTGCGTGGTCGTCCGTTCTTTCGCTGACCTCCATTACTTGTCCGATCATAAAATAGGGCGGGCCTATGCACTCAACCCGTTACACCTCCTCATTGAGGTGTGCACACACCTCTCTGCAAGGGGCGGACACCCTTTTTCCTTGCGTGCGTGGTTGTCCGTTCTTTTGCTGACCTCCAATTTTCGCCCAGTCAGAAAAATGAGCGGGCCCATGCACTCAATCCGTTACACATCTTCATAATTCGCACACGCACCTCTCTGCAAGGGGCAGAAACTGTTCCTTGCTTGCGTGCATTCCTTGCCCAAACAGAAAAATGAGCACAATGAACACGTTACACCTCCTCAGAGATGTGTTCACGCACCTCTGTGCAAGGGGCGGACACTCTTCTTCCTTGTTTGCGTAGTCGTGCGTTCTTTCGCTGACCTCCATTCCTTGCCCAAACACAAAAATGAGTGGGCTCTTGCACACAACTCGATACTGTCCCCGTAGAGGCGTGCACGCACCTCTCTGCAAGAGACGGACACTTTTCTTTCTTGCTTCCATGGATGTCCGTTCTTTCGCTGACCTCCAATCCTATCCCAATCAGAAGAAAAGCGAGCTCATGCACTCAACCCGTTAGACGTCCTCGTAAAGGCATACACGCACCTCTGCAAAGTGCGGATACTCTTTTCCTTGCTTGCGTGGTTGTCCGTTCTTTCGCTAACCTACGTTTCTTGCCCATTCAGCAAAATCAGCAGGTCCATGGACTCAACCCGTTACAATCGACATAAAGGCATGCACGCACCTCTCTGCAAGAGGTGGACACTCTGCTTCCTTGCTTGCGTCGTTGTTGGTTCTTCCCAAACTGAACAATCAGCGGAAATATGCACTCTACCCTTTGCACATCACTATATACGCGTGCACGCACCTCGCTGCAAGGGGCGGACATTCTTCTTCCTTGCTTGTGTGGGTGTCCATTATTTGGCTGACCTCCATTATTTGCTCGATCAGAAAAATGAGCTGACCATTGCAGTGAACCCGTCGCAAATCCTCCTAAAGGCGTGTACGCACCGTTCCTCAAGGCAAGGACACTCGCCGTCCTTGCTTCCATGGATGTCCGTTGTTTCGCTCACCTCCATTCTTACTTAGCCCAAGCAGAAAAAGCGGGCTCTTGCACTCAACCCGTTACACGTCCTCATAAATGCATAAACGCAGCTCTGGAAAGGGTGGACACTCTTTTCCTTGCTTGCGTGGTTGTCCGTTCTTTCGCTTACCTACATTCCATGCCCCAATCAGAAAAGTGAGCGTGCCCATGCACTCAACCCGTTACAATCTACAAAGGCGTGCACGCACCTTTCTGCAAGGGGTGGACACTCTTCTTCCTTGCTTGCGTCGTTGCTCGTTCTTTCGCTGATCCACATTCCTTGCCCAATAAAAAAATGAGCGTGCCCATGCACTCAACCCGTTACAATGCACACAGGCGTGCACGCACCATTCTGCAAGGGGTGGACACTCTTCTTCCTTGCTTGCGTCGCTGTTCGCTCTTTCGCTGACCTCCATTCCTTGCCCAATCACAAAAACGAGTGGGCTCATGCACTTATCCCAATACAATCCCCATAAAGATGTGTACGCACCTCTCTGCAAGGGGCGGACACTCTTCTTTGGATACGTTGTTGTTGGTTCTTTCGCTGACCTCCATTTCTTGCCCAACCTGAACAATCAACGGACCTATGCACTCAACCCGTTACACATCCTCATAGAGGCGTGCACACACCGGTCTGGAAGGTGCGGACAATCGTGTTCCCTGCTCATGTGGTTGTCCGTTCTTTCGCTGGCCTCAATTCCTTGCTCAATCAAAAAAAATGAACGGGCTCATGACTCAACCCGCTGCACATCGTCATCAAGGCATGCACGCATCTCTTCAATGGGCAGACACTCTCACTCATCCCGTTACAATCGCTATAAATGCGTCCACGCACATCTCTTGAAGGGGTGGACACTCGTCGTCCTTGCTTGCGTCGTTGTTCGTTCTTTCGCTGACCTCCATTCCTCGCCCAACCAGAACAATCAGCGCACCCATGCACTCAACCCGTTACGTATCATTATTAAGGTGTGCACGCACCACTCTGCAAGGGACGGATACACATCCTTGCTAGCGGGGTTGTGTGTTCCTTCGCTCACCTCCATTCCTTGCCCAATCACGAAAATGAGCGTGCCCATGCACTCAACCCGTTACACATGCTCATAAACCCATGCACGAACCTTTCTGCAAGTGGTGGACTCTTCTTCCTTGCTAGCGTAGATGTGCATTCTTTCGCTGGCCTCCATAAATTGCCCTGTTAGAAAAATGAGCGGGCCCATGCACTGCCCCCGTTACACATCCTCAAAAAGGCGTGCGCGCACCGCTCTATAAGAGCCGGACCTTCTTCCTTGCTTGCGTGGTTGCCCATTCTTTCGCTGACGTGCATTCCTTGCCCAATCAGAAACATGAGCGGGCCCATGCACTCAAGTCGTTACACGTCCTCATAAAGACGTACACGTACCTCTGGAAAGGGCGGACACTCATCTTCTTTGCTTGCGTGGTCGTCCGTTCTTTTGCTTACCTACATTCCTTGCCCAATCAAAAAATGAGCGGACCCATGCACTGAACACGTTACAATTCACATAGGCATGCACGCACCTCTCTGGAAGGGGTGGATACTGTTCTTCCTTGTTTGCGTGGTTGTTCGTTTTTCGCTGAACTCCATTCCTTGCCCAATGAGAACAATCGGCGGTCCATGCACTCAACCCGTTACACATCGGCATTAAGGCGTGCACACACATCTCTCTGCAAGGGGTGGGCACACTTCTTACTTGCTAGCGTGGTTGTGTGTTCCTTCGCTGACCCCCATTCCTTGCCCAATCAGAAAAATGAGCAGGTCCGTGCACTCAACTCGACAGTGAAATAAACAGGGAGGAAAGATTACAAGGACTTAAAAGGGACAACCGCTGGTTCAGATGTACCTTGAGGGGACATCGTTCGAAAGACTGCCGCTGCCGACTAAAATGCAAAAAGTGTAGCGGCAGAGATGTGCTATCAGTGTGCGACTCAATTTGGAAGCCGAAGGAACTAGAGGCGACTCCAATACTGGATATTAACCGCTTGCATGCAAGCAACCGAAATTCCACCTACAGTGAAATTCTGCAAACCTGCCGGCTTGAGGCTATTGGAGAAAGTAGCCGCGGTTACATTCGAGGAATCGTGGATAGGGGAAGTAATCGCACTTTTATGCATGAGGACGTCTATAAATTTTTAAGCGGCAATAAAATTGTAAAGTCACAGCAACAGAAGACACAGGACGGCCCATCGCATACAAGCTTCTTTTTCCGGGAATGCCAGCGGTACCGAGAATTAGGCTTCTTATTGACGCTGCAAACTTGTGGAAATTCTTGACGGGCGAAACTCAACGCTCACAGCAAAGCGCTGATTTGGTTGCCCTGGGGTCGGTCTTCGGTTGGATAGTTCCGGGTCCGATATCTGTCCATACCTCAGTTCACAATTAAGCCAACTTCTCTGTGCTCAGGGTAAGCACCGCCCTTGAGAGCACTGAAAGACTTGTGAAAGGCTCCTGGGACGTGGAAAGCATTGGCATTATACATCACACCGGAGGGCCGAATGAGGAAGCGGAAGCGATTGTTGGTCAGTTTTAAAGAAACATCAGAATGAAGAACGGCTGCTACGAAGTCACCCGTCCTTGGAAAGAAAACAGTGGACAGCTTTGTAACAACCGCTCACAGGCACTAAAGCGACTGAATAGCCTAGAGAAAAGAATTCAGCACACTCCGGAACTTGGCGCTGAGTACGAAAGTACAATGCGGAGCTACATGATAGGGGCGCCTCCGAACGTGTAACACCTGAAGAGCAAGCGTCCGGTCAGGTTTATTACATGCCACACCACGCTGTTTTGCGCAGCGACGCAAGAACAATAAGGCTACGCATTGCCTTTGACGCCTCCTCACATGAACAAGGGTCTTCCTCCCTGAACCAACATTTGGAGAAGGAGCCTTGTCTCTTAGCGGATCTGGTCAAGCTTCTGAATTGTCTTTGACTTCATCAGATTGCTTTGACAAGTGACATTGAGAGGGCATTCTTGCAAATCAGTGTCCGAAAAGAGGATCGAGACTGCCTGCGCTTTCTCTGGTTTAACGGCTTGCGTCCAGAGGAAGAACCTGATCCTGAAGTAGAAAAGTGGCGAATGAAGTGTGCGCCGTTTGGCACCTAGGCTACCCCTTTCCTGCTAAATGCCACTCTGCAATGCCACCTTAAGACAGTCGAGGAGCCAAAGCAGAAAATAGCTGCGCTTCTGGCGGAGTCGTTCTACGTCGACGACCTGTTGGTTGGAGCAGACGCAGAAAAGGATGCTGAGGAGGTTTTCGCGCAAGCAAACGATATTCTTGGATCTGGCGGAATGAGTTTCCGAAAGTGGTCGTCGAACTCAAGGTGCTTGCAAGACCTATTTGCGTCGCAGGAGGGACTAGATGACTCAATTGTAACAATAAAAAATTCTTGGGCTTTTTTTGAATCCTGCAGAGGACACGATCACCGTGGCCACCAAGTCTCTCTCAAGCGTATTGGACAAAGAGAACTGCAAAAGACTTGTTCTACAAACCATCGCCAGAATATTTGATCCTCTTGGATTGCTAGTGCCATTTACCTTACAAGCCAAGGCACTCTTTCAGGAATTGTGGCAACGACACATTGGTTGTGATGACAAATTGCCCAACGATATTGTCAGGAAGTGGGAAGACTGGAAGTTTGAGCTCATGGACCTTTGTGCACTGACTGTACTCCGATGTGTTGCTCCAGTAGTTCAACCGCAGAGTCTACAGTTGCACATCTGCGACGCCAGTCAGCGAGCGTACGGGGCATGCGCCTACCTGCGACTACAGGATTAGAACGGCAGCGTTCACACGGAAGTCAGCTTCGTGATAGCGAGATGTTCACCCCTCAAAAGGTATTACTTCGCCGACTTGAATTGATGGGTGCACTGCTAGGTGCTAGAATAGCAAGTTTCTGGAAGGCTGCTTAATGATCTATGCCGGTCGACTTAAAATGGTTTACTGGACAGACTCCAACATAAACTTTCATTGGTTGAAAGAAAACCATTTGAAGTGGAACCAGCTTGTGAGAAATAGAGTGACCGAGGCTCAAGCCTGCACAGAGAAAGACCAATGGAGGCTTTGCCCCGGTTCACAAAACCCCGCAGATCGTGTGACGTGGAGTGACTCTACAGTCTTCAAGGAGAGCGATTGTGGCGGTTTGGACCGTCATGGCTTTCAGAGAGACAAGATTCCTGGCCAGCTCTGAATGAGGGTTACGTCCCAACGACTGAGGAAAGTTCAGAAGAAAGGAAAGAAGTAAAGGTGTTGCAAGTAAGGGCATTTATGCCGATCTTGGACCTGCCTCATCACAGTAGTTATTTTCGAGTTTTAAGCATAACTGCATGGGTGTTCAGATTCATAAGTTCTTGCCGGAGTCCATCAGGCATAGTTTCTTCTTGTCTAGCAACGGAAGAGGTAGAACAAGTCGAAGCATACTGGTTGAAAGTCGTTCAGTAAGAAGCATACACGGATGACATATCTCCTCTTGGCCAAGGACACTCATTGAAATCTCAGTCTAGCTTACAGACGTTACAGTCCATTTCGGACCCCGAGGAACTGCTACGAGTGGGAGGGCGCCTGCACTTATCTAACGAGAATGAACAGGTGAAGCATCCACTGCTCCTCCCTCCCAGCCATCCGTTCACGGAGTTCGTTATTCGTGACCCTCGTTTACGAACATTACACGGCGGCTCTAGAGACACCCTCACAGAAGTGAGAGAGGATTTGGATCCCACGAGGACTTCAACATGCAGAAAGGGTTGTAAACGAATGCAACATGTGCCTCAAAGGTCGCGCGAAGCCGGTAGAAGTTCCCACAGCGCCGTTATCAACAGAAAGAGTTTGCCTTTCTGAACCTTTTCAAGTGGTTGGCATAGACTTCGCCTGGCCGCTCTTCACTAAGGACAAGGACACGGTCTCCAAATCTTACATTGCTCTCTTCACTTGAGCAGTTACGAGAGCAGTTCATGTGGAGCTTGTCTCTAACATATCATCCTAAACGTTCCTGTTGGCTTTCCGACGATTTACCGCTCGACGAAGACTGCCATCAGTGATATACTCTGACAACGCCAAAACCTTTCAGAGCGCCTCTAAAGAATTTTCAGCATTGGAAGACCCCTTGTTTGGCGGAAATTTGCACGACCACTGTTCCAAGGCACGCATAAAATGGAAATTCATCGTGGAAAGAGCAGCATGGTGGGGTGGATTCTAGGAAAGGATAGTGAGGACTGTAAAAGTTTGCCTCCTTAAAATCCTACACCACGCAAGACTCACCTTCGAACAGCTTACAACAGTACTGCAGCAGGCGGAAAGCGTTGTTAACTCCCGCCTTCTAACCTACATTTCTTCGTCGCCAGAAGACACCGAAGTTCTTACTCCGGCGCATTTTTTGACAGGAAAGAGACTGACGTCGCTACCTTCTCCGTGTCATGATGTCAGTTCGTCAGCGCAAGCTGTGACACGAAGGTGGATGCACCGTAAACGATTGCTAGGGCAGTTTTGGAGGCGATGGCGGAATGAATATCTATTGACGCTAAGGCCAGCGCACACTTGAGGCAAACAAAAGGCTCGACAGACCTCTGTAGGGGACTTAGTTCTCATCAGCGAGGATAAGGCGCCGCGACACATGTGGAATACGGGGAGTATCGTCGAAGTGATCGACGGAAGAGATAACCAAGTCCGAGCGTGTGTTGTGAAGCAGCCCAACGGGTCCACATTGCGAAGGCCGGTACAGCTTCTCTACCCCCTCGAGTTGGGTGTGTAGTGCTGTCACTGCTGGAGCCGGAATGTTGTTGTGTATTCTCTCTTTTTTGGGGGAAGGGAGCGTGCGTCTTCCACGAACGGCATCGTTTACTAGTGCCTGTGTTTCTTGTCGCCCGTGTGCCCTCCTTTGAGCTTTTGTGTGTTTGTGTTTCCTACTCTCGTGTGCGCGACGGGGTGCCATACGGACCGGAGCAGTGCGGGGACACTCCCAGTTTTTGGAGCGCTGGTGTCTGGTCTGGGATCGGGTTTCGACGGCGGCGCCCGGGTGGCGAGTTGGGCAGCGAAACGGTCGGGTGCAGCTGAAAGCGGCCGGGCCCCTCGGACTCTTGGCAAGACAGTGGCTTCTTACACGGCAAAGAAGAAAGTAGTTTGTGTCGGGTGTTTGTGTCGGGTGTGTTTGTGTCGACAGACCTCTGTAGGAGACTTAGTTCTCCTCCGCGAGTCCTATCGTGACTGATGAACGTTCACCGTCGCGCGATTCATCTCTCCCACATTTCACAACACATCTGTCATTTTCCTTTCCGTAGCTCGCTGCCTTGTCCTCAAGCTCAGTTGAACCCTTTTCGCTAGCCTCCACGTTTTTGCCCAATAGGCGAACCGGTCAGATACAGTTCCCGTATATGTTTCTCTCGGGAACTTTACTGGAAAACTGCTGCTCATCACCTGAGAGTTCCTGCCAAATGCACTGCACCCCATTCTTGCTCTTTTAGATATTTAACTGTTCTGGTCCGAATCCTCGGTCACTGCCAGCCTTAACTAAACATATTATTTTAAAACTTCTAATGCATCGCTTCCTATCGGGAACAGCTGTTTCCTTCCGGGATTTTTGAAAACTACTCATAATCTCTGCACTTTAATAAACAGCGCCTTATGAGGGAGGCTTTTCAGGGAAATGAGATTGGTTTCCTAAAACCAAAAGTATTTGTAATTTTTTTTGCCTTTTTCAGAAACAGCGTTTCAGGCGAAAAACGCTTGACGTCATTGGCAAGGCTGAAAATTGTCGGAGCTTATTAATGCTCTTTGTCGAGAGTTTGCAGCCTTGCAGTGGAACGAAAGGCGGACTTTAGGAATAAGCTGGAAGGATCCCATTTTCTATATGCAAACATTGATCAAGATGTTAATTTTCTGTTTCAGTACTTCCAAGATTTTCGGTGCAAATACACCCCCCCCCCCCCCCACTACATTCTGCCTGGTTTTGGCAACATTCAGGTTCTAGTCGCAGCAAAGTAAGTCTTGGATTTTCAGATTGCCGAAGGTAACCGCATGCCACAGTTTTGTAATAGACGGCGCCTTTTGTCTTGCTTTTTGAGACTCAGGAAACGGGATGCAGCGAAAAATTCCAGCTGTATTGAAATTCAAATGATTATTGCGCAGCGCAACGCTATTAATAGGTCATTAATAGAAATTGCAGTCCACTGTCCATGCGTAGTGCGCTTTGCGGAAGGAGGTTTCGCTTGTAGGTGTTAAGACGCATGCTGCATGGCTGAATTCGCAGAGGTTAGTTTACTCGTCTACGCACGCAGCTTTTTTCGATGAGTTGTTCAAAAAATAAATGCATTTTTATGCACTAAAGCAACAGCTGAGCTATGTGCTGCGTTTAAGCTTCTGGATTTATTTCAGCCATCACGGATTGTTTATCTGCTTCAAACTTCAGTACGCTGTCATTTGTATAGCACTACCGGTAAAGAAAGATCCGCTATTGCTGCCGGAATATCAGGTACGATCAGACCGAGGAGGACGGCACATCCACTGAATCACCTCAGAGTAATCATGAAAGAAATGAAAGTCCAGAGTTCCCCTGTCGTGAAGTTAGCGCCGCCAGAGGGCCTTAATATGAAAACCCACCACGCGATTTTTTGACGAAAAAGCGACAGAAGGGCTCGCCCGAGGCGAATGAGAGATTCGCGATAATAAACGTCGGCCAATCATGTTCTGTTCTTGCGCATGGCTCACGCTTTCATATTCGCCCTCTGATCGGCTGCAGCCAGGTGTAGGCTGACATGAGAACGCACGGTATGCAGCACGGAGTGGCAGCTCCGCGACACATCTGCGACCAAATTTGTTTTTTCTGAAAAAAAAAATTCTCTCTCTCCTGCGATGCTGTCTTTGAAGCTTAAACTCAGAAAATATTGAGGCGCTTTCCACTTTTTTCCCACAGGTTTTCAACCAGCAGCCCGTACGTGGTTTCGTGTCATTCCAGTTTTTAGTCAAGAACGAGGTCGGCATCTTGACAAATATTACCACGAGCAACAAGCCGAGACAGGTACAGAACATTAGCCCTTGTCTCGCTACCGATTTTCTCCATGTGCGGACGCAATATGTTCAAGACAGGGACATCTCCACATCAGTTGAAAAAACATCTCGCGTCACTGCCATTCTTAAAGGAGTGACATTGCTGACTTAAATAAAACTTGCAATTAACATACCTCTTTCACAGTATCTGGAAAAAAACCATGTTATCTCCAAGCAACATTACGGGTTTCAAAAAAATAACAACTGAGACCGCTTTACTGGAAATTAAAAAAAAGGCTAATTGAAAACATAGAAAATAAACAGTTAACTGTTGGCATATATCTTGATATGGGAAAAGCGTTTGGTTCGGTCAACCATAACATATTGTTACGGGAAAATACTATTTACATTTATTTAGAAGTGTTTGGGGTTAGAATGAAGAGTTCCTAGCAGGGAGCACCAACACGGACAGGGAGCTGCATTAACCTCCTCCTCTTCGTTCGTCCTTTCACACGAGAGGACACTTCGTCTTCGACTGCCACTTCATCGTAACAATATCATTTATCTTTATTCTTTTACCGTTATTCTTTTATCTTTATTTTCTAGTTACCTTGACAACAGACCTCAAACAACTATCATAAACGGTATTTCATGCGAGATCGGACAGCTTGCGTTTGGTGTGCCTCAGGGTTGAGCTCTGGGACCAACGTTGTTTTTACTGTATAATAATAACGTTAACCTTCGTCCAGCAGATGATATTGCTACGGACGCTGGGAGGACGACGAAGTGGTTGGTAACGAAGACGACGCTGAGGTGCGCGCTTGTGTGCTGAGAGTCTACTCCAAGCCATCGGTTCCTTGCGTAGCAGGTTACCTCTGCTCTTTCTACTGCTGCTTCTAGCCGCCACGTATCATTTGGTGGAGGTTGCTAAATTCGATCCCCGACCTCAAGCTGGCTCTCCGTTGTGGCCGCCGTCTCGCCAACATGTCTACCGAGTCCGAGCCATCTCCCTCTCCGTCAACACCGCCAGCGGTCGTCGTCGCTCACCATCGCGAACCGGGCACGTTCTGCGGCACAGACGACGTTGATGTGGACGACTGGCTGGCCCTTTACGAACGCGTCAGCACGCATAACCGGTGGGATCCAACGCTGATGCTCGCTAATGTGATATTTTACCTGACCGGCACCGCGAGAGTGTGGTTCGAAACCCACTTAGATGACTTGACCTCATGGGACATATGTAGGCAGAAGCTCCGCGACCTCTTCGGAAAACCCATCGGCCGCCAACTCGCCGCTAAGAAGGCACTCGCGTCCCGCGCCCAAACTTCCTCTGAGCCATACATAGCCTACATACAAGACGTCCTCGCCTTGTGCCGTAAAGTTTAGATAAAGACATGTCCGAAGCAGATCGGGTTGGCCACATACTGAAAGGCATTGCCGACGATGCCTTTAATCTGCTTCTATGCAAAGACTGTTCCACGGTCGCTTCTGTTCTTGAGGTGTGCCGCCGTTTCGAGCAAGCCAAACACCGGCGCATTTCTCACCGTTTTGACCGGCTGCCGAACACTGCTGCTAGCTCCGCCTGTGAAGATCTGCCAACATTGCGGCAGCCTTCCGACCCGGCTAACTTAACCCGTATCGTGCGCCGCGAACTGGAGGCGATGACGCCCGCTGTTTCTTCCTTGCCACTGCCGGACAACACCTTGGCCCTCATCCAAGCCGTCGTTCGCCAGGAGGTTGCGAACTTGGCCGTCCCTTCTCCTCGCGTCGTGGACAACGCTCATGCCAGCCCGGGCCCTCCAGTGATCGCAGCTGCCACTTACAGTCGCAGCTTCTCGCCTCGGTACCGATATCGCAATCCTGCCGAATGGCGTACCTCTGATGACAGGCCGATCTGTTTTACCTGCTCTCGCGTCGGACACATCTCCCGTCACTGCCGCAGCCGTTGGTCCCCGCCACCTCGCCCCTACTCCTTCGTCGACCGCCGCAACGACTGCGGCCCGCACCGCTTCACACCACGATCCGATCCGCTCCCTGACGAGCCCGCTCCGCACGCTCGTGGGTCCAGCCGCTCACCTTACCCATTAGGCCGCCGCTCCCGTTCTCCTCCCACACGCCGCAGCCCTTCTCCTTCGACCTCCCGCCATTTCTCCGAAAACTAGCCGATGCAGCCCCCGGAGGTGACGCTGCATCATTGACCCGGCCTGAAAATCCTCTCTTGACCCCCGCTGCCCAACGTAATCTCTTGAATGTTCTCGTGGATGGTGTCCCGGTCCTTGCCCTCATTGATACTGGCGCCCAAGTGTCTGTCCTGAGCTCTTCTTTGCGCCGCCGTCTGAAGAAAGTTTTAACGCCTGCCGCCATGTCCACGGTTCGCGTCGCCGATGGCAGCCCCGCTGCCGTGATTGGAATGTGCACTGCGAGAGTCAGCATTGCCGGGCGTCATATACCCGTTCTGTTCACCATCCTGACCCGGTGCCCTCATGACATAATCCTTGGCCTTGACTTTTTAACCGCCCATTCAGCTCTTATTGACTGTTCCTCAGGCCTTCTTCGATTGGATCTGCCCCTGTGCAATGACGACTCCACCAGCTCACCTCGCCTTCAATCCGCCGAGTTTGCTCGTCTCCCGCCACAAATTGCTGTCTACATCCCTCTGTCGCCTTCTCCTCCCGTCTCTGATGGAGACTACGTCGCCTGCCCTGTCACCGCTGTGATTCTGAATCGTAATGTCCTCTTTCCCCACACCATTGTCCACATCACCAACAACTGCACCT
Source organism: Amblyomma americanum (assembly GCF_052857255.1). NCBI lineage: Eukaryota > Metazoa > Arthropoda > Arachnida > Ixodida > Ixodidae > Amblyomma > Amblyomma americanum. Next base: position 138,804,733 of record NC_135503.1, read on the forward strand.
GCCTCCCTGTCCTCAACTTCAGCCTGTCCCCTCAGGTACTTCCGACCGGCATTTCCCTTGCTGATCTGTCCCCATTGACCGATTGCACAGTTTCTGTCCTGGCTCCTGACCAAACGACTGCCGTCTCCAATGTCCCTACATCGCAACCCTCCCGTGAGGACTCTATTTCCCGGATGATCGCGGCCGATCTGCCCTCTGCGGATTCTACAGCTCTTCACAACCTATTGTCCTCCTACAGTGATATTTTTGACTTTGGGGACCGTCCCTTGGGTCAAATCTCTGTTGTCGCCCACCACATTGACACCGGCGAAGCCCGCCCTATTCACGGACGGCCCTATAGGGTCTCCCTCGGAGAGCGCCGTGTTATTCAGGCAGAGTTGGACAAGATGCTGGCCCGCAACATCATCGAGCCTTCGAGTAGTCCTTGGGCGTCCCCTGTCGTGCTTGTTAAAAAGAAAGGTCAAACCTGGCGATTCTGCGTCGATTACCGCCATCTGAATGCCGTCACAAAAAAAGACGTCTACCCTTTGCCCCGAGTTGGCGACGCTCTCGACTGCTTGCACGGCGCCAGTTAGTTTTCTTTCATCGATCTTCGCTCAGCGTACTGGCAGATCGATGTCGATGAACGGGATCGGGAGAAAACCGCCTTGGTCACCCCGGACGGCCTATACCAATTTAAAGTTATGCCTATCGGCCTGTGCAATGCCCCTGAGTCCTTCGAGCGCATGATGGACTCCCTCCTGCGCGGTTTTAAGTGGACGACATGCCTCTGCTACTTAGATGACGTGATTGTTTTTTCGTCCACATTCCAAAGCCACCTGCATCGCCTTTCAGCCATCCTTTCCGTCTTCCGCCGCGCTGGTCTTCAGCTGAACTCGAAGAAATGTACCCTCGGCCGCCGTCAGCTCCAGGTCCTTGGCCACTTGGTCGATTCTGCTGGGATCCAACCCGACCCCGACAAAGTCCGCGCCGTGCGTTCATTTCCTACTCCGCGCTCCTCCGGTGATGTGCGCAGCTTTCTCGGCCTATATTCCTATTTCCGCCGGTTCATCCAGAACTTTGCGGAAATAGCCCGACCTCTTACCACGCTCCTCAAGAAGGACATCCCGTTCTCTTGGGGACCCCCCCCCCCCCCCAAGCTGACGCCTTCAGAGCCCTTATCAGTGCCCTCACTGCTCCACCTGTGTTGGCGCACTTTGATCCTTCAGCCCCTACGGAACTTCGGACCGATGCGAGCGGCCATGGCATTGGTGCCCTACTTGCTCAGCGGCTACGCAACAAGCTTCGCGTTATTGCGTACGCCAGCCGTCTCCTTTCTGTGTCAGAGCGCAACTATTCTATCACCGAGCGGGAATGCCTCACTCTGGTTTGGGCTATTGCAAAATTCCGCCCTTACTTGTTTGGGCACCCTTTCTCTGTTATCACGGATCACCACGCCTTATGCTGGCTTTCTTCGCTCAAAGACCCTACTGGCCGGCTGGGGCGCTGGGCTCTTCGCCTTCAAGAGTACACATTTTGTGTCGTCCACAAGTCCGGCCGCTTGCACCAAGACGCGGATTGCTTGTCCCGTTACCCTGTCGATCCGCCTTCCTCCAACGAATGCGAGGCTGACGCCTGCGTCTTATCCATCTCGGCCTTCCGCAACATTGCGCAAGAACAGCGCTTGGATTCGTCGCTACGTTCCCTCATCGACCGCCTCACTGCCAACCGCTGTGATGCGTCCTTCGCCCTGTTTGTGCTCCATGAGAACGTCCTCTACCGGCGCAATATGCGGCCTGACGGCGCTGACCTCTTGTTCGTGTTCCCTCAACACCTGCGCAGCAGCGTCCTTGAACAGCTTCATGACGTTCCCACGGCCGGTCATCTTGGAGTCTCCCGAACCTACGACAGCGTGCGCCGCCGCTTCTTTTGGTTCGGTCTATACCGTTCTGTCCGCCGTTATGTGGCCGCTTGCGAACTGTGCCAACGGCGGAAGACGCCCTCGGGTCTCCCTCCCGGGCACCTTCAGCCGGTTCCCATCCCCGTAGACCCGTTTTCCCGTGTCGGCCTCGACCTGCTCGGCCCTTTTCCGGTGTCTGCTATGGGAAACAAATGGATCTCGGTCGCGACGGACTACTCCACGCGCTACTCTATTACTCGAGCGATCCCAACCAGCTGCGCAACTGATGTCGCTGACTTTCTCCTGCACGACGTCATACTCCACCATGGTGCTCCCCGTCATCTGCTCACCGATCGCGGTCGCTGCTTTCTTTCCAAAGTGGTCGCCGAACTCCTCCGCTCCTGCTCCGTCCGTCATCAATTCGCCACGGCCTACCATCCGCAGACGAACGGCCTCACTGAACGTCTGAACTGTACCCTCACCTACATGATTTCCATGTACGTCTCCGACCATCACCGCGACTGGGATATTAGCCTCCCATTTGTTACATTCGCCTACAATTCTACGCGTCACGATACAGCCGGTTTCTCCCCTTTTTACCTTCTCTTTGGCCGCGATCCTTTGCTGCCCTTCGACAGTGTACTGCCCGCCACCGCCTCCACGAGTCCTTACGCTCGGGACGCCATCGCTCGCGCCGACGCTGCCCGTCTTGTCGCCCGCCAGCGGCTGTCGGCCTCCCAAGTCAATCAGAAACGACATCATGACTGTCGCCGTCGTGAAGTCACCTACTCTCCTGGCTCCCTTGTGTTACTCTGGATCCCTTCCCGCCGTGTGGGCCTTTGTGAAAAACTGCTCCCCCGATATACAGGCCCTTATCGGGTCGTACGTCCGGCGACCGCGGTGACGTACGAGATCACCCCGCTACATCCGCCATCTCCGGCCGCTGCACCCCGCACCGACATCGTCCATGTGTCCCGCCTCAAACCTTACAGCTCGCCGTCTAGCTGGCCTGTGTAGTGCGCACCGGGACGGCGCTTTTTCCGCGAGGGGGGGGGGTCATGCTACGGACGCTGGGAGGACGACGAAGTGGTTGGTAACGAAGACGACGCTGAGGTGCGCGCTTGTGTGCTGAGAGTCTACTCCAAGCCATCGGTTCCTTGCGTAGCAGGTTACCTCTGCTCTTTCTACGGCTGCTTCTAGCCGCCACGTATCAATATTGTAATGTATGCAGACGATACGAACGTATTTTTCCGCAGGGCCAGATATTAATATTTTACAAGCAGCCTCCTACAGTTGGTTATCCTATTTGTCAGTTTGATTAAAATCAAACGGATTAGAACTAAATGTCAAAAAAGAAAGTACATATTGTTCAGAGCCAAAAATAAGGAAATTCCGAATAGCTTCCGAATTCACTTCGAACAAGCCCCGAGAACTCGTGTCAGCTCTACAATGTTCCTTGGAGTTATTTTTGAAAAGCAGTTACTCTGGACAGAACACATAGATGACGTCTGCACAAAAATGGCTCGCTCTGTTGGTATCGTAAACAAATTTCGCGCAATTTTACCTTGAAAATGCAACTTACAAATTTATTTATTTCTAGTGTTTTCGCATGTACAGTGTTGTTCGCTGATCTGGGGAACGACTACTTAAACTAATCTCGTGAAAGTACTAGCTTTACAAAAAAAGAGCAATGCGAGCGACTGATAATTTACATTAGAGTGAGGCCACGGGACCTTCTTTTCTCAATTATAGATTGCTTACGATCACGGCCGCTTTATATAAGAAACTAGCTATTTATGTTAGAAACCTTATGAAAGAAAGCAGGCACACTTTTGAAGCCACATATTTAATTGCTGAAACAGTATAGAGTTCTAGGTACCCTCAATACCATGCATCCAAATCTAATACAAACTACGGGTTCCTAAAACTAACTGCACTACAGCGTGAGCTGTACTGTCCCACGCACCGTGTCATCCAGGCCCGACGGATGGGAAAGGTGCGCTCTTGCATATTCACCTTGCAAGGCCCTCTGACACTACCAGCCCGTCTGTACTATTATGGCGGTATTTTACGGCCTCGGCCATATGAACCGAGTGCGGTAAACTGCTATAACTGCTTCCGTACTGGGCATATGCGCAAATCCTGCCCCTTCACTGCTGCCTGTGAAAGTACATCGGAAGGGAAAGTGGCTCACCGATGCGGCCTTTGTAAATCGACGACCACGAGATAACATTTCCAAGCTGTCCGACAAAACAAAAGGCAACACAAAAGGCTCGTCGTCGAATCACTAAGCATTCGCCAATACTTGACAGTATAACCTCATTGCAGATATCCAATCGGTTCGCAGTTCTCCAGTGGGATGACGACGAGTGGCCGCAACTTCCTGAGCACACCTCGCATGATCCTTCAGCTCAGCAGCCTTCTAACGATACTGTGCGAAAAGAACGCCTCCGAAAAGAGCCAACAAAACAGCGCAGTATGCCTGAGCTACCGCAGGACAATATGGCCGCAGTTGACGAACGAATCGCGCGTCTTTTAACAGAGGACACCAAGCTCCGGCAACACCCTGAACTGCTCGCTCGACGTAGACGGGCAGCGGAATCAACCGCCACATCTATCAATGGCGCAGCAACATCGCCTTCCTGCCGCCCACCAGTGTCATTTCCTGCCGTGTCTACCCTGATTACGGCAATGCCACTGGTCAACTCCGCGACTTCTTTGCTCCGGTTTATGGTCAACCAGTTGTCCAACCTGACGCCCGTGATACTACAGCGCTTAGGCAAGTAATTAGAAATGGCAAGTTCCAGTCGTGCTGATGCGCTGTGGAACTGCAGAGGCATCTCCGCGAAGGTGGGAGAGCTCAATGCCCGACTACGATTTCAGAAGCTCAAGGTATGCGCCATGTTGCTACAGGAAACAAATGCCTTGCCATCGATTCCAGGCTTCAGTGCCTACTTGTCTCCTTCAATGATAGACCGTCGTGTACAAACTGCTGCTCCCCCAGGGAAGGCGGCGGTGTATTTGGGCTCACGTTTTCCCCATGCACGCCTTGCTCTTGAAAACTGGTGCGCGTCGCATAAAGAGGTAGTGGCAGTGGCTGCGAAATTAAAAAAAGGAACCGTTGTGATCGCTTCATTTTACGTTAGACCAGCCGCTGGTGCTTCCTCCCGTGTTAATCTTGGCTGGTTAATAAGTGTCCGTCGGCAGTATCCCGGGTGTCCGATTTTAGTCGGAGGTGTCTTTTAGTCGGAGACGAGCCCCTCACCAGGTATGGGGGTACCCCACTTTGAGCCCTCGTGGCAGGCGTGTGCAGGACGCCTTCTCGAAAGCCCAGTTTGTGCTGCTCATTCATCCTGGGGCAGTAACACGGCCAGTGCGTCAAACTGGCAGTGCTTTCTATGCTCCAGACTTGACATGAGGGTCGGGTCCGGGTACTCCCTCCTGGCACATGGAGCCAGACTGCTCGGGAAGGGATTATTACCCTATCATCGTCGGTCTTCACACCTCCCATTTACGATACTTACGCTACAAATGTTCTGTGATCAACTGGGACAGTTTTCGCTATTGTCTGGACAATCTCTCTTCAGATTCTTCGTCAATCCTTGTTGAGCGCATACTAACAGCGCTCAACAGTGCTACAGCTGCCACCTGGAGTGATGTTGGTCGACCGGCACCAGACCTCAGCCTTCTTAACTTGTGGGTGGCACGCCGTCAAGCCGAGCTGGCTGCTACGCGAGACCCTACTTCGTCGCAGGCACGTACGCGATTGCACTATCTTATAGCTAAGGCACGCAAATATTACCGCGACCTCTCTTGAAGGCAGTGGTATGCGTGGTGCGAACAACTTTCTGCAAAATCCTCGAATTCCTCTCTCCGGCGAACATTCCGTACAATAGAACACGGTCGCCGTTCTACTGACGCAGCAGCAACCGCATGCTTCGCGTCTAACTCGTCGCCGGATGATTGCGCTAAACAAGCAGCGCAAAAGTTTTTTACAAGATAAGACGATGTGCCTTCTTCAGCCTCTAGTTTAAATATGGCAGGCATTCCAGTGCACGTATATCAAATGGCGTCTGACGTCGACGCAAATGTAATTGCTTGTCCGTTCTCTATGCCTGAGCTTCTGGCTGCAATAGATGATGCGAAACGGAAAACAGCGCCCAGCCCGGACAATATTCAGTACGAGGTGTACAAGAACCTGAGTAGCGCTGCACTCCCTCTGCTACTAGACACCAGAAACAAAGTATGGCAAGAAGGCGTCGTGACCGGGAGCTGGAAATCCGGTGTCGTGATTCCTATCCCGAAACCAGGAAAGCCTCTGACGGACCTTGGAAACTTACGACCTATCTCCTTAGCACGGTTTCTATCACCCCGCACAAACTGGCTTTCGTCCATATGTTGGTACAGAGTACGGGTTGGCTGTCTTGGCATCTGCAGTTTTGCCATCTACCCGCGGCCGCAATGTGCGCACGGTTTTAGCACTGGACGTTGAAAAGGCATATGACAACATCTGCCATGCAGCCATTCTTAACTCTATTGACATGCTTCTTCCCCCTCTGAGAGTGCGTAGTTTTGTCGAATCATTTTTGGAAGACAGAAAATTTGCAATACGCCTCAGCGGCGAAGCGATCGGATCATTTGTTCCTCTCTGCGGCGTGCCCCAGGGATCAGGACTGTCGTCGACGTTATTTAATATTGCTTTCATCCCGCTGGCTTGGCGCTTACATGACATCCGTTACATAAAATTTCTGCAGTACGCTGATGACTTCACGGTGTGGAGTACTCACCAAGATGTGCGTACTCAGGAGGCTGCCCTTCACTATGCCTTAGATGTTACCTCTAATTACGCATCATCCATCTGACTTCAGCTTTCCGTGCATAAAACAACATATACGTCGGACGCCAACCGATGGGGACGCTGTAAACTTGCTACAAGTCCAATCCGTCTTTGTCTATCAGGCACCCCACTGCAGGAAAGTCCGAGTGTAAAAATCCTTGTCTTAACGATTCACCAATCAGGATCAGCGACTGCATGGCTTTCTCAGGCAAAAGGGCAAGCTATTCAGACTTTGGGTTTGATTAGAAGAATTGCTCCTATAACGGGTGGCGCAGGCTCGTTCGTCGCACGGCAGTTGGTGAGGGCAGTTCTGCAGCCGCGTATTGTTTATCAAGCCTAGTTTCAACACCTTACAAGAGCCCAATGGGATCGCCTTGAAGCCGTGAACCGTGAGACTATGAGGACCATTACGAGCCTTCCACTCATCACACCGGTCATAGGCTTACAAGAGAATGCGCAGCTCAATAGTATTGATGAGGTGGTGCAGCAGCGCCGTGATGCGCGCAGCCTTAAGGCCAGTCTATCGCACTCCACATATGCACTTAGGGCTTATGCAACATCACACTCCATTCTTCAGCCGGGAACACCAGTTCTTCCCCTATGGAAGTTTGTACAGCCCAGCGACACCAAGCCAACAGATAATCGCTGACTAACATCTGCTAATTCGGCATCGTTGCTTCGCCAGATATTTGAAGAACATAGATGCTTGCCTGCTTGAAAGATCAATTGTTGTCTACGCAGACGCAAGCATACAAGCCTGCGATGCAACAACAGCTATCTACTGCCCGTGCAGACCGGCCCTGAATCAAACCTCTACGTTTCAGCTTACGGCACCCGCTTCGTCCTTTTGTGTTGAGTTCGTTGCAGTTCAAGAAGCACTCTGCTCAGTGGCCGACTTAACTATTCTCCTTGCGGCCCGCGTTGTCATCCGCACTGACGCCTTTCAAATGGTCCGGCTATGACGTGTTAGCCGCTGCCCGACGATATGTCAGGACATCCACCGACTCGCGGCAAGCATACCGCAGCCAGTACGTATTGAGTGGGTCCCACGGGATCTGCTGACCTCTCAAAGCCAGGCAGATTTAGCGACCCGCCTTGCGAATACAAACTTATCACCGCCTCGGCTCCTTCATTTACACAATTTTACCGTCCTTTCATCAAGAAAGGAACTCCTTCGGCGCCGCACACGTGCTCTGATCCCTCCGTGTGCAGTAATCCTCCCCCGCGGTCTTACCCGGGCAGAGGAGGTTGCGCTTAGGAGGAACCGGGTCGGGGTTGCCCTCACACCAGCCATCACTCGGAAGTAGCCTCAGTACCGAGATTTGTTTCCTCATTCTGGGTGTCCGATACGCAAACACGAGGACATTGAAGCCGACATTCATCACTTACTGTGGGACTGCCCAGCTCTCAAGCCTACAAGGATCCGGCGCCTGAAGGCAGCGGGTCTTTCACCAAGCAACCCTGCTTCATATATTGCCTGGACGCAGGGACCGTGCCATCGTTCTCTACTGGACTTCATCATATCAGCAAGTTTTTTTCCTTAATTTAATCACTATTACACCTTTCATCACACCTTCGGCCATCATTGATGCCCTGAGGCAATAAATCTCGCTTAAAAAAATAACGCACGTAATTCCTCATACATTAAAAACATACCCTTACTTAACTGCCGCTACAAATTATGTTCCTTCTCTCAGATATAAGAAAGCTGTTCATGAATATATCGTTCATAGAAAACTGATCTTATCGTTCAGTAGTCACTATGTCCGCTGCCTTGTACTTTGTGTTACTTAAGGAAATTTTGTACCATTGCCAAAAGCCACTTTGTTTTATTTTATATGGGGATGGCAAGCCTCTGTAAGGCGTTTCTAGATGCCTTTAGCTTGTCTTCTCTTGATTTTCAGTCCGCGTACTGTCAAAACAAAAACAATAAATAGAATCAAATATTTAGCTATACAACAATCGCGTCATTTTCTACTTTATTCTTATTCCTTTATTATCCCGGTACCTACAACCTTAAAGTTTTGCGCTGTAAATCTGCAGTATCCAATCGGAAGCCAAAGAAAACCAATGAAACACCTGAACTCGTGATTTATTATCAGCACCTTTATAGTGAAAACAGCTCCGGCACTGGTGACGGAGTTGACGTAAAATAGAAGAAGAAAGTAAAGGAGTTGCCATCGTCCAGTTTTCACTCTGAAGGCATTGTGCTTAATGCTGATTTCAGACGCATCCGCAGACGCATCCCAAGGCGCTCTAAATTTACCTTGAAGCAATATTTCGATACCGCAATCTAGCACACATGTCACTCGCGTTGTACGGAAACTGGACTCCTGCTTAACGCCTGCATCTCCTACGCGGTTATAAGATGCGGAAAGAAAATTGGAATCGCATGCTCCAGGTTATGATAAATCTCAGTTTTCTCGCAAGTTTGACGCATGCAGCGTTGCGTATCGCACATGAAAAAACTCTCGAGTGCCAAAACCCATGCCGCGAAATTACCCTATGAACCACCTCTGGGTCTACACAATATGCTTGTAGGGATCTTTAACCCCACGGAGACTTTCGCAGCGTGTATGAAGTCTATGGTACGGTATGTGGCGTCTAAGGACCCAAAGCTGGACGTGGACTATGAGGGAAGCCATAGTGGAAGGCTCCAGATTGATAGCGGCCGTGTCCAGCATTCTATCCGGACCGCCGCGGTGTTTCAGTGGTTTCCTGCTGACCAGAAAGACGTGGGTTCGGTCCCGGCCGTGGTGGTCAGATTTCGATGGAGCCGAAATTCTAGAGGCCCCTGTACTATGCGATGTCAACGCACGTTAAAGAACCCTTGGTCGTCGAAATTTCCGGAACCCTTTACTATGGCGTCCCTCATAGCCTTGAGTCGCTTTGGAACGTTAAACCCCGATAAACCAAGCCAAACCATTCTATGAAGCGACATTCGGCATAACCACTGACCCGCCGCAGACAGAACGCCTTAGAAGAGACCGATGCCGGGCAGTAACCCAGCGCCTTCCGTCTCGCACCAAGCGCGGCATATGTTTCACATAAGCGATTCCTTTAAAACGCAGACATCGTATGCCTAAGACATGTGCGTGACAACTTTACGTCATGGACAATGTATGTGTACTGCATGGCGAAAAACGCACTGTGTTATTTGCGTAGTATCAGCAGCAAACGAAACGCGATCAAGACAAGTGAAACACGCGCAGCAGAATGAGATCACCTTAGCTGGGAAGATGTGAGTACTAGCGCACGTTAATTTTACACCGAAGGCGCGATGACCCTCCTTTAGAAGTGTTAATCAACCTGGGTTTACTTTATCGCCATTATAGCTGACATGTTACGGTTTTAGTGTTTGCATTTCAGTTTTCTTGTTCGCGCTTCATTTGTTGCTGATAGTATACTCTGACAATTTCTCCCCTGTGGTCCACTGTTTAGAGGACCTAAGGTTGAGCGGATGCGTAATGAAGGAGTACCCAAGCCCATCCTTACGGCTGTAAAGGTAAGCTATAGAGCTCCGACATAAAATCTGTAGTTGAAGAAAAATCGCGCTCCGGACAAGGACGAATTTTTCTTCAACTACGAATATTCTGCGGAAGCTCTATAGCTTTCGATTGTAGCCGTATGACTGCGCTTGAATGTATGTGAAAAGGTAACTACTTCCTTATCATATTTTCTCTGTGTTGTGCCACCAAAAGGTTATTGTAATAGCTATATAACTACATCGTTTGTTCATACTGTGCTGCCACATTTTTCCCGTGTTAACCTTCATAGCCTCAGTCAGACAAGAAGTACTTGATCTCGGGATGCGTCGCAGAAAGAGCAGCAGCCGAACTTAGCATACACCTTTAATTGAACGTTTTGTTTTTAGAATAAATTGCAAATATCGAGTGGCTATCTTTTGCCTTATGGCCAACCCTGCCGCTAGAGGCAGGTGGCGGCACCTACAAGCTGAACCGCGCCGACTTGGTGTCCCCGGCTGGGCGAGGGACAGGTGAACGCCCTGTTCCGCACCAGCGCGCGCCTGGTGGTCGAGGCAACCGTCACCGAGGAGGCCACGGGCATCCACGAGACCGGGCGTAATGAGCAGGCCGTTTTCACCAGTTCGCCTTACCTGATATCGACAGCACGAAGCGAGAAAAGCTTCAAGCCGGGCACCAAGTTGTACGTTGTGGTAAGAAATGTGCGCGGTCTCGTTGTTTGCTGAGTGTGTTCCTCCTTTAACTGAAAACGGTGCGATGTCCTTCCCACAGAAGACACGACAAAAAGGTGAATTGCAATACGCGAAGAAAAACCTTCAGACATGGCGAATTCATTCTCTAAATTTTTATCTTGTTTTTAAGATGCGATGTTTGTTCAGGAGAATCTACAGCTCAGTTAGCCAAGCACGTGTCATCTAGTTGCGGCGATTTGACCTACAACGAAATGATGCACTGGAGGCACACCTCAACGAAACACGAAATGCGTGATCTTGATCGCGAACCGAACAATGAAAAATTTTGGCTCGACGCTATGAGAAAAAGTATAGCATAATTTTTCGGCGACTAGATAGAAACAAAGGCCCTGTCAAGCTTTTGTCTTGCTTGCTCTGAGTTACTTTCGTCAGCTTTGTTTTTGTGTGTACTTCGTGTTGCTTGTATTATGCGCCTCAAGACGCCACAGCTCCGTGTACAACCTCTGCCGCGCCCCACTTTTGTTGTTACGTCATCTGGTTGCCTCGTCTCATCGGTGTGCCAGTGAAAATTTTCCTGCTTCGTTTTATTCCGTGAAGAAAATATACCCAACAGAAAAAGAGAAAGAGTCACATTTAATTGCTAACAGAAGGTATAAGGCTAACCACATGCATAAGGCGTTGCTCCGGGTGAAGTCTGATGGGTGACGGAGAGACGGTTACACAGGACGGTTACGACTACGATAGCTGTGCAGGCATTTAGTTTTGGCAGGCGGCTGTCTCAAACAGGGCTACCCGTTGGCTTATGTGACCCAGGTTGGCCGTGACTTAAGTGACATCAGACGACGAGACACAAACAGACGCATTGCATCAATAAAGGCCTTAACACATCCTACGTGGTGTCATGCGGGATGACAACCTTTCCCGCAGGGCGATGGTAACCGGTGGGTGCGTTACCATGGTAACCATGGTAACCAGAGTAACGCACCCCCCGGTTACGCCGACGGTGACGACGGCGACGCACAGGCCAGGGACGGGCGCCTAACAGCTGTCGCTGTAAAACTCTATAGCGATGGAGCATTAGTCGTCGAGGAGATATTGCGCAAGGATCCTCAAATCCCAGCTAGTTCCGCCACATTGGCAGGAGAGGGGTACGGATATGAGGGGTTCTATGGCAACGGGGCAGGAGAGAAGAGGATATTTCAGATTAGCGCTAGATTCGGGGCAACTGCGGCATGCAGAGCTGGACGGAGAAGGCAAGGAAAAGAAGGGGGGGAGAGTGAAGATGCCCAAGAATGCGTAACGGCGGGGTTGAGGGATGAGCAGGGGATAGGGATAGAAAGAGTACGAATAGACTCTATCATGTCGTCATAATAAAGATGACATAAATTCCTGTACAGATAGTACACGCTCAAGTTTCCTAGCCTATGCTTCTCGCTACTCTCCCTAAGTACAGGCCGGTGCAACTGCTGTTTGTCTTTTTTGTTCAAGATAGCGAGTGGCGTTGCCTACTAGTACTAGTATTAGTATTAGGAAGTGGCTGCAGGAGAATAAGGAAGACTAGTCACTATCACATCCGCGGAAGGAAATTAGTTGGATACGTTGAGCCCATAGTAGAAGTGCCCACTATTCCAAGCCAAGTTGGCACTAAGGAAATGCCAAACTAGGGGCGCGGTTTAATGTGTGAGGCTTTGCACACTGCGCTATCGTCCGCAGCGCTAGCCGCTCTCAAGTAAACAAGAAAAAGTTTAAAAGCGACGGACCTGTCGAAGAGTTTCCCAATGTGCGCACAGCCAGCCAAATTCCATGTTGGTTGCTGCGGCACAGGCGCCAGCTGTGCCACCCTTTTCCCACAATGTGGCTCAAGCGAGGTTAGTGATATCGAGTGACTGCATCTATTTCGCTGGGCCGATTTTCTCTCTATTTCTGTGGGCCCGGAGGACTCGTCCAGCGTCCGCATGGCCAGACAAGACCTGCGGTGGCTGCAATGGCGACGGCACCAAGCATAGTTTATGGTGTTACGTGACCGGAAAGGGAGGCCAGTTATGTCGCATGAATACTCTATAGCGTACTGGTGCATTGGCCAGAAACTCTCTAATATTTCTAGATTGCTGGGATTTTCTGATATTCTTATGCAATGAAAGCCTCAGGCCAACAACGGCCATCTGGTCATATTCGCATTTTCCTACTGTTCACATTGCCATCCACAATAATATATCCGGTTTCCCGTCTTTATAGTTTAGAGTAGCCGACCACAGGGTCGATGCTCTTGCCAATATCTGTCTTTCATACTAAATTCAGTTATCTGCCTCTCATTGTGTCTGCACTGCGACGCCACCTTGGTTCGCAGTTCTTCCTCAGACAGTCCTTCCGTCCTGCAAGCGGACTTGCCGTCTGACCTCTCGCACTACTCGCAGGTGGAAGTGACGTACACCAACGGTGAGCCAGCCGCGGGCGTGCCGACAACACTCACGAGTGAAGACGGTCGAGTGCCGCCTGTCAGTGACACGACGGGCGTGAACGGCGTGGTGACCTTCCTCATAATTTCCAAGCCTGGCGACGGTGAATTCAAGTTTACGGTAAGTGCGCACACACGCGGAGGCTTTTCGGGCAGCCGATACCAAAGGGAGCGGCTTAGTAAGCAGATGCGCGCCGGCGCCCACCTATATGCTTATACTGGCTAGGCTGTATGTTCAGTTAGTGAAGAAGTGAATTTTTGCGCTGTTACTAGCTTTTTTCTTATCCTCCTTTGCGGCTTTTACTCATTGTAACTAGAGGTGGGCATTTGGCCTAAAAAATCTGGACCTCACCTCAATCTCAAAAAGAATTTGCTGACCTCACTCAACCTCAACCTCATCAGTTGAAGCTGAGGTCTCCTTAGACGCCCTCACCTCACTTTTCCTGAGGCCACTGCTGACCTCACTCAACCTCACCTAAACCTCAAATTGTGAAGTTAAAATCAGCTGCTCGACCTCGGAAAACGAACTAAAAACAAGACTGAAAGCGATAGAGAAGTTTTTCTGTTATAAACAATTCTGAAAACCATGTGAGACGGGAAAGCCAAAATGATGATGGTAATATTTAATAAGGAGTTGACAGACACTATTGATGTGCACGCAATAGGAGAAGCTTATAATCTGGGATGAACCCTCAGAGCATATGGCCTGCGGGCAGGGGTGTCCCATACGCGGTTACCACCAGTACGTCGGTGAGTACTTTATATGTGTAAATATTTGGCAACCTGCTTCGTCTGTACTTGTTCGTATTAGAAGCCTCTCGCTCATTCACGCACAAACCGGCAATTCACAAACACAGACCTTCTACACCATCTACCAGGAATTGGGAGGGGGGGGGGGAAGGTATTCACGATACTCTTCTTAGACTTCAGAATAGTTACCGAATATAAAGAAACTGGTCGGCGATGCACTTTCTAATGCGAAGGTTATGCAGACGCATATCACTATATTTCGATTTTCTAGCTCTATCCGGCACAGCGACAATGCTCTTTTCAGTCCTCCGTATGTTGCCTTCGAAAACACTTAACATCTGCGACTGTAGTTCATCAACAGAGGCACGTTGTATTTATGTCTGTGTGGAAGCGAGCGGCTTCTTTTATTGATGCGGAAGCAGTAGATGGCTCACTTTCAAGGTCATATCCGCAAAAAAGTGTCTGCAAGAAACGGAGTCATGTGACGTCACGAGCCGACGAGTCACGCGACGAAGATGGTAACGTCACATAATCACGCTAATTAATATAGATATATAACTCTCATACTAATTAGCATAAGTAGTGGTGATTTCATATGAGTTTGACGTCATACCAGGTCACGTGACAGCGATATAATGTGCCATCAAACCTAGTCACGTGACGACGCCGTAATATGACATCACACCTACTCACATGACAACGATGTAATTTCTCATCACACCAGGCCTCCATCCACCCTCCTTTCACTCCCAATTTCAAGATCCATATGGATCCCACATTACTACACATGCGCGCATGACGTATTACAAAGAGTGCCCACAACCCGGTCCACATTAATGATATTCGGATTGTCCTGCAGGTAAACCCGCCAGTTCTCATATATGACATGCTGCAAAGATCATGCAACAACACGTGCCTTTGGCTCTCGAGATGATCGCGATGATGATGATGCTGATGATGATGATGATGATAATAGTGTATCTTTATGAGCCCGGGGAAGTCTGATGTACCGCTACCAAATTAAAAGATGCCAGAGTATTGATTAAATATTGTACTTTAGCCAGCAACCGAAGACAATTATTGCGCGGGAAAACAGTAATACCTGCAGCTAATAATCAGAGATGATGTTGATGTTCCTGGGAGGTCAACACCCTTCCCTATTTCCGTCACTTCCCTACAGGTGGCGATGGTAATGGTTTAGGAAACCTGGGAATTCTGATGACTCGGTGATCCCGCGGACTTTTGAAAGAAAGGGCTCGATTACGTCTTCGAACACTGTGCCAACTATTAAAATCACACGGATCAAAACAACTGGCCTAGAGTGGGCAGCGTGAACCCCTCTCTCTGTCAAGAGCATCATGGCGCTCTGGTCACATTTCCCCGCAGCGAAATCTTTTTCCGAGCCCCCCCCCCCTCCCCACCCCGGGGAAAAAAGCCGCCAAATACTGATACTCCTCAAGTGAATTCTGGGTATCATTTCGTCAACCAGTATGAGACAAGCTGCTTTAAGTCAATCACTTGTTTTCCTTCAAAACTGAGCTAATAAATGGCCCGCCAGCATCCTCGACGTTTTTTCTCCCGCGAGCACCGCGTGAACATTCTGTGAAGACCTTTAAAGTGGACGATGGGTCTCTGCAAAATAGTTAAAGGAAAGATAACGTGTATGCCTGGTCGTCTGCAAGGCAGACCGCGAACCTAACTTATCCCATACAAGAAAAAAAAGAGAAGTATTCGAAATATACAAACAAAAATCGCATACTAAAAACAGAAGCGAAGAAAAGCGTGCCCCATTAAACGTCATATTAGAAGGTTTCAAAACAGCGACTCAGCAGCACAGCGCGAGCATGCATTCAGTTCTATTCACACATCTTCATTTAAAAAAAAAGGTATAGAAATCAGTTACCACATCACCATACATCTATTATAGTTTAGCATTTTTTCGCCGCTGTAACACCGATATGCTGGCGCGTTCGCCTCGTGTTGCGGTGTTTCGGCATAATAAGAGAATTTTCGAGAAGGAACAAGGAAGCAGACACAAAAAGAGAAGTTATTCGGAAGGACAAAAAAACTGAAATTATATTTTCATTGCTTACATTACAGAACGGGAATGTAAAGAATTAGTGAGAGGTTCGAAAGGGGAAGCCACCGATCAAAAGCTTCGACGGGGTTATACAGGTTTTTCTGGCTTCGTGCTTTTTTAATCAAATTAGCAGATGTCCTCGTTAGAGACAGCCTGAATCATATTCTCTCGCCTGTGCGGACTGCTCTAGTTTCCGTTAAGTCAGCTTGTAATGATACAGTACGATCAGTTTTATTCGACTGCAGGGCAAGAGACATGACGTCAGCGCCGGCAACCAGCGTGAACACGAAGCAGTCTTGCTTGGGGCCATCCGCGCTGCGACGAATTTATTGCGTGCTTGTTGGACTGAACTTATTTGTTTGCGGCATCAAACAAAGCTACCGCGGGTCAACATGAGTTACGTACTTTGCGCGCTCCCGGAATTTTGAGCCGACCGGCAGGCAGCTACGGGTGCTACGCCAGCGGGGCAAGGGGGAGGGAGAGTGGCGTGCTGTGAAAGCAGCACTCCTTCTAGGAAGACCAGAGGGGTGCGTCTTCCTGTAGACTCGAACTGAACGGACATTACGGCACAGCACGGGAAGCTAAGAGGGAACTTTGGCATCCGGTTGTCTAGACAGGGGAAACGGAACACCAAGCATCAATGCATGAACACTGCGGTGATGCGCTGCAACTCCGCTTCGGAAGCGGCACTCGTGGGAGTAAGACGTGGAAACTGCAAAAAGTCGCGACCTCAAAATTTCGACCTCGCTGAATGACGACCTCACTCAACCACGAACTCAAGCGTGAAGTTGAGGTCCGATTTGCTGACCTCACTCACAAAATTTCGAGCCGTCACCGACCTCACTGCAAACTCACCTCACGACGTGAGGTTGAGGTCACTTTGAGGTTGAGGTCGACCTCATGAGGTCGTGACGTCGAGACCTCATGAGGTTGCCCATCTCTGGTTGTAACCTGCACGGTCTGAAAAAGCTGGCCATGACGGAGCACACTCTCTTATGATGTGGTCTGATTAGATACCCTCTTGAGAAAAGGCATAACGAGAAATTGGAGGCTTGATGCAGTTTATAGAAGAGCTACCCTACTGTGTGCTTATGTATGGTGCTGCATATGTCAAACATACACACAAAAAAAACGGGGCCATGCTGATTGTGCATTTTTGACCTGCTGGCAAACTGGAAGGCATGGTTGTTAGTGCCCGGAGAGAGAGGAACCAGTGAGAAGAGTGCTAGAAATGCTCCCGCATATTTTCCTTTGAGATCATAGGCTATTTGCGATACAGCTATGAGATGGCATCTCAGAGTTATCACACAGAAAGCGGGAGATTTAGTGCCGTGACAATGATGCACTCATGTGGGTGTGCCCTGAGTTTGGTATTAATATAGCATTGGTTGAATTGTTTCGTACTTCACTGTAGCTGTGTAATTATTGCCTGGCAAGTACCGAGCGACTGCAGCTCGTTAGGTTACTTATTTTTTTATTTATTGATAACTTAGACCATGAAAACAGTGAGGTTTGCTGCCTCAGTTCCTTGATTTGTTTCCGCGTTCACGCTTCGCCGAAATCTTCCAAAGGTAAAACAATTTGCAGTGAACTTAAAGGAACATCGCGCTTAAGGAGCCAACCGAAATTGCTGCCTTTGCCTCTACATGTGTATTAGGTAGTGTTGTGAAGAATGTGCTGCCCTTCATAGGTGGAAACCGCTGACCGACACTTGTCGCAGCGTCAACAGGCTAAAGCTTTTATCACGCTGCAGCCATACATAGACGGATCAAGAAAATGCGTAGTCATCCAGAGGAAGGATCCCAAGGCTTTAGTTGCGATAAGTATCGACCTCAGCTATATCCACCGATCAAGCTTTCTTTCGCGAGCACTCGAACATTGTATTCGTTCCTGTACCTCTCTATCACTTATTTTGTGCCTTGCAAACGTGAATGCGAAACATTACTTATGTTGTTTTATTTATGGGTATTAGAACACTTTTTGTTTCGATCGTATCAAAGAAACTGGCCAGTGATAGTTAGTCATGTATACTTTTTAGCGCTTGACCAACTACCACCAGTATGCGAATTTAGTGCACGCTCCTACATGCAACTACGTCCAGCTTGAAAATAAAAGCACATTTTGAAGAGCGTCACGGTGTCACGAGGAAATCAGAACATAAGCGAACAAAGAGCCTTAGTGCAGTGAAGTTAGTCGAGGGAAAGCTTGCTGACTTTAATGTGTCAACCTTACTCCAAGTTGAGTGTGATGGTGCTTTTATGTTGGACGTATGTATATGTTCCCTTGTTACCCTCCCCCGTCAAAGACGCTCCCGGCCAAAGATCAGTTTTCAGCAAAAAAAAAAAATGCAGAATGAGCTGCTTTCGGTGTGCGTATATACTCTGATTACTTCTTTTGGTCTGGTGTGGCTTATTTCGAAAGAATGACGTATGCAAGTGTTTTTTGAAATAGACTATCATACGGCACAGAGGTTTCTGCAGGGCAAAGGCTCCTTCAAGCGAGCTCAATGTTGGCGTGCATCCCACCGCTTCATAACTGCAAGCAGTGAAGTGAAACAGGAATTCCTGTAAGGGCGCTTCTTCCTTGGTTGTGTGCAGGCGGGCTCCACAAATCACAAAACTCCCAGCTGACATCAGCACACTACGTGGTAAGCAAAACCACCCTGAAGTCTCATTCCAGCCCGCCAGGTTTCCTAGCTCCACCGCTTTACGCGCGCATCACTTGACCAGAGTAGAGCATGCGTTTTCGTTCCACTATTCTAAAAAATGAGAAACCTTGAATATTTATAGAGAGGCAAAAAGAAACAACTCCAGGGCAGAGCTAATGCGCAGCTCAGTTACTTTAGATCCTCAGGAATTGCCCTCCTCCGATCACAAGGTTTGAACTGTCACTGCAGGCAGAAGCACAGTGATAGAACAATAAAAAGGTGAAGCGGACAAGACAAAGCACTTTGACTTGCATGTAACTTCAAAAAACAGCCGCACTTACTTTATCAATTTTTTAAAGCATATCATCAAGGCCTTCACGTTCGGGGTCTTAAATGCCAACTTTTTTTTATCGATTGGACCTTGATCGCCAGAAGGTCTTGCCATGCTCCCTGACGGACATCGAGCCAGCGCGAGAATCGGCTTGGAGATAAATTATGCTTAGCACTTGAATTAATTTTACTGTTGAAGAATCTTATTTCTTGGCCGCATTCCCAGTTAATCGTTCTATTCGACCAGTGGACGCGGAATCATGAAAATACAGTCAGAATGATGTTGAAAGGATACGCGAATCTTGTGCGCTTTCCATATATTTCCTATACGGCCTCTGTATCATTTCCGTACAACTTTTATACGGCTTCTATATGATGTGCATGACTTAATACAGGGTTCGTATGAATTTGAACTTTCCCGGACGTAACTTTCCCGGCCTTAATCCTCCCGGGTGGGAGGATTAAGGCCGTAAAGATTAAAGCCTAGCAGCCTTTATCGCTACATCGTGTCCCCTTAAAATTGCAGTCCACATGTAGGAAAGTCTGTTTTTGCTCCTAAATAGTAGCGATAATTGTAGCTGCTCCGCTGCTTTTACACAAAAATAACTCTGTCGTGGGTCGGGACGGTAATATATGACGTTTAAAATCATACAATGCGCCCGTACGAAAAACTGCATTCTTAAGCCCCAAATTCCAAATGTCATACATTTACAACAGTGTCACGTAATATCGCCGTCCTACAGGCAACTTTTTACAAAAATCGCAATGATGCACGGAAGTCATCAACTATTGTGAGCTTAAAGGTACACTCAAGGCAGCTCTATTCTGTTATTGCTCTGGCTCTTTCTGAACAAATTTAACCTTTGCCCGGCAGTAGTAAAACTCTTTGCGATTGAAAAAAATGAATTGAGATGCTTCCCGCCACTTGATTCAAACAGGGGACATCCTTACCGAGAGGGGCTGGTTGCCGCCCCATTAAACCTGAAAACCCTTTGGAACCATTGAGAAACACTCTGGAGTAAGCAGTTGATTTGTGAAACCGAGCGATGATAGCGACCCATTTTCTTCGCTTTTTTTTGTAACTTCTAGCTTATAGGAGCTTCGCTTACGGCAACAGTTTCCTCTTCGTCCATAGAACGCCATAGTCGATCAGTACAGGCCAATTTCAATTCGTCCTCTGCATCTCTTTAATTTATCACGGGGCCCCAATTTCCCTACACGGGTATTGCAGTGGTCATAAAAAAGGGGCCTGGACTTCTGGGCTGCATTGCAAGCATCACACTTGACTGGCGCAGTGGAGTCAGTGGGAGATCAGGGAGGTTCCGATGGTGGCTCTTGCTCTGTGGTCTAGCACCTTCACCTACCTGCCCCATGGTACTCCTCTCCAAGTTCAAATAAACAGCTCATCTGATTAGGTACCTGTATCACCGTAAAAGAAGAAAAGCGGTAGCATTCCTACAAATAGGAAAAGTCCGCCCAGAAATTTCGCAGCTACGCAAATTTCTTTCTAGCGCGTTGTAAAACGCTTAATGCAATTATGCGCCCCTGAAGATTAAATGCGAAAGTATTTGAGTTCTCTTCCCACCTAAACACCGCGGTTTTCCGGAGTCACTAACTTAGCTTATTCGTCGAGAGAGTTCACGTGGCCTTGCTACGCCATCACAACCTGCTCTCTCTGGCAGGCGGTAACCTGCCAACCATGGTAGGTGCCAATTAAATTAAGGATTAGAGATTAATCAGACCTCCTAACCATCAGAGAACCAGAAACCTGTCCACCGGGTTGTGAGCAACTTAGTCGGGGGACAGCAGCCTAGATAATGAATCTGAATTAAAAAAAAGAAAATGCGATACATGCAAACGTCGGCACCGTCACAGAATAGCGGATACCCTGCATCTGCAGCTATATACCGTTTCAAACACCATGTGCAACGCTGTCAAAGCTAGCGCTCTACTTTGCGCTGCCTGAGTCCGCGTTCAAAAATTAGTGCGTTATTTGTGGTGAGCGAAACATTGTTAATGCTTTCCCGGTAGGCTTACCGCATGACACATTTGTCATGATCTTAATTAAATACACTGTTATTGCCAACAAAACGCTGTCGCTTTCTCGTGCCATAGACCACTCGGGCACAGAACAAGCGCGGAGTAACACGCCTCCCTTTATTTTCCCGTCCGGACTACTTCCATACCTTTCACAGCGTTGTACCTGATGTATGAAACGGAGTATAGCAGTCCGAATATGACGGTTGAGAGATCGGCACTATCAAAGAAACTGACGCAAACACACGGAGAAGAGGCAACAGAAGCTGCGACAGATCTAAAATCTAATGCTATTGCTTCCACTCTAAAGGCGACTTAAGCGTCGTCATGGCTTTATTTCTCTTTTTTTCGGCGGCTTGTGTCTACGGCGCCGCATCACTTCATTATGGTTGCACCGGTAGACACAGCGGAGTAGACATACACCCTTCACCTGCCTTTGCTCCAAGTTGTCTCTAGTTTCAGTTGAAGGCAGAGGATCACAGCATTTGTCAGGTGCTGGCCGGTGACGCACTAACCCCGATGGATTTGCAACACGCAGAAACTTCGTTTAATCGGTCACTTTTTTCACTTTCAGACAGCCAGGCTGTCGGAAGATCATTTGCTCAGGAAGCCGACGTGTCGGCCATAGGCAACTTCAAAGATTTCATGGTTTTAGAACGGTGGGACTTTAGAGAGACGTGGATATTCGATGAACTAACAATAAGTTAGGCAGCATTCCTCAAAACAATGATATCCGCGCTGTTGTTTAATTGCAGAACTTCCGACTGACTAAATGCTCATGTGGTGAACTCGGTTTGGACTCATTAGTTATTTCTGCTTCTAAGTAATCCATCATCAATAACTATGTTTTAATGCAGAGTTCAGGTCATTTCTCCCCACATGAGCGAAAACGGAGGCGTTTTTGTCCAGCATTCAACATCGACGAAATTATGACTCTTATCCTGGCTTGGAAGGAAATCGTCTAAGCGTTCTTTTGTATTCACGTCTTTTGTATTGACTTCTAGTTGTGAATAGAATCCCGTTGAAAGGCGCACCTTGATGAATGATTCTAATTCTACCATGCATTTAAAAATGAAATTCGCAAGTTTCTTGCGCACTATCTTTCAGAAGTAATTGCAATCTTTTAGAACTGCGTATTCAGAAACTTTGTTTATTGAAAGATTGAGCTGTTGACTGTAATTACTGAGAAAGAAAGCAACTCGTAGAAAAAAGCAGATTTATTGAAGTTGGCGTTCGTTTCAGGAGCGCTCTTAATGGGCACTTGGCGGAATTTAGTGTCCTTTTCACTGGTCAGTATGTGATGAATGTTATTTATCTTTCAGCAATTATGACAGACATAGTTGTGAAAAGCAACTTTTGGCAGCTCTTAAACTGTGCCCTTATGAAAATGGTCTATAGACTGTCTATAGACATTTTATAGACGCCCTTTAGACTGATTTATTTCAATAGACAGTGTATAGAGCATCTATAGACTAAAGTATATAACCGCTCTAACTTCCTTTCGTCTATAGATAGTCCATAGACTACCTATAGACTGAAGTCTATAACCGCATCAATTTCCTTCTGTCTATAGATGGTTCATAGACTATCTATAGACTAAAGTTTATAACAGACAATTTCTTTGTCTACCGACGGTCAATAGATTATCTATAGACTAAAGTATATAAAAGCCTTGATTTCCTTCCGTCTATAGGTGGTCCATAGACTATCTATAGACTAATGTCTATAACCGCCTTACTTTTTTTCTGTCTATAGAGATGGTCCATGGAGTATCTGTAGACTAGTCTGTAACAGACAAGTTTTCTTTGTCTATAGGCGGTCAATAGATTATCTATAGACTTAAGTCTATTACTGTTTCATTTCCTTCTCTGCATAGAAAGTCTATACACCATCTATAGACCATCTATAGACCAAAGTCTAAAGGAAACAATTTTCCTTTGCCTATAGGCGGTCAATAGATTTTCTATAGATTAAAGTCTATACCTGCCTTATTTACTTTTGTCCATACACCATCTATAGACTAAAGCCTATAACCGCCATAATTTCCTTTTGTCTATAGACAATCTATAAACCATCTATAGACTAGTCTATAACCGGCTTAGCAGCCATTTGTCTATAGACGACCTATAGACAATTTATAGACGAAAATCTAACCGCCTTAATTTCCTATCGTCTATAGACAATCTTTAGACTGCATATAGACTATTGTCTATAGACCTATTGTCTATTGTTCATAACAATCATATATTTATCTAACAATGTATACACTGCCTTTCGACTAAGTCCATAAAATATTCATTTTCGCACTGCATGCTGAGTAGAACTGCACCGGGCCGCCGCGGTGGTGAAGTGGTTATGGCGCTCGATCGGCTGCTGACACGAAAGACGCGGGTTCGTTGCCAGCCGCGGCGGTCGAATTTCGATGGAGGCGAAATTCTTGAGGCCCGTGTAGTGTGCAATGTGAGAGCACGTTAAAGAACCCCAGGCGGTCGAAATTTCCGGAGCCCTTCACTACGGCATCCCTAATTCCCTGAGTTGGCTTGGGACGTTAAACCCCCACGAACCAAACCGCATCGGGTGACCGCAACTATTGTCAGAGTCCTCTGCTTCCTTTGCTATTTCAGGGATGAAAAATATTGTCCAACGGCAATGCAATACCATCCTGTGTATTGTTTTTAGAAGCTTTGAAGAGCTAATTTTCTTTAAACCGCGACGCACATTGAGAATATAATTCAATAATCTTTAATACTGACAGGTAGAGCGAGGAAAGGCATCTATTTCTGAAGTAAGGGCGCTGCAAACTGTACTACATCAAACGAACACACTCTCCCTTGAAGGAATCGCTCGAGAATATACCATTACATCGTTCTATCTTTACTGTCCAACGCGCATAAATTAAGAAGCATTTCATCAGTGACTGTACATTTATTTCTCCTTAAAACCTCCTGTAAAATAAGGGGAACAACGGCGGTGAGAATTCAAGGATGTGCCCATCTCTCAGAAACATGATTAGAAGAGTCTCAAAGATCATGGTTCTCTGCAGAATTAAGATATGCCATTTATACCTTTGCAGTTTGCATTCACGTGAAAAACTGCTGCAACTCAACAATCAGAAACCCAGTTATTTTCGTTCTTCGCCTACATCTGTTGCATCGGAGGCGATAACACGCTGTTGTCCATACCGGTTTTCCAAACACGAGCACATGCCAAAAAGACGTTATGCTATGCAGCATTATAATTATTTGAAAAGGGCGCCACATATTATTAGATGGGAGATGCGGCGCGCATGGACAAAGTAGTAAGGTTTCGGTTTTGGTTTTCGCAAAGCAATAAGGTTTTTAAAGCGCGAGTCGAGAATTTATGCTTTAAACCAATGGCCCTTTGTGTTCTTGGATGCTAGAGCAAGCTACACTTGGCAAGAGTGCAACCAATATAGACATGACCGTGAAATTGGTTTCTGTTTCACTTTTTACCCGTTTTGCCCGGAGGCGGCGGAAAATCAACAGACATTACCGGGACTAATATACGCGGACGATATAGTGCTAATGGCTGACAACAAGGAAGACCTGCAGAAGTATAGTAAGGAAAAATCTGCAGTCATGATATTTAATGAAGAGGGCGGCGAGCATAGAATACAGGAGTTCGTGCTAAAAGTAGTGAATGAGTACAAGTATCTTGGGGTGTGTATAAATAGCAGTGCTGAGTATCTGACAGAGCATGAAAAATATGTAATGAATAAAGCTAGTAGGAATGCAGCTGTCATGAACAATAGGGCACTGTGGAATTACAATAGGTATGAGGTGGTAAGAGGGATCTTGAAAGGGGTGATGGTCCCTAGCCTGACCTTCGGTAATGCGGTCCTGTGTATGAGGCCAGATGTTCAAGCAAGGCTGGAAATTAAGCAACGGGAAGTAGGGAAATTAGCTTTGGGAGCACATGGCAATACACCAAATCAGGGGGTACAGGGTGATATGGGATGGGCGTCTTTCGAGAGCAGAGAGGCTAGCAGTAAGACAGCATTTGAGGAACGATTGAGAAAGATGGAGGAAAAGCAGTGGGCTAGGAAAGTTTTCAGATACCTGTATATAAAGAATGTTGACACGAAATGGAGAAAGCGAACTAGAAAATTGACAAGCAAATATCTGGACAGCAGTAAGGGGGCAAATCAGCAATTATCGGTTAAGAAAAAGGTTAAAGAAACAGAGAGAGCGTTGTGGAAAACAGGGATGCTGACGAAATCGGCACTGGGAACATACCGGACCTTTAAACAGGAAATTGTCAAAGAAAATATCTATGATAATTGTAGGGGAAGCTCTTTGTTGTTTGAGGCCAGGACTGGAGTTTTGCGGACTAAGACGTATAGAGTCAGGTACCAGGAGATAGACACTTTGTGCATTGCGTGCGGAGAGGAGGAGGAAACAGCTGAACACTTGATACTTTTCTGTCAAGGGCTTCACCCTACAGTGGAAAGCAGCGGGGCTGACTTACCCAAGTCATTGGGGTTTAGGGATAGTGAAGGGAAAGTGGATTTTAAGAGGTTAGAAGTAACCAAGCGAAGGTTATCTGATTGGTGGCTAAAAGCAAGACAGGAGTAAAATTTCACAAGACATGGCTAGGTGGCTTGAGCCACCGCCCGATGTAAAGGGTTCAGCCGTATCCACCATCCATCCATCCAGCAAACAACTGTGTGCACCGGTGTGTCGGCGTCGGCGGCGTTTTCTCTCGTGGATTACGTTTCGATTGAAATTCAACTTAATCGTCCACTTACGGTAAGTCTACACGATTATTTTTTGTTCAGTTGGTCTTCTTAGCCACTCTAAGCAGTGCTGTGTGTGCAGAGCAGATTATGTGCGCAGCGACAAACTTCCTATCCACGTTTGTAAGCGGCGTTTGTAAGCACGTTTGTGTGAGCAGCGGCAGCCGCCATGTTCTCGAATAATGCGCTTACGTCTGTGCCGCTGTCTTTCCTGACGCGCGGAAAGGCACTCGGTGCGAAACCCGGGACGGTAATCCCTCCTCGCGAGCTCTCTAACTGGCTTTTCCGTGTTGAAAGGTAGGTGCGCAGCCAGAAATATCGCTTAGCCCGTGAGTGAAGGCCGAAATGAAACTATGCGTTAGAGGCGTTTGTCAAAGTTTTAGTGAAGCGGCGGTGGAGGAATGCTAATAGAGTGATGGTTGAAAAAAAATGTGGTTGCCGGCGCAAATGGCGAGCGTGTACAAACACCGCTAAGAACCTACGAGCTGCAGCCCGTCTCCCCTTTCGTTGTACATGTATGGATTCGTCCATCCCTGTTATCCGAGCGGTTGGCCGCCCCCGCTGGCCTGCGGGAAATTCATTTCGAAAGCTGAGTAAAGGTCGCCTCGACAAGAGATGGCTTACATTTCATTCCGAGAGGCTCGTTCATGAACCCCGCTTACGCGTGCACAAATTTCTCCAGTACCAATTGTGCGAGAGGCAGAGTATGCGTTTCTGATTTCAGACTGCTACATTACAAAAACGCCAATGTAACTTGGCGCTTATTTGCAACACGAATGCAATTCTGCTCGCGCTGTTTTATTATGGCTGCGCCTTTTGATTAACACGTTAATTGTTTCAATGAAATAATTCTTACTTTGAGCGTGTGCGTTGCTTTCGTTGATTTTTCTATCAGCGTTAAGTTAGGGTACCTGAATGCAAGTGTCTCCTTTTTACTGCTCTGTCCGGGCTGTACTTGAAGTAAAAACTTAACTGAATTTGAGATGGTATTTCATCCTTACAATAATGAGCTTGTTTTCTGAAGCTCACGTATGGTTTTGAAATGGCGCTGCTGCAGCCACTATGTGCTGTTTGAGTTTTTCTGGATAATGAGCACGGCATGGAAGCGCTGTAACCCGCTTGTTCCAAAGAGTGCACTCTAGTGTATGAGGATGCTGTTTGATCTTAGTGTTTCAAGTTGTGGGCGCAAAACCGTGGTGAACTGGTTCGCAGTCTGCCTGGTAGGTTTTGCATGGCTTGTGCCCGTTTCAGTATCGGCGTACGTACCAGGCTTCATGCAGGGTATTTTGGTATTTTGAAGCACATGTTCAATAGCGTGTATAAGAATAAATGCTTGAATATTCTCCAGTTGGGATTCTTTTGCAAGGAGCACTGAATGTACGTTTTATGGAGCAGCATTCTCAACAGCTTGTAGCGAGTCAATGATAAGTGGCACAAGTTTTCTAAGTATTTTATTCCAATTAATGTAAAGGCAATGCATACAGAGGTCAGTATTCGCAGTTGGTATTTAGTGTAGAGATAGAGTGCTGCACGGAATGTGGATATTAGTTGCAATGTTTTATGACAGCCACATAGAATTTGTCATGCATATTTACTGAAATGATGAATCCAGCGCGATGGCTCAGTGGTTATAGTGGTCTTCAGGTGCTCAAGTTATGCCAAGTCGTCAGTTAGTTAGTTAGTTATATTGATTTTAATGGCGCAAAAGCAACTATGGCTATGATGCGCCAAACACAAGGTTAGGTTCTTGTTAAATGTTACACTTTTTATACCTATAGTTTGTTTAAAACATTGGCTTCATTAAGAAACTTAAAAATACTTGAAAGATCAACCAGTGCTTGATCACCTAAAAGCAACTTGGGGTGCAATGGGATGTATTCATTGTAGAGTGTTGTAAAATATTTTTTTCTCAGTTGTTCCAGTTTTCTACATGAAATTAAAATGTGGTTTACAGTGAGTACATCGCCGCACATTTCGCAGAGAGGTTTGTCTTGTTTTGTCAGTAAAAAGTTGTGTGTAAGGTGTGTGTGCCCAATGCGTAGCCGACATAAAATAACTTCAGTAAAACGTTCTTGATGTCTACATGATTTCCATTCTCCTAAAACGGGTTTTATAGAATGCAGTTTGTTGTTTGCCTGTTCTTCCCATGCAGCCTGCCACTTAATTCTGAGTTTAATGTGCACTAATTTCAAAAAAATCTCTGTGTGGTATGTTATCTTGTTTTATTTGATCAATTCGAGCTTGTGCTGCGCATGCATCTGCTCTCTCATTACCTACAATTCCAACATGGCTGGGCAGCCAGCAGAATATAATGTTATGATTTTGTTTTTTTATTTTAATTATGTTATGTATAATGTTTCCTATAATGGGTTCAGCGGCGTTTCTACAGTGCAGCGCTTTGAGCATACTCAGTGAATCGGTGTAAATGACGCTATTTTTAATGTTTTCTTTTACTATTTGGTCTACGGCTACAAAGACTGCATAACTCTCGGCAGTAAAAACCGATGCATACTGTGGCAGTCGTATCATTTTTTTCATTTTTGTCTTGAATTACTGCACATCCAACATGACTTTCTGTTTTTGACCCGTCAGTGTAGAATTCAGTGAAGGTGTCATATTTTTCTTGTAGTTCAAAGAATTCTTGTAGTATGAGCTGATGTGGCATTTCCTTTTTATGTAAGTGTGTCAGTGTGAAGTCGCACACTGAAGGCAGGTTGTACCATGGTGGTAAATTTTCATATTTTTGTGCAATATTCGGCAGGGCATCCAGTACTCCTAACTCTTCACATTTATCTTCAAAGCGCATTATTAGTGGCCGGATGGATTGTGGTTTATTGTTAAATAATCTTTTGGATGGGCACTTGGTAACAATGGGATGGCAGAGATGTTTAGGAAGAGTACGGGTTTTTAGGACGTATGCGCATGTCAGTGTGACTCTTCTATCCTCTAGTGCAGGCTCATTAGCTTCAATATAAAGACTGTTTACCGGGGATGTTCTATATGCTCCAGTTGATAGTCGTAGACCAAGATTATGAACAGGGTCCAGTCTTTTCAAGTAGGATGCTCTTGCTGAACCGTATACTATGCACCCATAGTCCAGCTTGGAGCGTACCAGAGAGCGATAGATGTGTAATAGGCATGTTCTGTCGGACCCCCACCGTTTTCGCGAGAGCACCTTTAATACATTGAGGGCTTGGGATGCTTTCTTTTTAAGGTTGTTAATGTGTGGTAGAAATGTGAGTTTCTTGTCTAAAGTGAGTCCTAAAAATTTATGTTCTGGTTTAATTGGTAGTGTGGCTTGATTCAAGTAGAGGTTGGGATTGAATTGTAGGCCTCGTCGCAATGACAACAGAACAGCTACTGTTTTTTGAGGAGAGAACTTGAACCCATTTATCTCTGCCCAAGCCGCTAGTTTATTTAGTGTGATTTGTATTTGTCTCTCGCAGGACGATATGCTGGAGGAGGTGCATGCTATCTGTAGGTCATCTACATAAACCGAATACATTATGGACTTGGGTATTTGGCTAACGAATTCATTTTTACTACGAAGAGTGTCGTGCTTAGAATGCAACCTTGGGGTATCGTATGCCTTCTCCATGTCGAAGAAGACGCCGATACACTGCTGCTTGTGGATGAACGCCTCCCGTATGGTGTTCTCTAGGCGGACAAGGTGATCGGTGGTTGAGCATGCTTTTCTGAATCCACATTGATGAACATCTAATAGCTGCCGAGATTCGAGTACAAAGGTGAGTCTAATGTTTATTACACTTTCAAAAGATTTAGCAATGCAGCTGGTGAGGGCTATTGGTCTGTAATTGTCAGGACTTGTTGGTGATTTTCCGGGTTTCAGAAAAGGTACTATTACTGCTTTCTTCCACTCCTCAGGTATTCTGCCAGTCATCCATATTTTATTGAAGACTTTTAACAGTGCCTGTACGGCTGTATCAGAGAGATGGGCAAGCATATTGTAATGCACATTGTCTGGGCCAGGTGCTGTCTTTTTACCGGAAGATAATACACTATTTAATTCCTGGAGCGTAATGGGCTGGTTGGAGTCTTCCTGCATGCCTGTTCCGAATGGAAGTTTTTGTTTTTCATAGCTTTGTGTTTCTGGAATGCGTTTGTGTAGTGGGACGACCTTGAAACTTCAGCAAAGTGCTCGCCCAATAAATTGGCCTGTTCTTCCAACGATGTTTGTGTACCGGGTGTTGTCAAAAGTGGAAGTGTGAAGGAAGTACGGTCACCAGTGAATTTACGGACTTTGTCCCACATTTTCTTTGATGGTATTGAACTATTTATAGAGGACACATATTTCTGCCAGGCGGTTTTCTCAGCATTCCTGCGCACGTACCGCGCTCTCGCATTGGCCCTCTTAAATGTGAGTAAGTTCTCTGCAGTGGGGTACCGACGCAGGGTGCCCCATGCTTTATTTTGCTGTTTTTTTGCAAATGTACATTCTTGTGTCCACCATACTTTGTGTTTCTTCTGTACGAGTCCTGTTGTTTGTGGTATAGCGAGTGTTGCAGCAGATATTATGCATGTAGTAAACCTGTCATTAATTTCATCTATGCTGAGGTCTTCAGAAAATTCTTTATCTAGAGTGGCACTTTCTGTAAAAAGTGACCAGTCGGCGAGGTGAAGTTTCCAGCGCCGTGGTCTTGTGGGGATGACTGCAGTAGACGATGAGAGGCTGATGATAATTGGTAGGTGATCACTTCCCAGAGGGTCATTTAAAACATCCCATTTAAAATCGGTAAAAAGCGATGGTGATGCGAAAGCTAAATCGAGAAAGCTCATTTTTGCTGAGCTTGGGCAACAATAAGTTGCTTTTCCTGTATTTAAAAGACAGATGTTATTTGAGAGGATAAAATCTTCGATTGTTTGCCCCCTAGAGTCGCAGCGCTCGCTTCCCCAAAAAGGGGAGTGAGCGTTAAAATCCCCAACTACCAGATATGGCTCTGGAAGTTCAACTATCAATTCTTCTAGATCATGGACTGTTAATGTAAAATGTGGAGGAATGTATACGGAACAGATTGTTAGTGTTTTATAGCTGACGATGCTGACTGCAACCGCCTCTAGTTTTGTATTGAGCTTTATTTCTCGAGCAGGGACGCCGCTTTGGACGACAATTGCGACGCCTCCTGAGAGTCGATTTGCCTGCTCGCGATCGCGTCTAAATGTTTCATAATGTTTCAGGATATGCACATGTTGTGGACCAAGATTGGTCTCCTGAAGACATAAAACTATGGGTAACATTGACCCTAAAATATGTGTTATGTCACTATAATTCCGCATAAGTCCTCTGCAATTCCATTGAATTAAAAAAGCCATGCTTGTGTTTTTAAAAGAAAATGAAAGGAGTTTTACTTATGTGGTGGGCCCGTTATGAGGGGCCTGTCTTTTTTCCGCTCAACAGAGCTGTTCCGCCGCTGTAATGGAGGCGGAGTGGGTGTTGTATCCATCACCTCAACAGTGGTGCTGGAGGACCGCGCAGCCGCGGTTGTGTTAGTTTCAGGCCTCTCCCGACGGGGGGAGGTCCTGCGGGATGCCGACCCATGGACCGGCGGTCCCTGCTTTGGCAGTGACAGGGCAGCTTTCGCTGACCCTGCCTGGGGCGTGGATGGCCCTGCCATAGGCTCGGTGGGAGCGGCCTTGGCAGGTGCCGGAGTGCTGTGCGGTGCTACGCCCCTGCGCACCACATCAGCGAAGTTTTGTTTTGCTGTGAAGGAGAATGTGTTTGTAAGCGCAAAACGCCTTCTCGCTTCTTTAAAAGAAATGTTTTCTTTGGTCTTTATGGTGATAATTTCTTTTTCTTTCTTCCAGGACGGACACGCCCTGGAGTATGCAGCATGTTCTCCTTCACAGTTTGCACAGCACAGGGCTGCGTCCCATACATCAGACTGGTGATCGTTAGAGGCACATTTTGCGCAAGTTTTACGACCGTGGCAGCTCTGTGAGCCGTGGCCGAACCTTTGGCAGTTGAAACACCTGCGAGGATTTGGTATGTATGGTCGTACATTGATTTTCAAATATCCCACGTCGATTGTGTCGGGCAGGGTGCTGGTGTTGAACGTCAGGATCATGTGTTTTGTGTCTATTTCCTGGTTGTCCTTCCGGATTTTGATTCGGTGGACATCTATGACATCTTGGTCGATGAGCCCTTCGAGCATTTCTTTTTCAGTTATGTGAAGAAAATCATTTTCCGATATTACGCCTCGGACAGTGTTTAGTGATCGATGAGGAGTCACGGAGACCGGGATTTCCCATATGGACGTTAGGTTGGAGAGCTTAGAATGTTGGACATTGTCACACAGTTCGAGCAATAAGCCGCCGCTTGCCATTTTTGACAGCTTATAGCCAATGCCTAGGGTTTTAGTCAAGCACTTTGACACAAGGAAGGGGGATATTATTCTTGCCTGTTTATCTTGTTGTTCACTGTGGATCACATGATATTTGGGGAAAGTTACTTTTCTTTTTTGAAAGAAGAAGTTGTCTGCCTCGTTCCGCCCTCTTTTGAGAGAGCGATCAGGTTTTGAAAGTTGGGGAGCCATAAAAAAACTTTGTTTTTCGGTCATGGTGCCAGCCACCCACCACGGAGTCCAACACGGGGACGGGACAGGAACTTGATAGCAAGTCCTGCCCACGCCAGCTGTACACCTCAACTACAACCAAATATGACGCAACTCAGGGTAGTTGGTCACACAAGGTTAACCCTCGCCGCCAGGAAAAAAGGAAAAACTAAGAAGTGAGTAGGATATAGGAGAGTTGTGAGACAGAGATAGGAAAGCGAAAGATGAAGAGGAGGATAGGAAAAGGCGACGGCCGATTCCCCCCGGTCGGGTCAGGCCGGAGGTGCCGTCTGCAGGAAGCTGGGGCCAAAGTGGTGTGTTGCCTTTGCCAAGGGGCCTTAAGGGTCCAAACGCTCGGCATCGGCTCAACCACCAGGATCCCCTTTTCCCCGGACACGGCGATGCCACGCACGGCGAGGCGCGGGTGCTCGGGTCCGTGGTGATGCACAGTTCACCATCATCCGCTTGCGGGGATGTCCCTGCGGATGCTCGGGAACCCGCGGTGTCGCCTCTCACCGTCGCGACGCCTGCAAGCTGCAGGCGCCCCCCTGCGGGGGCCAAGTCGTCAGTTATGTTATGAAAAGTTACGTCAAGTTATCGTCACCACTGCAAAGTAGCGACGATAACTGCGAGCATCACATAACCGTCTCTGCCTTTGTGCAGATAACCCACTGTGCAGCCGTACATCTCACTGGTCATCGCACGTGCCCTGAAGACAGATGGTAGTCTCGAGCAGTGGACCAGGAAGGCGTGGCCGTCGGTGTCACCCGGAAATACGGCACAGCATCGACGGTTCACTGTGGGCTATAAAAGAAGATTCCTTCCACTGGGACCTCACTTGGCAGTGGTGACCGTAACTGCGAGCATCATGTAACCGTCTTTGCCTTTGTGCAGGTTTGTGCATAATTATGTCTCACTGAATGTGATTTTGTTTTCCTTTTATGTCGGCGCTGCTCCTAAGTGGATGGGTTTTTCGTGAAAGATCTGAGCGTACTATAGGTCGTTGTTGTGCTTGCCGTCTTCCACCTACTGATAGCATCTTTGCAACATGCTCAGAGTGCAAATTTAATTTTCATCGTGGTGCATGTGCGGGAATAACAGAAGAATCTTTCAATGCTAAGCGCGAAGCCAGAAAGAAAGCATGGAAATGTGACTTGTCGAGGCAACCACAAGGGCACAAGCACCACAGAAAATCTGCAGCATGATTCCGACGTGATACTCAGATTACTGCAGACTGAAACGAAGCTTGATGCTTTTTTGCCTTTGTCAAAAAAGCTTGAACATTTGAGACGCAAATGCAGTTGCTCTCTGATAAGTTTGACGACTTCCAGAACCACCTGACTGTTCAAGAAAAAACTACAAAACAACTAACGAAATGAGTTGAAGGGCTGGAATCTAACAATGTAGGTAGTGATATAACTCAGCTGAAGCAGGACCTAGATGATTTAGAGTGGCGTAGTCGCTTTCTAACCCTAGAGCTTCATATATTGACTGAAACCCAGGATGTGAACTTGCTAAGCAAAGTAAATGAGATTGTAGAAAAGCTGCAAGTTAAGGCTATTACACAAGACGACATTACCGCTGTGCATTACCTACAGAAGGCTGAACTGATGAAAACATTGCAAACCTTTTCAATATGCACTTTGTAGAAGTTTGTGCCTCAAATTATATTCATGGTACATTATCATGTGAACAATACATGAATGTTCAATGTCCTCAAGCTGTATTTCTCACTCCAACTTGCGCCGAAGAAGTCCTCAACATAATCATGACGCTGAAGGACAACTGTGCATCAGCCTACGATGATGTGAAAGTTTCCCCCGTGAAAGCTGTAGCCGCACTGATAACTCCAGTCCTTACGCATATATGCAACTGCATACTTCAAGTAGGGATATTTCCAAACCAAATGAAGCTTGCTCGTGTTCCAGCTATTCATAAAGGTGGTGCTTTTGAAGACTTGAACAACTATAGACCAATGTCAGTGCTTTCAGTCTTTTCAAAAGTTGATGAACACATAATGAACAAAAGAATTGTCGATTTCCTCACTCTGCATAACTTGATAGTAAACAAGCAGTTTGGATTCAGAAAGAATAAGGCAACTGAAACTGCTTTACTTTATATTAAACAGAAAATTCTTGACAACATTAAGAAATGAAAGCTTACTTTGGGTTTATTTCTAGATTTCAGGGAAGCCTTTGATTCTGTCCATCATGATATATTATTAAGAAAGCTACCATTCTATGGAATCCAAGGTACAGCACATGCCCTGATGGGAAGCTGTTTAATTTGCAGGGAGCAATACACCACAATAAAGAGCACCGAATCTGATCGAGGCACTATTAAATACGGAGTTCCATAGGGATCTATTCTAGGCCCCATATTATTCTTGATATTGTCGCGAAGCTTGCTTTTTGTCTGGAACCTGCTGCTCTCGCTCGCGGGGCGAACTTTTGGCTCAGTCACCCCCCGGCGCTGCTTCGCTTGGAGGATCTTCTTATCGCGGCAGGCACGCCGCATTATCAGTTCTCTGGGACGCGAGACGCGACCAGAGTTATCTCGATTTTTCCTAGCCTCGCGCAAGTGTGCCTACTATGTTCTGGAACTTTCCTTGCCGCCTTTAAAATCGAGCACGGCTAAGAGCGGCGGGCATTCTGTTAGTCGACGACCGCCGAGCACGTTCTCTGCTATCGCCGCCGCTGAGTTTTCAGAGCTGTTCTTAGTGGGTGTAAGCCAGCCCATTAAAGTATTCTCATACGAGCTGCTCAGTGCCTTCCTCAAGACCGGACCCCAGTCGGTGCTACGTGACCCCGGCGGAGTTCCCGTCACCACCTCGTGACATCTGGTGGAGGTGCGGGGTACATGCACCCAACCCAACCTGGAAGATCCACCGTAGAGAACGAGAGCCAAGAAGATCCCCCAAGCGAAGCAGCGCCGGGGGGTGACTGAGCCAAAAGTTCGCGCCGCGAGCGAGAGCAGCAGGTTCCAGACAAAAAGCAAGCTTCGCGACAATATATATGAGTGATATTGTAAACACTCCAGGCTGCTCTGAAATGGTATTACATGCAGATGACACTAATGTATTTTTTTTAGGTTGCAATAAAAGCTTCATTTACAGGGAAGCAAATGAAGAGCTTCACTATTCAGACTTTTGGTTAACCTTTAATAAACTAGACCTAAAGATAAACAAGATGGAATACCTGAATTTCAAGCCTAAAGGTAGCAAAAGAGATAGTGAGTTCAAATTAAAGTTCAGGAATAACATTATCAACCAGTGTAAGAGGAGTTGCTTTCTAGGTGTTATCTTTCGTGAAACGTTTCTCTGGAATTCGCACACAGAAGATCTCCGAATTCAACTTAACGTGTTTTTGGCATATTAAACAGGTTGCCAGCGAACCAAAAACTTACTATGCTCTCTTTCATTCACGTTTAACATGCTGCTTCCTGGTATCATCAGACACAACACAAAGAAACCTTGATTAGCTGCACCCTCTGCAAAAGCGCTCAATATGTGGTATTTGAAAATTCCAAAAATAGAACATTGCTTGCCATACTTTAAGATCTATGACATACTGGAGATCAGTAAGCTATTCAAATATAAGTTATTTCTGGAAATCGTGCGCCAGTATATGTTACACCGTTCAGATATTGAGGTTCAATACAAAAAGAAACACTCCACATCTCCTTAGGGAAGATAAAATACAGGTGCCCCGATCTCGCACCAACTATGGTGATGTGAGATTATGTATGCAAATAGCAAATTTATTGAATCAATATACAGCCATCTTTGAATTATGAATCTACCCATCACTACCTAAAGAAAACACTAAGACATATGTACCTAATGGATTAATAAGTCAGATAATTTCTTTTGTGTCATGGATGATATTTGGGTGTGTTGTACGTGTAAATAGTATTCGGGAATCTGTAAACCTTTTTTTCCGTATACAGAAGCATGCACACAGTCTTCAGGGTTGTCCATTTGTTTTGTTTTGTGTGCTTGCATACATATTGGTTGTTGTACCATGTACTGTACTGCAAATGTGTTCGATTAAGCCTATAGTGGTTGCCACTGCTGTCAGGGGTGGGGTGGCCTCATCAGGCAAAAATGCCATTAGCCTTCTCAACCAGTACAAATTTTGTATATTTTTTGTCCCAAATAAACTGTACTACTACTACAACCTGAATGATGCAGGTTCGATCCTGGTCTAGCCTGTCGCGTTTCGATAGAGGCAATATGCTAGAGGCCTGTGTTCTATGCAATGTCAGTGCACGGTAAGAAACCGCAGATGGCCAAAATTACTCCGCAACCTTTCACGGGGGCGCCTCTCATAGCCTGAGTCACCTTGGGTTTTTGGACCACATAAAACCAAACCAAAACATCGACTAGCTTTCTTGAATGGGATAGCCAGGATATATATGCCTTGTGTTGTAAAGCACATTTGTAGAGATGGAGTGGGAATTTTTTTTTCAGTTCCTCTGATTTTTTTCTTCCTTTGTGCAGGTCAACATGCCTGGATGACTGACTGCAGACAACAGGTCGCAAGATTGCTTCTGAGGAAACTATATTCGGACCATTACTTTCAACATTTATTTTTATGTGGTGCATTCTTATGATGCATGTATTGCATATTCTTTGCCTGCATAGCTTGGAAATAAACTAAATTGTAAGTATATTGATCGTCATGTCGTTTGTGAAGACCGTGTGGTGACCTTTTTCAACAGTTGTAGACTGTTGGAAGATGAAAGCCTCCTGGAAGATGAAAGCACCTACTCCCGTCTTAACAAGGACCCAACCTCGAAAGTTCAGCGCGACTTGCAGAAACTTCTTTCAGACGTCTTTCGTTTCGTTCCCCCGACCTACAAGCCACTCTACTTCACTCTGCTCTGCACCAACGGCTCAGCCCCTGCTCTCTACGGTCTACCGAAGGTGCACAAACCTAGTATGCCCATGCGCCCCATCGTAGACTACAGTCGGTCCCCTCTTCACAGTCTATCCAGCTACCTCCATCGTATCCTCTCCCCTCTTGTCGGCCTTGGCTCAACGCACGTTCGCAACTCGACTGATTTCATCAAGAAGGTAAGCGACATAGCACCGGACGATGACGAGCTCATGGTCTCGTTTGACGTCAAGTCGCTTTTCACATGCGTTCCTGTCGACCTGGCCGTACAAGTCTGCTCTGCTGCTCTCGAAGCTGACAAGTCTCTACCTAAACGAACCCACATTGAAGTTCTGGATCTCCTTAGACTCCTGCAGTTCTGCCTGGATAATACTTATTTCGTCTTTCAAGGACGCTTTTACCGTCAACTTCAGGGCACACCAATGGGTGCCTCTATATCAGTGACCGTCGCTAACCTCTGTATGGAATCCGTCGAGCGCCGTGCCCTTGAAACGTTTGCATCACCTCCTAGAATTTTCCTGAGATATGTTGACGACTGCTTTTGCCTGATTCGTAATTCTGACTTAGCCGCCTTCTCGCACCATTTGAATTCTATAGAACGAGCAATAGACTTCACTGCCGAAGAAGAAGCGAATGGTGCGTTGCCCTTTCTGGATGTATTGATAAGGCGGGACAGCAATAAGCTCAGTTTCAGCGTTTATAGAAAACCGACCCACACCGGAAGATACCTTAACTTTAATTCGGTTCACCCTGCTACACAGAAGAAATCAGTCGCTATGTCCTTGTTCAAACGATCGCAACGCATCTGCAGCTCCCTTGAAGACCAGACCATTGATTTTCAAACTATACGACAAGAACTTTCAAGCAACAACTACCCGACCTCATTTGTGCAATCCGTGGAAAAACAGTTATGTCGCCCAGCAAGCGATACTCCTCTGTCACCCTTGAAACGTGCTGCCGTGCCCTATGCTCCCGGACTAAGCGAGGCTTTAGCACGCATCATGCGCACCTTTGGTGTTCATATCGCCCACGTTCCGACAAGAAAACTGCGCCATGCGTTGGTAAATGTCAAACACCCCCTTCCCAAAGAAAAATATCCAGGCGTAGTGTACAAGGTTCCTTGTTCCGACTGTGACTACGCATACATTGGCGAAACCGGAAATTTCGAGAGGCGGCTAAAAGAACATAGTAACGATGTACGCAACAAAAAAGTGGATTCAAATGCTATCGCCGAGCACGCAGTATCTACAGGCCATGACATCGATTGGGGTCGGGCACACGTGCTTTCAACCGAAAAGAAGCTATACCCTCGCCTGCACTTGGAATCATTAATCATCCAAACTACTAGTCACACCCTCAACCGCAACGATGGAAGTCTTAACCCAATCTACGCACGCTCCCTGCGCCCTCTTTTCAAGTATATGTAATGCCACTGAGCTGCTTGCTTCATTTCAATGTGAACAAGGCTCCCGTACGGGAGCCGAAACGTCTGTTTTTTTGTTTTCTTTGGTCGGCGCTCCTTCTTCTTCGTCAACTGTCTATAGGCAGTCTACTGACAATGGTCTATTAAGGTTTTTTAGACAGAGCTCTATAGACTGTCTATAACAAATATCTACAGCATTGCCAGGCCACATAACTGTGGAATGCCTATAGACAGTCTATAGACCTATGTCTACTGGACCAGTAGATTTTTGTCTATAGACAGAAATCTACAGGAAGTGTATGGCCTAAGTCTATAGATCATCTATAGACTGCCTATAGACCTGTGTCTATTATCAGTAGACATTTGTCTACAGACGGTCTATGGACAAAAGTCTATAGAAAGTGTATGGCCATAAATCTATAAATCTTCTATAGACTGTCTATGGACCTGTGTCTATAGTCTGTCTATGGACCTATCTACTTTCAGTAGACATTTGTCTATGGACTGTCTATAGAAAAAGTCTACTAAAAGTGTATGGCCATAAATCTATAGATTGTCTATAGACTGGTCTAAAGGATTTATCTATAGACAGTCTATAGACTTTTTAGAGTAAAGTCCATAGACAGTCTATGGACTGTCTAAAGAAATTTTTATAAGGGTGGGTGGGTAAGGCACAGCCTAACCTAAGATTTAGAAGAGGAATTGGCTCAAGCAAATTAATTCTGAATTTTAATCGCACTAATTGCCTAAAGCCAGGCCCTTTGCTGCATAGTAGCATTAGGTTACCTAAATGCGTACAAAATTGGTGAATAGCGTAGCTGATCACAGCGATGTACAACGACTCGATAAGTACATAGGTATCCAACCAGGTATCCGACCACAAAACACGCTTCGGCAAAGATCAATGAACACGTTTTGTGGAGTTGTTTTCGCTGTACATGTTTTCTTTGTGCGACATTCTAGGGAAAAAGGAGAGGCTATGTATAAGGTGACCGTCCCAAACTCTATCACCACGTGGGAGGTCAGCGCTGTGGGCGTGGCCCTGTCTGGCGGGATATGTGTCCATGATCCTTTCGAGATTCGGGTCTTCAAGAAGCTCTTCGTCGAAGCCAACCTCCCTTACTCCGTCATCCAGAACGAACAGATCGAGATACCGGCGACGGTGTAGAACTATACGACAACAAGGATCGCATGGTACGCCTTTCTTCTGTTGGGTCTGCTTTGTGCCTGGGAGCTATCTTTGCAGCAACTCCTTTCGCATATGTTTATTGAAGATAAAGACGCAACGTGACACCCATCAGAACATAAATGCGCCGTTCTGCTCGGGTTAGGGTGGCGATGCTCGTGACGAAGGACGTGTGCTCGGGTGCCAAAGAAGGCCAGCCTTCATCGGTGCGCACGCTGACCG
The DNA here is from genome assembly GCF_052857255.1 of Amblyomma americanum. NCBI lineage: Eukaryota > Metazoa > Arthropoda > Arachnida > Ixodida > Ixodidae > Amblyomma > Amblyomma americanum. The sequence continues at coordinate 138,844,979 of NC_135503.1, forward strand.
TGCCGGCGGGACAGGGCCGCACGGTGGTCTTCCCCGTGGTGCCATTGGCTGCTGGCGAGAGGGAGATTCTCGTGGCTGCCCTTAACTATTGGACAGTTAGGGACTCTGTCAGAGTCTCTTCCGGCTTTATGGCCCGCCAGAGCAACTTCATGAGTCATCTGTCTGGTTTACTAAACAATTTTGCGCTTCTTTGTAAAAGTTGCCCGCAATCATCTACAAAATTTTGCAGGGTGCGAGATCGTGGATAAGGCTGCATTCTTGCGTTGTTCCGCTATCCAGTGAAGTGGTGTTCCAGCGGATGGAGCACGCATGTTCATTCATGCTTCTGTTTTTGTCGGCCTCCTTCCTGCAGGAATAATTTTTGTTCCCGTGAACCAGTATCCGTCGAACATTTGTCTGAATCTACGTGACTTGTAAAGCCTTTGTCAAAAATAAGGAGCCCAAGAGGTTTGTTCGTGAGACTCGTGTTCGGAATTCAGCAGCACCTGTCGATGTCAAAACTTGTGAGGGGCGACGACGAGAGTTCCTCCCAGGGTCATGATTTTTGCGAAGCTGGCGATGCATTACGAGCCACACAGCATGGTCGTGAAGTAAGCTGCTACGGCTCTTAACGTGATATAAAAATAATCTGCTCTACCAGTGCTCTTGTGTTTTCACAGGCGACGTCTGATTATGAAAAGGAGAGTTTTCCCTATTGTCCCGTTCTCTCCTATTGGCCAAGACTAACAAATGTGTTTACATATTTATATTTTCTGCCATCTGGTGTCAGCAGGAATGACAGCTTAAAATTCATTCCCTACCCTTTAAACACACAGAAACGACCAGTGCAGTACACCGCGATTCCCACGCATGGCTACAGAGGTGAGGAAGTTAATTTCTGATCGACCGGTCAGCATAACTGTTCGAACGTGAAGCCTTCGGTATAATATGCTGAAAAGCCTTCATTTTTTAACATATTTGTGCACATTATTTTACAGCAGCCTCCTTTAAAGGCCAGTCAATTTATACGGCTCATTCGCCTAGGTATTGTTGGTAGCTTGAGATAAAGCATCACATGGCAAGAAGCGATATTCATTTTGGAAGGATTTGTGCGACAAACACTGCAAAATTACCGTCTTCTACATATTCCTATAATTTCTGGAACTACTCGCTTGGCATAGCTCGAAGTAGCTTGCCTCAAAGACCTTTAACACTAATTCCACCGGATTTCATTCTTTTCGTGGCAATGTAGTTCCCAGGTACTGGGCGGGCACATTTAAGGTACAATGGAAGAAGCATGGACTGTAAAACGCTCGCGTAATCGCTGCCGCAGTTCGCCTATTGCTAGATATATGGGATATTGTTGTAGCTAAAAAATTCTTAAATACTGTGCTCAAAACTTAACCACCAATTAGTCAGGTCTCATGCGTTTTGTGTATGTATGTGTGTGTTTATGTATGTACAGTATTGTGCGTTTTTATCGTGAAGACTTTCAAAAGTTTCCCCTCCTCAACCGCTGGCTCATTTGCGATGAAACTGCACACAGAGCTTGCGTATTATGGTAACTTTTGTATCGTAGCAAGTTTGACAACGGTACTTACTTAGTTGAGGCGTGCATGATGCGAAAACATAATCGTCTACGTAGAGATCGGCAACCAAAACCCGCAGACGACGCTTTTTTCCCTGAAGGGCGGCAGTGGTGCCATCTGTTTGCGGTAGCGCAAAGCGTCGCGACAAGGCCGTCGAGGAGAGCGTTGCAAGGAGCGCGGGCCCTTTGAATATGCCGTTCCTGTCGTTTCGTCTGCTTCTACTGAAGCGCTTACAACATTTTCGACTAATTAAGCGGAAAAATATCAGAACAAATGATTTAACGAGGCTTTACCTTTAAAGATTATTGTTTGCAATGCTCGCCTCGGCGGTCTTGTCGTGATGGTTTCCACTGCCCAAAACAGATGGCGTCACTGCCGCCCTTCAGCGAAAAAGCGTCGTCTGCGGGTTTTGGTTGCCGATCTCTACGTAGACGATAACGTTTTCGCATCATGCACGGCTCAACTAAGTAAGCACCGTTGTGAAACTTGCTACGATACAAAAGTTACCATAATACACATGCTCTGTGTGCAGTTTCACGGCAAATGAGCCAGCGGTTGAGGAGGGGAAATTTTTTAGTGTTCACGATAAAAACGCACAACACTGCATGCATGTATGTATGTATGTATGTATGTATGTATGTATGTATGTATGTATGTATGTATGTATGTATGTATGTATGTATGTATGTATGTATGTATGTATGTATGTATGTATGTATGTATGCATGCACGCATGTATATATATATTGTGGCGGAAAATCTTCAAGCGCCGACCAATCGTTAAAGAGATGACGTTTCGGCCCCGGCTTACGGGGGCCTTGTCAAGAAGGGACGGCGCATGTGTCCGGCGGCTGGTGTGGACAGGCCTGAAGTGCTAGCGGGCGTGGTACGGCTTCATCCGTGCGACATGGACGACTTCGGGGGTCGGCCGTTTAGAGGAGCGAACTGTACCCTGGGGAAGAACTTCATAGTTCACCTCACTGACTTGGCGGAGTAAATCGTAGGGGCAAAAATATCGTCGTAGAAGCTTTTCGGAGCGCCCACGCATGCGTATTGGGCTCCAAACTCAGACTTGTTCGCCGGGCTGGTAACTAACAGCCCGGTGGCGGAGGTTATAGCGGCGAGCGTCGAGGGCTTGCTGGTGCCGGATGCGCTGTCGGGCGAGTTGTCGGGTGGCCTCGGCGTGACGAACGAATTGAGCAGCACCCATAACAGATGAGGTACTACTAGTCGGGAGCAACATGGCGTCCAGCATGCTTGTGGCTTCGCGACCATGCACTAAACGAAATGGAGTGAAGCTTGTCGTTTCTGGTAGAGCGGTGTTATAGGCAAATGTGACGTAAGGGAGTATAGCGTCCCAGTTGCGGTTGTCTGCGTCAACATACATGGAAACCATGTCGGCGATCGTCTTGTTGAGCCGTTCGGTGAGGCCGTTCGTTTGAGGGTGGTAAGCGGTTGTCTTGCGGTGACTGCCGGGTGCCGCTCAGGCGCATAACCTCCTGCGTAAGGGCCGAGGTGAAGGCTGTACCTCTGTCAGTTAAAACGATGGCGGGTGCACCGTGACGAAGCACAATATTTTGAACGAAAAAGTTCGCAATTTCGTCAGCGGTACCACGAGGGAGAGCTTTAGTTTCACAGTACCGGCTGAGGTAGTCGGTGGCGACCACAATGAAGCGGTTACCCAGCGAGGACTCAGGAAATGGGCGGAGTAAATCCATGCCGGCTTGGTGGAAGGGGACTTGTGGCGGACTAATAGGCTGCAGTAGTCCGGCTGGCTTAGTCGGCAGCGTCTTGCGACGTTGGCACTCGCGGCAAGTTTTGACGTAACGCTGGACAATTGAAGCAACCCTGGGCCAGTAGTACTTTTGGCGTATCCGCGCCAAAGTGCGAGAAAAACCCAAATGACCAGAAAATGGGTCATCATGGCACGCCTGCAGAACTTCGTCGCGCAAGGCTACAGGTACGACAAGCAGATAGGCAGCTTCCGTCGAGTTGTAGTTTTTCTTATAGAGAACGCCATCGCGCAAACAGAATGACGACAGTCCACGTGAGAAGATTCGCGGGGGTGACGCAGCGCTTCCTTCAAGATACTCAATGAGAGGCCGTAGTTTACAGTCGTCCCTTTGGTGTTGAGTGAGGACGGACGTGGAGATGGCGCCGAGAAAAATAGAATCATCGTAGAATAGGCGCAGAGGCCCAGAAAGCGGCGCTCACTGCGCTTATCAGTGGGCACAGGAAAAGCAGCCACGGCAGCAGTCTTATCGGGGTCGGGGCTAACCCCTTTAGCACTCACGATGTGGCCCAAAAACTTCAACTCTTCGAAAGCGAAGTGGCATTTGTCGGGCTTCAGGGAAAGTCCGGCCGACCGAATTGCTTCGAACACAGCGCGCAGGCGTCTCAGGTGCTCTTCAAACGTATTATCAGAGAAGATGACAACGTCATCCAAGTACACGAGACAGCACTGCCATTTCAGATCGGCAAGAACGGTATACATTATCCGCTGGAAGGTTGCAGGAGCCGAGCACAGGCCGAAAGGGAGCACCGGGAATTCGTACAGGCAGTCCGGTGTAATAAAGGCGGTCTTTTCCCGGTTGCGTTCGTACACCTCGATTTGCCAATAGCCGCTGAGTAAATCTAGCGATGAGGAGTACTTGGCATGGCGCAGCCGATCCAGGGAGTGATCAATGCGCGGCAGAGGATCATCATCATCATCATCAGCTTTACTACACCCACTGCAGGGCAAAGGCCTCTCCCATGTCTCTCCAATTAAACCTATCCTTTGCCAGCTGCATCCACCCTTTGCCTGCAAACTTCTTAATCTCATCCGCCCACCTAACCTTCTGCCGTCCCCTGCTGCGCTTACTTTCAGGTTTCCACTGAGTCGAATGCTTTCTCGTAATCAATTAAAGCTATATATAAAGGTTGGTTATATTCTGCGCATTTCTCTATCACCTGATTGATAGTGTGAATATGATCTATTGTGGAATATCCTTTACGAAAGCCTGCCTGATCATTTGATTGATTAAAGTCTAACGTTGCCCGGACTCTATTGGCGATTACCTTAGTAAATATTTTGTAGGCAACGGATAGTAAGCTGATCGGCCTGTAATTTTTCAAGTCCTTGGCGTCTCCCTTCTTATGAATTAAGATAATGTTTGCATTCTTCCAAGCTTCTGGTACAGTCGAGGTCATAAGGCATTGCGTATACAGGGTGGCTAGTTTTTCTAGCACGATGTCCCCTCCATCCTTCAACAGATCTGCTGATACCTGATCCTCCCCAGCTGCTTTTCCCCTTTTCATTGCTTCTAAGGCTTTCTTTACTTCATCTTTCGTTACTAGCGGGATGACGCATTGCTGTGCACTGTTGTCTTTCTCATTAACGCTCTGATTACATTGGCTACTGTACAGGTCTGTGTAGAACTCTTCGGCTGCGTTAACTATCTTATCCATATTGCTAATGACATTGCCCTGCTTGTCTCTTAATGCATACATCTGGTTTTTACCTATGCCTAGTTTCCTTTTCACTGTTTCTAGGCTACCTCCGTTCTTTATAGCATGCTCGATTCTCTCCATATTAAACTTCGTTATGTCGGCTACCTTGCGCTTATTTATTAACTTTGATAGCTCCGTTAGTTCTATTCTAACGGTAGGGTTAGATGCCCTCATGTTTTGGCGCTTCTTAATCAGATCTTTCGTCACCTGAGATAGCCTCCCGGTATCCTTTCGAACTGTCCTACCGCCTACTTCTACTGCGCACTCCGTAATTATTGATGTCAGATTATCGTGCATTGAATGAACATCAAGATCATCTTCCGCAGTTAAAGCCGAATATCTGTTTTGCAGCGCTATCCTAAACTCCTGTGCTTTCCCTCTTATGGCTAACTCGTTAATGGTCTTCTTCTTCACTAGCTTCTTCCGTTCACTCTTCAAGTCTAAGCTAAGTCTAGACCTTACCATTCTTTGGTCGCTGCAACGCACCTTTCCGAGGACGGCCACATCCTGAATGATGCCAGGTTTAGCGCATAGTATGAAGTCGATTTCATTTTTAATCTCACCATTGGGGCTCTTCCAAGTCCACTTCCTGTTTTCTCGTTTGCGGAAGAAGGTATTCATGATCCGTAAATTATTTCTATCCGCGAATTCGACTAATAACTCTCCCCTGCTATTTCTAGAGCCTATCCCATAGTCACCTACCGCGTGGTCGTCAGCCTGCTTCTTGCCCACATTCGCAATGAAGTCGCCCATCAGTACAGTGTACTGCGATTTTACTTTATTCATTGCTGATTCTACGTATCCAGAGCCAGAGATTCTTAGCACCCTCCGCTGCGTCACAGGTCTGACCGCCGCCGTGGTCAGTTGCTCCGCAGCCGTTGGGGACTGAGGGCCGAGGGTTAATTGGTTTGATCATAGAAGGTTGTGGCCAAGTACTACACCAGGGTGGCCAAATCCTGCTCTGGTGAGAGAGTGCGTTGTCGGTTCTGGTCACCGAGATCAGGCCGCACTTCAGGCCTGGTTATGCAATTTCATCGACACGCGGATTTTTATTTTTTAACCCGGTGGAGAATTGCGCGGCACTAGGATTTGAACACCGGTCCTCTCGCACGCGAACCGTAAGGTTCCCTCTTTCTTTGCTACTAGAACAACAGGCGATGCCCACGGGCTCATTGACGGCTGTATCACGTCGTCCTGGAGCATTTCTTGAACTTTGCGGCGAATGGCATCACGCTTATTTGAAGAGATCGGGTAAGGCAGCTGACATAACGGCCGCTTGTTGGCGTCGACTATAATTCGGTGCTTAGTGAGCGGCGTCTGCCTAACCTTAGAGGTCTTGGCGAAACAATCACAAAAAGACTGGATAATGGTTTCGAGGCAGCGTTTCTGATTAGACGGGAGGTTCGGATTCACGTCAGTTTTTATGGGAGTGGTCGGTGCCTCCACTGATGCCGAGGCTTCGTACAAATCGTACTGTCCCGCGAATTCGCCGAGTTCTTCAAAGTACGCAATAACTGTTTTCCAGGCAAACACTGAGGTTCACAGCCAAAATTGGTTACCAAGAGCTCGGTTCAGCCATTGTTCAGCTCGACAATTCCGCGAGCAACACAGACTTGCCGACCAAGGAGCAGCGACATGTTGGTTCCAGTGATGCCACGAATTTTGGTGCTGTTATCGCAACCTACAGTAACAAACATGCTGGATCCTGATGGGATCAAAACGTGGTCGTCACAGACGCATAACTTAGCCCTGCGTGGCTCGGTATCGTCGTCGACAGGGCCTTGGGTGGAAAACGACACGACCAGCTCCTGAAGGTTGATGACAGCACCGTACTCTCGAAGGAAATCCAAACCAAGTATCAGGTCTTTGGAGCACTCCGGTAACCCAGCAAAGCAACCAAGGAAAGTAGCACCGCGGATCTGGATTCGTGACGTGCAGACTCCAGTTGGCGTAACCACATGGCCGCCGGCGGTGCGGATCTGGGGTCCAGACCAAGGGGTCAGATCCTTTCTGAGCGCCGTAGCTAGCCGACTGCTCATTACAGAAAAGTCAGCGCCGGTATCCACAAGTGCGGTCACATTGCGATTATCAGCGATTACTTGGATTTCGGAAGACACCAGTCGGTCACAGCCCGTCGTTGTCGTTGAGGTCGTCGGGTGAGGTCGTCGTCGGTCGGATTGTTGCCGCGAATCGTCGGGTGGAGGCTCTTGACTTGGTCCAATAGCGGTGGCCCTACCCCCGGAGGACGCCGTCTTCAGTTTCCCCGATGTGGGGACGTGTCTCTGAACCGGCCAGAAGACCACGGGCGGCTTGGCGAAGAAAACCGCCTTGGGGATGGCGATCGGGACTGGCGTCGCTGCGAGGTCGATGACTGTACATTGTCGGCCAGATATTGCTCGATGTCCTGCGGCCTTTCTCCGTTGCGCGTTCGAGGTGCGTCAGGAGGAAACCCCCGCAAGCCCATTCTGCGGTAGGGGCAGTGACGGAGGATGTGGCCGGGATCCCCACAGTGGTAGCAGAGCGGCCTATTGTTTTGCGTACGCCAAACGCGCGCTTCGCGCTTTGCTCATGGTGGACAGGGGCTCCTGCGGTCCGACGGGTACAGCTGCAGTTGGGTACCGCAGTGAAGGCACAGGAGTGACGAGAGAAAAGGCTTGACTCACTGGCCCAGGACGACTTTGTAGTGCTTGAGTGTATGTCATCACATAGGGCGCTGGCTGCGGAGCTGTTGGCGACTGAACAGCTCGCCGGACTTCATCTCGGACCACGTCCGGTATGGCAGCGACGCTGGCCTGTGGAGATTCGAAGCGAAGTTTCTCGAGTTCGGTGCGCACCAGGCTCCTCCCAAGATCTCGAAGCTCCTCAGCGGGTAACGACGTGGCCGTGCAGTGGTGAGCGCCTGCTACACTAGCCTGACGGCCGTAGTGCGTGCCCCGTTCTTGCAGAGAACGCTCCATGCTTGTTGCCTCCTTGGCAAAGTCGGCCACCGTTCTTGGCGGGTCACGTACCAGTCCGGCAAACAATTGCTCTTTGACGCCACGCATTAAGTGGCGTACCTTCTTGTCCTCGGGCATAGCAGGGTTGGCGCGATCGAAGAATCGCGTCATGTCCTCGATGAACATGGTGACGCTCTCGTTCGGCTGCTGCGACCTCGATTGCAAGGCGATTTCAGCCTTCTCCTTTCGTTCGCTGGTGTTGAACGTGGCTAAGAGCTCTCGGCGAAAGATCTCCCAGTTAGTGAAGGAAGCTTCGTGGTTCCCATACACGTCTAGGCCGAGTCCTATAGTGCGAAGTACACGTTCCGCAATTTGCGCTCGCCGTCCCACTCGTTGAAGCCCGCCACACGGTCAAAGCTGGTCAACCAGTCTTCGACGTCCTCAAACCTCTCACCGTGGAATGATGGGGGCGACCGAGGCGTGTGAAGGACGAACGGTGGGGCATTCCCGGAATGCGGACTTGTCTGGCTAGCCGTAGCGGACGTCATGGCCCTTGCTGGTCTTGCGAGTTGGCCGAACTCTGGTTGTAGGCCTCGCAGGCGGCGGCTCGCCTTGTGGACTGGTGTTGTAGCCACGCGTTGAGAACTGACGTCAAGAGTGTCCTCGAGGTCAGCGTACATGGATCGCACCCAGCACCGCCACTAAATATGTCACCGATAAACGGTCGAAGCACTCAAAACCAGGTTTAATTGCATGCGCTAGGCGTCCAAGACAGCAGGGAGCTCGAGCGAGGAAGAAAACGAAAACCTCTGGCCCCTCGACAGCGCAGGGCATGGCAAGTCCCATCTAAAACAGTTCGGCCACGGTATGGCGCCACTGGATTGATTGGGACTGTGGCAAGATATATATATATATATATATATATATATATATATATATATATATATATATATATATATATATATATATATATATATATATATATATATAAAGTGTAAAAAGATCGGTCCTCCGATCGAAACGTCGAGTAAAATAAAAATGTTTCCTTAAACGCGAAGCGTATACTTCGATGCATATATATATATATATATATATATATATATATATATATATATATATATATATATATATGGGCATGTTCAGAGAAGAACGGTAATCGAGGTCCCGTGACCATTTTTTGTTTTCAATTAAATTTTTATATGTGATGAGTAAATGTGTCCACACAAAGGAATGAACCTTAGTTTTGCAAGGAACTTCATGGTTTTCTCGGAAAAAAATCGTATGTCACAAGAGGTGGAGTATGTCGTTTTTGCCACTTCGCAAAGTTGCAAGTTTGGAGCATCACTGCATGCACAATAAGTTGTTTTCGCGCATAAGTATTTTTTCAGCACTTTATTACAACTTGCACTATACGATTAATATAAAAAACGTTTTCTTGCTGTGTCAGTCTTCTGAGTAAAAAATCGCAAACTTCGCTTCCGGAGCTGTGCGGTGCCAAAAAGGCACTTTTCAGGGCAGCCTTAGGGCAAGATGCGTAAAGATCTCCCGACTGAATCTTTTTCTCTGTATTTTTCAGCTACTTTTAATCACTTCAGGCAAGTTTTGTAGCTGTACACTTGACCTATATTTTTCAATATGGCCTCAAAATTGGCAGAAGTTCAAAAACTTCAAAAAAGTGACAACTTTGACTTGAATTTAAAAAAAAAACATCGTCATCGAATTTTATTAAAAAATGCCCTAATAATACTCAATACTCGATAATTTTAAAACACCAAAAAAGTGTTGCATTATTTTGTTTTAAAGTACAAAAATAAATGCAAAACTAAGTTCATGTTTTTGTTACCTAGAATTGCTTATTACTGCCTCTTAGAAATAGTAACTGTCAGAAATTTGATTTAGCACTCACTGAACGTGGTTACATTTCAATTACCACAATATGCGAACCATCCTGAATGTTTGTACAGCTTCTACTCGCTTGTTAGCGGCGTTCTTAATGCGTCAAAATGGGAACAAATTCGTTATTTCACCTGATGAACTGACTGCTGGCGGTCAAACGTTTTTTTTTTGTATTCTGTAATTTATCATCGTAAGGTACATTGGTATGTAATCGATTTTTAAAAATATTAGATAATTTGTGGGTTCCTAGAAAAAATTTTATATATAAAAATTTATATTAATGTATTTCTGAAGCCGACGTTTCCGTACCTGCATCTGTTTACCTCTGTGTTCAAAGGTTCTACAGGGCAATGTCAGGAGACAGAACGTCGTCTTCTGAGAGGAACAATTTATCTTCGAGATTTTTAATCAGGAGGAGTTTTAATAGGAACGCAATTTACAAATGGGATGCCGCTTTATATGCTGATTGCAATTCAGAAAATCGTAACAAGAAATTAACAGCAGCAGTTGAAGTCGGTATGCGCACAGTATATTGTCCAGCACGAAGCACAAACCAGATCACAGTCTCTTCCATTCCGAAGCAGCGGTGGAGGCCACGTAGGATGCACTGCCTTCATTTGTTTGAACGTATTTCCACATATGGAGCGTCTGAACTCCAGGCACTTTCTTTGCCATTTTCCATTCTTCCTTCTTCGTTTCGCGAAAGTCTGCAAGCTCCCTCTGTGGGAGCTCCAGAATGGTGATGTTCTTTAGCGTTCCTTTAATTGCGTCTACGAAGCCGCTGGCTGTTTGTATGGACTCACTTGCAGGCTTCCGCAAGTTGTGGTGTGATGCTCGATGTTTGACAAGCCCACCAACGCCGCCGCAAGCATTTTTGCCGTGTCCAGTGGCCGAAAACATCCATTTCGTCTCTCGACATTCACTGCGTTGTAGCTCATGAAACTGATATTTATTCTTGAAGTGAGCGGGAGCCCCGTCGCTCACATATGTTATCTTGGTGTAGATTGGCGCGTTGTCTTCGAGGTGTGCTTTGATTTTTGACAGAGCCAAGCATGCATGAGCTGAATCATGAGACATATCGTCGGAAATTACGGCGTAGTTCCGAGTCGATTTTCTTGACGTGACAACGCAGGTAAACACGGTCACCTGCTTTTTCTGCCAATGGTAAGCTTGTACTGCGTCTGGAAGCACAACTGTCCAGTTTTCGGCGAAATCAAAATGCAAAACAATTGCACCTCTCTTGCAGCTGTGTTTTTCTTCATGTATTGCTCTTGCTTGCACAGATCTAATATAGTTGTGGGGAATCCATTTCATGGTCATTCTTAGACATTCTCTCATAAATGATGAAGCGGTCAGAGTCTTTTTAACGAGCTCACCGTATTCCCATGAAGCAATCAACACCTCGTCCTCGCTGCTCATTTCAAAATTTTCCGAAGTGAAAATGCCATCTTGTGGACAGTGCTCACAATTCCTAAGGAAACACGACGCAGTAGGTTCCTGGCATACGCAGAGGCTCTGCATATCTTCGGGAGAAAGCGACCTTCCGGACGCGTTCTGCAGTCCCACGAGGCACAACTGAAAGTTTGCACAGCACACACAAACACACACTTGCCACTGTGGCGAGCATTTCACCCACTTAGGACGCAAGGATATGAATTTTGTGAGGCCAACCTGGGAGGCAGGGTGAGCTTGCTTGTAGAGGCGGAATGCTTCTCGCAAGGACCGCGTCATGAAGCGTTTAGGTATCCATTCTTTCTCTCCTTCCTTCTCGATTCTCACAACATCCTTTTTGTTCGGAGTCTGTCTAGAGCAATCGAGTTCATCCATGGTGTAATATTCTAAAACGGTGGTAATGTCTTCCTGTTGTAGTTTACATCTTGTATATCTCTCCTGTGTTGACCATACGCCTTCCTCATCCACCATCTTCTTCGATTTTTGGATAACGTACCTCGTTGCCTCTGGAATAACTTCCTGCACATATTTCACGGTTAGGTTGCGTGGTAGCAGTGTCAGCAGCTGGCAACGCTCTTGAAAGGACGTGCACCTATTGTAGGCAGCATGTAGGTTGTCCTCCCAACTGCTGCATTGCGCACACTTTTCTTCTGACGCACGCGAAGTCTCTGGGACATTATATGCTGCCTGTATCCCCGATCGTATTTTCGTCACCATAGCTCTTGCCACCTCTTCCTGCTTTCGCTTTGCATAGGAAAGTCTGAGGCGTTTTTTTAGAGCGCTCGGTGGCTTTAGGGGCGAGATTTCGGAGGTAAGGCTGACACTTGAATTTAAATTTTCTACGATTTCTTCCCCAGGGCGGAATTCTAATGTTTCGGTTGACTCTGCCTGCATATTATCTATGTCTTCCTTGAACCGACGGTAACAATTCTGACAGATGAAGTCACTTTCTCGTACTCGGAGAGCTTCTTCGGGAAGTAGGACTTTTTTGAGAGCAGCGACATTGAGTGTCTTTACACTGCGAAAATTACGTCCTTTTTCAATTCTCTGTTTGTGCCTTTTTGAGTAGTCGGCACAAAACGTTCGCCGCGGAAATCTCTTCATGAATGCAGAAGCTCACCGCTTCCGGAGATTATCGCGAGACAGAAGAGCAGGTGACTGATGCAGGGCCCAGAGCTGCTTTTCCAAAAAGAGGAGATGGACAGATGAATGGATTTTTAACACAGGCTGCCCACCGTCGACACTGATGTTCTTTCGGTCTGGCGTACGAGCTGAGACTGATGTACCAAGTATGCTTGTCGAGGGAGCGCTCCAGCGCAGAGAAAACACGTGAGTACAGAAAACGACCCCACCGGGTCTACCAGGCCTGGAAAACGACACACAAAATTCGAGATCCGAACAACATCCGCTCACAAGGGTTATCTCGGTCGAAGGTCGAAGGCTGAGGCATAACTGCTAGGCGTTCGGTGCGTTGCGATGAAAAGATGATAGCGGCGGCTAAAGCCTCGGTGCGGCGGCGGCACACATGGTGCTGTGAATTTCAGGGTCGCGCCGGGCGTTATATAGCTATAGGAGCGGCTGCAAAGCGCGGTTCATCCCTGGAGCGCCGGTAGCAGTTAAAGTCACCTTGAAAGTGCGACGGGTGCATTAATTGTTTGCATAAACTACTACTACACACACGTCACTCCAAAATAACGTGTTGGAATATGCTTACAGTAATTTAGGTCCCACCGTTAGAACAGTACGAAAGCGAATAGGAGCTTTAGACCTTTGATTGTAATAGAAAAAAATGCTTACAAATTACACTTATGAACTCAGCAACTGTAGCGTTTAAAATTTACTTACAAAATACCAATACTAAAACCAGCTTCTGAAGATTGTGCATTCTAAGAGGGAATACTGAGCAGTCGTAGGGATTGAAATTATAAAGTCAAAGTCCGTTTTGTATTTATTTCCATACTTTAAAACAATATAATGCAATACTTTTTTCAAGCATTAGAATTATGAAATGTTGAGTATTATTAGGGCAAATTTTAATAAAATTCGATGATGATGTTTTTTTTTAATTCAAGTCAAAGTTGTCACTTTTTTGACGTTTTTGAACTTCTGCCAATTTTGAGGCCATATTGAAAAACATAGGTCAAGTGTACAGCTACAAAACTTGCCTGAAGTGATTAAAAGTAGCTGAAAAATACAGAGAAAAAGATTCAGCCGGGAGATCTTTACGCATCTTGCCCTAAGGCTGCCCTGAAAAGTGCCTTTTTGGCACCGCACAGCTCCGGAAGCGAAATTTCCGATTTTTTACTCAGAATATTGACAGAGAAAGAAAACGTTTTTTTATTTCTTCGTATAGTACAAGTTGTAATAAAGTACTGAAAAAATACTTATGCGCGAAAACAACTTATTGTGCATGCAGTGATGCTCCAAACTTGCAACTTTGAGAAGTGGCAAAAACGACATTCTCCACCTCTTGTGACATACGATTTTTCTCCGAGAAAACTACAAAGTTCCTTGCAAAACTAAGGTTCATTCCTTTGTGTGGACACATTTACCCATCACATATAAAAATATAATTGAAAACAAAAAATGGTCATGGGACCTCGATTACCGTTCTTATCTGAACATGCCCATATATATATATATATATATATATATATATATATATATATATATATATATATATATATATATATATATATATATATATATATATATATATATATATATATATATATATAATATACAATATAAAATCACCAAGAATTGAAGAAACATAACAGGATTTAATGCACGACGTTTCGGCTGGAGGACCAGCCGGCTGGTCCTCCAGCCGAAACATGAATTAAATCCTGTTATGTTTCTTCAATCTTTGGTGATTTTATATTATATTGACCAAATCAGCTGCCAGAAATCACTTTTGGTATATATATATATATATATATATATATATATATATATATATATATATATATATATATATATATATATATATATATATAATATAAATATATATAAACTACACCATTACGACAAACGCGGATGTTCGTTTTAAAAGTTTATTATGCCGACAGTTTCGGGAATGGCATTCCCTTCGTCAGGGCAGGCTTACAATAAAACAGTTTTGTCAATATAAGGAGACAGAGCGAGCGAGAAGGTATAATCTCCGCCCTCAAATCAAACTTCAGAGTGAGGGCAACTGGCCGTATAATGGAGCGCGCAGCAGCTCTCACACGGGCCGCGGCTGAATAATGGAGAAAAAAGAAGAGAAAAACGGGGAGGGGGAAATAATAAAGGAGTAGAAAAGACAAAGCATTTGAAGGCGATAGAAAAGGGAAATGAGCGTTAAGCACACCTCTCGGCGCACCGGGAGGCGTGTGTCCGTTTGCTAGCCGCTGCAGACAAGCTCAATGTTGCCCACGTCAACGCGCGCGCGGAGCAGCTGTTGCCACGACAACTATGTACATGCTATGGTTGCCTACGCCAACGTGCACGCGGAGCAGCTGTTGCCATGGCAAGAGTGGAAAATAGACGCGACGCCGGTAATTGCAAATGGCGGCGCCCTGCCGCCTTTGGGTTTTCGAGCTTTTCGATGACAGCCACGATGTCTGCCGCTTGAGGTGACTATGAGAGTGCCGTTTGGACAATCTTTATTCAAGCTGAGTATTTTTTTCGCTTTCATTCTTTGCATCGATAACGCAGGTAATATATTGGAACGCCGGTGAGGCGTTGAAGCAACGATGTCTTCCGTATAGGTAGTATGGGAAAAGTTCAATGCAGGTGAGTATTTTATCTGGGACAATTTTGATGTCACTGGGACATCGCAGTTGTTGTCTTTTCTTTTCATTACGGAGATGTTCTGAAATGCTGGAAAATAAAACGACATTCCTTTTATATTTGAAGTGTAACATTTTATCCTCACATTTATTTTCCCACTTGCTCAACATTGTATAGTAGTTGCTATAGTTGAGGAACTCACACCTGAATGAGCAGCATTTTGCACCACGGAGACGGCATGAATGCGTGGCGCAAAAGAGTGCCATTTGGACAAGCATAATTCAAGGCATGTGTAAATTATGATTTTGTGGGCCACACCATATGGATGTTTCCATTTATTTAGAGCGTAAGAGGCTGCATGAATACATGTCGTAAAAGAGTGCCGTTTGGTCAAGCTTAATTCAATGTATGTGCAAATTACTATTTTGTGGGTCACATCATGTGGAGATATTCGTTTTTCTTTAGGGCGTCCTTTGTTGAAATTAGCCACACATCTTGTTTTATGAGGGGAGATTTTATATAAAAAATTGTGTAATTATTTTTCGGTGCGTCATATTTAATCTCCTTCAAGGTAATGTGCATTTGATCCAATGCTCTAGTCTGAAAGGTCCTTTTCACTTTCTTGAAGCAGTCCAGAAATTCTTGTGAGAAGTGGGCTCTTTCAATGGCTGCGCCTTTCTTCCACGAACACAGAACAGTTTACCCTGTGGACTTTCTTCTTAGAGGGGAAAAGAAAGAAGTTGTGAAGAACAAGGTACTGTGTATGGTACTGGTAAAAATTCTAGGCAATGCTGTTTTTGGTTAGAAATTTGTCACAACTTGGGCTATTTTCATCTTCTTCAATCATGCAAATGTTTTAGAACCTCCTGGTATTTTCTGTTTTTTTTTGGATATGCTGAAGTATGTCCGGCAAATGCTAACTATTGCTTATAATTTTGAATTTAAAAGTTTCCCTGCCCCATGAGTCAAACTCATGATATCCGAACCGATAAGGTCAAGTTACCACTGTTTTGAAGTGAATGGCAGTGTAGCATAGCCTTTGCAATCCATGCCCAAAATTTGGTGCCTGCACACGCAGTTTACTTGCAAAATCAGCTGGTGATGACGACACCTGTAGTTCACCTTTTGGTGTTTTCCGTCCTATTAAAACTCAGTTTTCGGTGACAGCAGTTCCTTTGACTTTAGGATATCATAATATGTCGAAAAGCAGGTCAACTTAAATTTATCCTTAGTGTTCTTTCAGGTTTTGTTTGATTTGCGGGGGTTGACGTCCCAAAGCGAGTTAAGCTATGAGGGCGCTGGAATAGAGGGCTCAAGATAATTTTGACTACCTGGGGTTCCTTTATGTGTACTGACATCGCACAGTATACGGGTCTCTAGCATTTTGCCTCCATCAAAATGTGATCGCCGCGGCCAAGATCGAACCCATGTCTTTCGGGTCAACAGCCGAGCACCATAACCAGTGAGCCACTGCGGCGGCTTCCCCTTTGAGGTCAGTTGGTTGCCCAGTTATAACTTAAGCTTATGTTGTGTGTAGTTATGCAGCATTCATTAGGGGGTTGAAATTTTTCAGAGCACTTTAAAATTACTTTCAAAAGTGCACTTTCTCCTTAAATAATTTACAGTTAACATGAAGTTCACGACTGCTATGCACTGAGAGAGCAATAAAACCTCCTCATAACTGTGCGTTGTGTAAGTGAGGTTGTATAATGACTAATAGCCTGGCCCATCTAAAAACAGATCTTTCATATGTGCAATTTCATATTCAAGAGAGCTGTGGTGTACAAAGTTTCTGAACGGCAAATACTGAAATATACACCCTATTAGTATTGCACCCAGCTTCAGTGTATGTTGACTCGAGATAGAGTGCTCGAAATGTAGGTGCATGAAATTATATCTCAAGGAAATTTCGTGAGGAAAGCACTTCCAGTTCTCAACAATTAAAAGGGTTATACACATAGTGTAACGCTAGACAAACTAAACTCGGGGGATCCAAGGGAACACAAGAAGGCGGAGCGTGGACAAGGCACCCTCACAGGCTGGTGTCCAATGCTTTTCCACAATTGTTTCAAACTTCTCGTAAAGATAGGTTTGGTTCAAACTTTCAAAGGCTTAGTCCCATTTTGAGCTCTGCTAATTTTCCTTGCAATTCTACATATACGAAAATATATGCATTTCAAAAAAAGATGAGGCCAGGCGTGGTGTCAGTGAGGTCATTAATTGTTTCATTCTGGCTGAAGTGGCCGCTTGTGCTGCTAGCTTAGCTTCCTCCCACCGTTACGAATTGCAGACATGCTCAAGACAAGAAAGTTGTATGTATTGTGAACATGGTTAAACAAGAATAAAGGGAGACCACTGTGAATGTCATACTGTCACTCACTTTTGAAAAAGGCACCTGATTTTAGTTACATCTTGTCTTCTCTGTAGTGAAGCATAAGATAATAGAATACCTGAATCACCACATGGAATTTAGCTACGACTGCTATGTGATTTAAAATTCAATTTATATTCTCATGCTGTTTAGGTTTAGACAGCCAGACAATGGCTATGACATCAATGGTCAGTATAGGTCACTGCTTCTTCATTTGTAGTCATTCCCGCTCTTGAGACAGGCTGGTTTTAGCATTACAGTTAATGAAAACAAAAAAGGAGCAGTTATAGCAGTTTTTTATGCCGCATGTGGCCTACACCGACCTTTGATATCACAACAATCTCCTAGCCACTGAAATCGGAACAGCATCAAGAGGAAGTTCGATTTTAAATTATTTAGAGACTCTGATGTGTATGGGGTGATCCATACATACTATTGTCCACCGCATCGTTTCAAACAAGGAAACACGCAAGCAAAGATCTGGTGGGTATAGTCCTTAAAAAAACTGTGAAAAAGCAAGAAAGGAAGGAGGAGAAATGAGAACTACACACACACAGCATTTGATGAGCAATAAAGAAAGGAAGCGAGTGTGTTCCATGCCTTACCTGCATTATGTTTCTCACGTCAAGAAAGCTGCAGGCAGGTAACAAGTAAGCCTATGTTTTTGGTGACATTTATGCGAGGAGCTCCAAATTTCTGTGGTCTTTGGCAATACATTTTGCTGCATGAATGTTATGTCTTGTCAAGCTTAGAGTGGCGTTCCTATGTCGTTTTAGAGGCATAACTGCTTCATGGTGCTTCTCCAAGTACGCATACTGACTATAAATATGAGAAAAAGTGGAGATGGTGCTAAGACAACGACGACATTCTTGAAAGAACAAAAATGAACAAGGACACTGTACCATTTTCAATATGAGCTCAGGCCCACCTATTGACTTGTCGAACTCTAACAGCATCTTGTGAATGAAGATTCATCTAGGACCACTGTTTATTACCAGAAATGAGACCAGTGGCATTCGGAACATTGAATTGCAAAAGCTACAAAGGAATGATTTCAAATCATATTAGGAAAAATAAATCGGTCACAACAAGCGACGCACTGACATCAGTGGGAATATGTTGAGAGATGTTTGAATGAATAGCCTCTTTTGGTGCAACCCTTGTCTTTTGTTCCATTAAGTAACGGACACAAATTTTAGACCTTCTCTCGTAAGCTTGCGGAGGTGTACCCAAGGTTGACCAGAAGATTAAGAGCTGAAAGAGATAAAAAAAGGCATAAGCAAACACGATGCGCCTCACGGCCATCAGCAAGGCCCTTTATTCCAACATGCGGCTCATTCGAAAACATCCCATTCGGTAATACTCTCTGGGGGGCCAAGCTGGCGCATAGTTTTGAAAACACGCGCAAAAGAGACGGCGCTGGGCGAAGACAGAGAGGAGAAGTGCAACTGTTTATTCACCTAGGAAGCGAGTGAATATATAGACAAAATGGCAAGAGCAGAGAAGGATCCACACATTCGCACAAGTAGAAACAAAAAGGTAACAAATGGCTATAGAAAAAATGTCTCAGCACATAACTATAAAGACACTTTCTGTCAATTGTAAGCGATGGTGTGCTTACATAATCTCTTCTGCCCTTGTTGATGTGGATGCTTCTATAAGTTTACGCAGTGTGGTATCTTTGCCCCTGCTTAGGATTTTTGTTTCCTTCAGCTTCGCCTGGCATTTTTTATCCTTTTCGCCCGCAGGCTTTACAGTAATGTGGTAAAAGAGTACCCGTGCCATTCTTTAACGCGCAATTATGGTCAGCAAGGCTATCGTTAATACATCAGCCCGTTTGGTCAATGTAAGATTTCCCACACGTCAGCGGGATTTGATAAACTACGCCCACTGCACCTTTCACAAACGGCGTCACATGCTTTTTGTGGTATTCTGCTTTTTTTTCGGTTTCTTTGGATACATTTGCCGCACTAGGAGAACAGCTTCTTGGAGGTGGAAAAAACGACACGAACTTTAAACTTTGCCTCAACATGTTTCAGATTGTGTGCCATCTAATGAATATAAGGAATTATCACAGGTTCAGTTTTCTGTTTGACAACATCGTTTTTGCACTGTTATTACACTTTTCTTTTTTTAATCTTTTTCAGTAACACTTTGGCAACTGAGCAGAGTAGGATAGCCAGCTTGTTGAAGTCTGGCGTTGCCTTTTTGCTGATCTATTCACTCGCTTTCCAAGTGAATACACAGTTGCAGAGTTGCACTTGTTTCGTCTGTCTTTCTCCTGTGTTGCTTGTTTTGCGCATTGACTTTTTAAAGAATTCCATTCGGTTACACTTGACTGCCCCAAATGGCGGAAGTAGATGCACATCTGCTTTTGGCATTTTGGCCAATCAGGTGTCACTGAAAGGGATGTTTTCAAAAGGGACACAAATTAGAATACAGGCCTGGATTCGCCTACCATGTGGGAGTATGCCCATTTGGCAATGTACCATAGTAAATGCAAGAAACATGGCTGCTGCCCTGCCTTTGAAAACACAGTGTTCTTTGCAAAGGCAAGAGGTAAAACTGAAAGGAAGGTAACGGAGGCTTTCATATCGCCAAGAATGCCGACAAAAGTGTAAGAGCACGCCATCTATCTTCATCATTATCATCATCGGCCTTACTGCGCCCACTGCAAGGCAAAGGCCACCCTATGTCTCTCCCATTAACCCTGTCCTTTCCCAGCTGCAGCCACCGTATCCCCGTAAACTTCCTAATCTCATCCGCCCACCTAACTTTCTGCCGTCCCCTGCTACTGTTGCCTTCTTTCGGAATCCACTCTGTTACCCTTAAGGACCAGCGGTTGTCATGCCTTCGCTTTACATGCCATGCCCAAGCCCATTTCTTTCTCTTGATTTCGAATAGGATGTAATTAACCCGTGTTTGTTCCCTCACCGACTCTGCCCACTTCCGGTCTCGTAACGTTACACCTAACAATTTTCTTCCCATGGTTCGCTGCGTTGTCCTTAACTTGAAGAGAACCCTTTTCGTTACCCTCCACGTTTCTGCCCCGTAGATGAGTACCGGTAAGATACAGCTGTTGTACACTTTCTCCTGAGGGATATAGGTAAACTGCTAATCATGATCTGAGAGAACCGGCCATATACGCTCCACCTCATTCTTATGCTTCTACTTATTTCCCTCTCATGATAGAGATCAACAGTCTCTGCCTGCCCTAAGTAGACGTATTTCTTTACCACTTACAGCACCTCGCTTCCAATTGTGAACCGCTATTCCCTTGCTAGGCTATTGAACATTACTCCCAATTAAGGCCACATAATGTTATAACCCATTTTTTTTCTGTACTATGCAGTCTCCCCTTCATATTTTGAGCATATGCAAGGTGTCCCATTTAATTCGATACAAATGGTTTATTAAACATTGCATTTGCTATACACCACAGCTTTGAAAGCTGAATAATCGGTGAGGCTCATGCCTCTGTCAAGTGCAATGTAAATAATAAATGCTTATCCATCTAACACTTTCAGACGGGCTTCTTAAATCCTCGTTTAGGTATACCATGAGTAATCCACCCAAACATATTCTTTAAGAATAACTGAAAACACTGAAATGGCTCCATCCCGCCACCTTCTCACAATATGTCCAATGCTAATGGTAGTTGCTAGAATTTTGCGAGGCCGGAAATAAAAGCAGTGTTTTACCGGACCGTAACAGGTGCTGGCACCCCGTCGCTGGAAATACATTATAAATATTTATTTGTCGCCAACAAAAGTATTTTTCTAGTTTTTGTTTTAATATGCGGAACTAAATGGGTTGACCATTTGACTAATTTTTGTGTCTAGCACCGTTGCCCACATAGCGGTTTCTGGTCCTCAATGTGGCCGTTTCCGCAGCAATCGATATACCTTTTTTTAAATTACAGAACAACGCAAGGTTAAAGTTTAATGCAAACAGTGCTAGATCAAGGTTTCAGGCAAAACTCCAAAAAAGTTTGCTTAAATTTAGGCTCCAAGTTTAGTTTAAAAAATGCGGAAATCTTCAAATTTTTCTGCTGTTATGCAATTCCATTTTAAACCAAAATGGCATCATCCACAGTTCATTTTTTTAGGCATGACATGGCATCTCAATACCAGACTACATGCGGAGATAAACCTTGCCGACAAGGACCGGTTCCTGAACAATAATTTTCGCAATATGCCCAGGTGAAAGTGATGCCTTACACTTTGGAGCATGATATATAGAGAAAACTTTTTTCCCTAGAAAGAAGGTCTCTACACTTCTGTTGTGACTGGTCTTTTACGAATTTTCTCAGCGAAATCTAAAATACTAAGAATTTGGTGCTTCTCCTATGGCGTGGAATGACTGCTGTCCCCAAATTTAAGTCTTGAAATCAACTGGGAAGTACTGTAAAAAAATTGTTCCGTGAACTTCGGCGGCTGTGAATTGTGACGAAACATTCAAGAAATGGGCAATTTTCTTTGTTAAAGTTTTCTTCCTAGATACTTCCCTTACGAAGCATACTTCTCCCCAACAGTTTTATGTTATCTGGACCACTCGTTTCGTTGCACTCCTAGGACTGCAGCGCAGGTCTAGACAGCCGTTGTTTCTCAAATTTATGAATCTTAAACTTCTTGTATGAAATTGTCTTGTCACTTCAATATGTCAACAAACACTGAATCTCAAAAATGTAAAACAAAAATTTGAGCTTTGCCAAACAAAAAAAATTACAAGAATGACTTCACCCTGCAAGAACATTGAATGTTGAACTAGCCTTCTGCTATATTTTCTTAGCTTTGCAGCCTTTAAGAAAAATATATATTGCAAAATAATGTTCCGCACATAAAACAGTGACATTTGATGAGAGTAGTCATAAAATATTTTTACATTGCTTAAAAAATTTTATGTATATACAGCAAGAAATAAACTAAACTTTGTTGAAAGTTGCGTCGCTTCTTAAATGGAGATGTGGGATAGACTGCCAGACACGTTATGTTGACTTGAAATCCTATCATTTACATGAAGTGCCGTATTGCTTGCTGCATTCGCTTTCTGACTGGTTCTCACATTTCCTTGTCAAGTGCCAGTGAACTTTGAAAATCGGCAAGGTGCCATCTCTTTTTGACACAGTGGCGCATGACCAGAAATGTAGTTTGAAGCAGTGGCCATTTGGCAATTTTAAGTGCCAGCAGACTGGTTGGAAATATGCAGAAATCATTCTTGCTTGACATTTCAGCAGCCGACCATGATGCGGGAATACATTACTGTGAGACATTTTGTTTCCATGGGTGCACTCCTGGCAGCTGCGGTAGCGGAGACAACGGCCGTGCTATATCTTCTGCCCATATTTTGCAGCATCGCTTTCAACAGGAGGGCTTGCAGCTCCCGTGGCCAGACTTTGCTGCCAAGTGCAGCACATGACTGCACCATCACTGCCGTCTGGGAAGGAGGCCATCAGCCATTGGATACCCCGGCGTGACGTCACATTGACTGAGGCTGCATATTCTGCGACAGTTTCGTCCAGCGTCACTTGGCAGCTGCGGTAGCGGAGACAACGGCCGTGCTATATCTTCTGCCCATATTTTGCAGCATCGCTTTCAACAGGAGGGCTTGCAGCTCCCGTGGCCAGACTTTGCTGCCAAGTGCAGCACATGACTGCACCATCACTGCCGTCTGGGAAGGAGGCCATCAGCCATTGGATACCCCGGCGTGACGTCACATTGACTGAGGCTGCATATTCTGCGACAGTTTCGTCCAGCGTCACTTGGCAGCTGCGGTAGCGGAGACAACGGCCGTGCTATATCTTCTGCCCATATTTTGCAGCATCGCTTTCAACAGGAGGGCTTGCAGCTCCCGTGGCCAGACTTTGCTGCCAAGTGCAGCACATGACTGCACCATCACTGCCGTCTGGGAAGGAGGCCATCAGCCATTGGATACACCGGCGTGACGTCACATTGACTGAGGCTGCATATTCTGCGACAGTTTCGTCCAGCGTCACTTGGCAGCTGCGGTAGCGGAGACAACGGCCGTGCTATATCTTCTGCCCATATTTTGCAGCATCGCTTTCAACAGGAGGGCTTGCAGCTCCCGTGGCCAGACATTGCTGCCAAGTGCAGCACATGACTGCACCATCACTGCCGTCTGGGAAGGAGGCCATCAGCCATTGGATACCCCGGCGTGACGTCACATTGACTGAGGCTGCATATTCTGCGACAGTTTCGTCCAGCGTCACTTGGCAGCTGCGGTAGCGGAGACAACGGCCGTGTTATATCTTCTGCCCATATTTTGCAGGTTTGCTACGAGAAATTTTCATTTACTGCATGTAAAACTATTCAGTGTAAATCCGCTACCATATTGCTGCCAAGCACTTTGTTGCGCGTCTTGTTTTGGAGCTGATCTGCCTTTTGTTTGTCAAAGTCTCAGAAATGACCAAAGAGCTTCAGAAAATGTTTGAAGACTTGAAGCGTGAAATAAAACAAGAGTTTCGCGATATGAGAGAACGTATCGAGCGAGACCTCAGGAAAGATATCAGAAAAATTAAGACCAGCACGGGCTTTATTAACAAAAGCTATGAAGAAATAAAAGATTCTGTTAAAAGAGTTGAAACAGAGAACAAGGATCTGAAAGAAACAATAAGAACGCTGCTAGAGGAACGTCAGGCTCTGTGGGCGCAGGTAAAGGAACAAGAGTCCCGACTTATGCAGACTGAGCAGCACTCACGGTGTTTCAACATTGTAATTAAAGGAGTGCCACAAATAGAATATGAAAACGTGCAAGAACTAACGAAAAAACTGGCTCAAGAAATTGGCATGCCTCTGACATTGAGGTTTGCCATCGTGTTCAGACTGTCGGAAATGCTGCCTCCCCTAACATAATTGTGCAGTTTACACGCAGATCTCAGCGTAACTCTTTCCTGGAAAAAGCTAGAAAGTGCAGGCTTACGGCAAATGACCTGGCGTTAGAACCGAACAACGACATCTTTGTAAACGAGCACCTGTGCCCAGCCATGAAACGTCTCTTTGGTGCTGCAAATGCAGCGAAAAAAGCGCAGGGTTGGAAATACGCGTGGGTCAAGAATAGAAAAATTTATGTTCGCAAATCTGATACCACACCCGTCATCCCTATCACCCGCGTGGATGACCTGTCCAAGATAGCGTAAAGTGCTTGCACTTATCTAGCTTTGTTGTCCAACAATTATGGGTTTCCTGCCGCAAGAAATTCAGAAATTGGTTCTGACCAAAAAGCCAGCCCTATCCTTTTTTTCACCAGAACGTTCGCTCTTTAAAAAATAAAGAAAGTGAAATGAATGCTTTGCTAGATCTTTTCGGAGTATCATTCACGGTGTTAATGCTTACTGAAACATGGTATGAAGATGAATCGGCTGTATTTCAATCACCTGGTTATCAATGTTTCTTTCGCAATCGTCAGGACAAGAAAGGTGGCGGTGTCTCTATTCTTGTAAAAGAGAATGTTGTCTGTGATACTGAAGAACGTTTCTGTGCTGTCACATCTGATTTTGAGGGGCTTACTCTACGCCATCTTGATAATCTGTTTTGCGTGGTGTACAGGCCACCGTCTGGTACTTTTAGCCGATTTTTGGCCTTCTTAGACGAAGTTTTCGAATATGTTGTGGAACAGAAAGTGAATATCTTTTTGGGTGGAGACCTGAACGTGAAATTGCTGATACCTACGCCTAACCAAAATGAACTCAGCCTTACTCTTTCTGCATATGGGCTGACCAATGTTATCACTTATCCAACACGGATCACAGAACAAAGCTCTACTTTATTGGATGTAGTTATTACTAATATTAGCACTGACACAATATTCGCTGGAACTACGTATACTAGCATGAGCGACCATCTGGGAATTTTTCTATTGGTAGATAGGCCCTTTCCGATCAAGTGGAATAGAAAGCAAACTACTTGTCGCTAAGAAATTAATCCTGCTCCCCTTGAGTCATTCCGGTGCGCCGTTGAACAGTAAACATGGAACTCCGTCTACACATGGAGTGATAGTAATACTGCATATTCAAAATTTATAACCATATTTAAAGATATATACCACCTACATTTTCCGTTAGTGCAAGTGAAAAACCGAAGAAAGCGCGAAAACCCTGGTTAACGCGAGAGTTGTTGAATATGATTAAGCATAAAAATGCGTTATTTGCCAAATTTGTAAGAACAAAAGATGTAACAATACTTGCGCAGTTTAATACCTATCGAAATAAAGTTACATCTAAACTAAAGCAGGCTAAAGATTCTTTCTTAATAAACATGTTCCGTGATGAATACGCACAACGTCCAGATATTGTATGGCGCAATTTGAACTTGTTGTTGCATCCCAGCATTAATGCATCTACACTTGATGCCCTTACGCATGACGGAAAGCTACTCTCCGGTACTTCTTTGGCAGGTGCTTTTAACCGCTTCTTTATTGAACAAAGTAGTGTAATTAACCAGAATGTGAGTATATGCCGAAATTACGCTCGGTACGTACAAGGAAACGATAGTACGCAGCCCCTCTTTTTAGCCCCAACTGATTCAGCCGAATTTTTCGCTTGCATAAATAACATCAAAAATAGCAAATCACAGGACTCAAATGGTATGCAAATACTGCCTGTCAAGTATGTTCTCGACGTCCTGTGCCCTGTTATTACCTACATATTCAACTTAATTTTATCCACCCGAATTTTCCCTAAGGAAATGCAGATTGTCCGAGTGGTGCCAATATTTAGGCGTGGAGATAAAAATTTACTCAATAACTATCGACCGATTTCCCTACTTCCTGTGCTTTCTAAGGGCATTGAGAAAATAATCCATACCAGAATAACTTCATGTTTTGATTACAATTGCTTATTCCTTGACTTTCAGCATGGCTTTAGGAAGCATAGGTCTACTGAAACGGCACTTCTAAGACAAAAAGAAATTAGAATACAGGCATTTAGAGAAAATAAACTCGCTATTGGTATTTATATCGATTTTAATAAGGCATTTGACCTCATTATTCATGATGTCCTTCTTTTTAAATTAAATATGTATGGTGTACGTGGTGTAGCGCTAACTTTATTAGAATCCTACTTATCACACAGAGCTCAGTATGTAGATATAAACACAGCAACTTCTTCTACTCTCCCTATAACATCTGGAGTGCCTTAAGGAAGCATACTTTGGCCATTACTGTTCTTAATTTATATAAATGATATTTGCTACAGCACAAGTGGCGCTCATGAAGTATCATATGCTGATGACACATCTTTCTTTATCACAGGTACTTCCGAAACAGACGTCGAAAAACAAACAAACAATGCACTTATTCAACTCAGTTTATGAACAGAAGCAAATTATCTACGAATAAATCCAGTGAAGACTAAAATTATGTTGTTCCGTCCTAAGGGAAAGAAAATATCGCGACCTATCAAAGCCGTATTCAATAGCCAGCCTATAGAGCTCGTTGAGTCCGTAAAAACACTGGGAGTTACCTTTTCAAGCAATTTAACTTGGAATACACATATTGATTACATACGTTCAAAGGTCGCCTCAGCCCTTGGTATACTTTAGCGGTTTTGGCACATCCTTCCAATAAGGGTAAAGATCATACTTTACAATGCGTTAGTTCTTTCTCATTTGCAATATTGTAACATAGTGTGGGGCACAACAGGCATAACAAATCTTAACAAGATACATCTGCTTCAGAAAAAAAGCAGTGAGATGTATTGCCAATGTACCACTCTTTTCTCCCACCAGGAATATTTTTTTAAAGTATGAAATCCTTCCAATATTTGCGTCATATACTTATAGACAACTATCATGTTACAAATCTCACCTAAAACACCCCGACAACCTCATCATTTTGCTTGCACAACTCAGAGAAAACGCCAGCTGCCGTGACACAAGACACAGAGAAATTTGGTTTACCCTAACACCAAGAGCCTATTATGTGAATCAATCCTTATGTTATAACCTTCCAATTCTGCTGAACAGATTAAACGAAGAAAATTTTGACATAACCCGCAAATCAAAACACGAAATTCGGGAATACTGCCGGGAGAATTCTTTTCCTTGAGAATTTCAAATGCAATCTTTCTGATTATTATGCAGCATTCTTTGCACGATTATCTATGACCTTTTCATCGCATCGCATTTTATTTTGTCATTTTTGCATGATGTGCATAGGTGGCCTGCGAAGTGTTGATTTATTTACTTTTGCTTTGTATGTATGTATGTTTGTTGTATGTATAGCCGTCGCTTTTCCTCCTGTACTGCCGGGTATGTAAAGGAGCCGGGACCATTGTCAAGCTGTCGCCACAGCTCTTATTCCCGGCTCCTCCTTTGTAAGAAAGAAATAAACTTCAACTTCAACTTCTTCAACTTCAAATGCCACCTTGCAGCACTCTGTATGTAGCCAATACCTGCAAGTTACCACATCTTTTCTTCAATGGCTGAGATAAAGGTGACCCCCCTGCCATCACTGGTATCCACAGGTTTTTTGTAATGCTCCCTTTCTTATTCTCAATTTGCTGTTAACTATTTTTACAACCCTGTTGGGGGCACGTTGTTTGACCCCTCGTTGACATTACGAAAAAGAAAGAAGTCTCGGGGAAACTACCCGCGGAATCTTTCCCACGCACGCTCCCCTTGTGTCGGACCGCGAGACGTGACCCACGAAGGACAAGACGACGAAAGGAAGCGGGCAAAAGCGCATTCCCGAAGCTACCGTGGCTGACTGCTTCGGACGAAGTAGCAGCGGACCTCCATGTCCTCTTCGCCCATTTCCACGGGGCTCTGCGGGCTATGTGTGGCCGGCGACTCTTCCGACCTGTGTCTCGTGTGGTGAAAGGGGCGGAGCCTCAGTGTATTTAACGAGTGTCCCAAGTACGAACGATCGCTCTGGGCTCTGATGACAAGGCTCATCCAGTTGCTCGACGCTATGAACATTTAATTCTTCGCTGTTTGCTCTTTCTGTTTCCTTCTAAATTATGTAATCAAGTTTCTTGAAAAGTGCCAGTAAACCCTGTTTTTTTTTCCCCCCAAGCTTCAAGTTCCATATTTCTTCAACCCGAAAGATCGGACACGCTGCCCAACGGAGCCCGGGTTTGAGTGAACCCCTGCGCCACGACACCATGAATGATTTACTTTTCTCTGTTCAGACAATTTTTACAGTTGAACATAGTCTTAGCAGATACTTTCTTGTTACACAGTACTCAGTATCATAAGTAATTGTTTTCATGAAAAGTATTTTCATCAAATCTGTTTTGCACTCATGTGCCCAAATTTTGATCTACAGCAGACAGATCTGAGAAAAACGCAACAAGACTTAACTGGCACTCAATGTTACTTCACAATATCAGCGTACGGCGATGCCAAGTTCAGCAATACATGGTACCACAACTTGTTTGGCAGACTTTGCTACAAATGTATTGGGCTGCCTTGCCATGCTGTTGCCAAATACAAGACATGTTAACCAGTTGTAGCATTTGTCATTATGAGCAGGCAGTGGTGGTGAAAAACACTTACAGTAAAAGAGAGAGAGAGAAGAGGATTTCTAGGTTAGGTTAGGTTAGGTTAGGTTCAGATGCTTTGCTGAAGCATGTTGATGACCACTGTTAACACTAGTTATGTCAAACTGAACTGGTATCCGCGTTCACACTCATTTGAGGTGCTGAATCGAGCAGGGCTCGTCAGAAACCTGCTTATGGAGTGTCTTTATACGGTTATGAAGGCATCAACTATACAGCAATTGTAAACGTTGTCACTCTAATTTTGTCTCAGGAGGGCTAATATTTTAGTGTGAAAGTACTACTTCACGAGGTCTAACTGGCTCACAGAGTTAGTGTGAAGCTTGACCTTGAGGATGACCTTGTCAGACAAATAAAATAAATATTGCCGCGACGTGGATTCGAACCCACGGCGGCGAGAGCAGATCAGTTTCTCTGGCTTGTGCACAATGCTGCTGCCGCAAACGACCGCGGCTAGCGTTAAACTGCAACACATGCTTGTGCTGTGCAATGCATGTCGTCGTCTTCCATTAACTAAAACTACTTTAGAACTAACCTTGTCGCCAGAAGTGCCGATGACCTATCAAAGCGAAGCCATGAGACAAACAAGTTAATCACATGCTTTCGCACATATACTCGATTGAACTACGTTAAAACTCTACCATTTTTCCCCATTTACCCATTTACTATACAGGGACACAGGGGCTGAGCTCGCACACTGCGCTCAGTATTTCTAAGAAAATTAGCTGCGTGAACTCACTTAATTGAACAGGTAAGGCCTGAAGTGATCAATTTCGAATCGCGTCACCCGGAGGTACTATTCGCAAGCAAAATTTACGAGGTGGGAGTGTACAGGGAAGAAGATTGGTTTTTATGGAAAAGAAATGACGACCTCACGCGACATCATCTAAGTGAAAGGAAGAAGTTGCTCGCGTTTTGCCGGCCAGAGGAAGACAAGGGATTGGCTAAGTATTGGGCGGGTTGTCCTGTTTTCCTTTTCCCCCTGTGCCTTTGCACATTTCTTCTTGTGTGGATAACGCAAGCGGTGAGTTTCTAAATCACAGGTAATGTCTACGCAGTCTCTCGGCTAGGGAAGGTCCCCTCGGTCGGCTTCCCTACCACCTCATGAGATGCCTCTGGAAGCTTTTCAACGCTCCCGCGTCCGCATCATTCCTGTGGCTCTGGTGCCAAAGGTTGGTGGTTCTATCAAAATTTACAGTCCAGGGCTGTTCGAGCTGCTCTCAAGACGGCCACTTCCCATTATGAGGCAATCACTGAGGTAAGGCAGTTTGGACGTCGCGGGATTCTGTGCCTTTCATCAGACCTGTCGTGCGTAAAGGATCTTCTAAACTGCTCATCTTTTGGGTCTCTTTAGGTAAATAGCTTCATTCCGACTCATCTGGCCTGCTCAAAAGGTTTGGTTAGCGGTGTGCACTCTTGCTTATCTCCAGTTGAGACCCTCGACCTCTGCAGCGGGTGGTGTTGCTGTGCATCGCTGTAGCCGGGAGGTGAACAATGAGCGGGTGCCAACGGAAACGGTTATTGCTACTTTTGCGGGTACTGCCTGCTCCTCAAAATAGAAGCATGGCCCCTAATCTTCCGTGTAGATCCCCTTCCGTCTAAGCCACTGCAGTGCAGCAATTGCTGGCCATATGGCCATAGCGCTCGAGGCTGCAAATTCACCTTGCGCTGTTGCAAATGCGGCAATGACCATCCAGCAAATTTATGGTCTGATCAATACGAGAAGTGGTGCCTTTGTGGTGGATCTCACGCTGCAAATTCCATGGATTGGCCTTCTTGGGATCACGAATTTCAAATTCTAGACATAACCGACCGCAAACACTGTTCGCGGTGCGAGGCAGTATCAGAAATTAGAGAGAGCTCACGGCTAAGCAGGTGTGTCAGCCCGTTCAGGAGTGACGCTAAATTCGTCTATCTCTCAGGCAATAATGACTGCTGTGGAAGCCTCTATGGCTAAGATGGTTGAGAAGATAGTGTCCACTGTCACAGAGCGCATATCTAATGCTCTGGCAACGCAGATTACACAGGCCATGCAAATTGGAGTGACTTCTGCCATGTCAGCCATGCCTTCGTTAATGACCAAACACTACTTGCCTGAGCAGTCTCAGCCCTAAGGACAAGTTACTGCTGTTTCTCCACTTCCTCGGCCCACTAATTCTGATAATCTCAAATTATTCATGATGCAGAGATGGTGGATTCGGATATGAGAATCCTCAAACGCAGCGGATCCCCAATGTATAACCCCTCTTCACATCCTCAGCCGAAATCAAAGAAGCAACAGATTGTCTCTAAACCAAGAGAAACTATTTTAGGGCAGGAAGTTGCTGCTGCCCGGATTTCTCAACCATAGGGGTGTTAAGAGTTCTCCAGTGGAACTGTCGGTCACTTCTTTCAGCTTCAACAGACTTACTGTACCTTATATCCCAACATAATGCAGGCATAATTATTTTACAAGAAACTTACCTTACATCTGATAAACACTTCCATTTGCAAAATTATTCTTCATTTCGACAAGATCGTCAGTCAAGAGGAGGAGACATACTCATGCCAGTTTCTTCTAAATTTTATCACAGGGCTAAGGTTACTTTTCATTCCTTTACTATAGACGGTGAGTTATTGGCTTTAGACTTTGAAATTCCAGGGTGCTATTCGTTTTTATTAATAACCGTTTATTTTCCTTGCGGTGTGCAGGATACCAGGTTGCTAGATCTCCTGCTCCTTAATGGTCAGAAGTCAATTCTTTTGGCCGGTGACTAATTCTCATCATGTGTCGTGAGGCTTTAGGACAGATTTCTGTGGTAAGCGCCTTTGGGATTGGGTTACTGATAAAAACCTTTCGTGTATGAATTCAGATTCGGCCACATTTCTCCGCGCACAAATTCGATCTGTGTTCGATTTAACTTTCAGCAGCCCTAGTCTTCCTGTACTCAATTGGTCGACTGTGGATTGTGGATCTAGTGATCACATACCTATCGTTTTTTATGTTAATTTCCGCCCAACTGCGGCGTGCTCTCAGCCGAGGTCATATATAATCTATGACCAGTTTCAGTCTTCTTTGCGCTCCACTCTTGCTTCAGCGGTTAATTCTGCTGAAGAACATACAGCAAAAGGCATATGCTTGGCCGTTGAGGAATGCCGAAAGAAGTCAGAATTCTTGGTACGTACATCAAGAGGGAACACTTCAGCTAGATGGTGGAATGCGGATTGCTCGCGGGATTGCAGACACAGAAAGGCTGCATGAAGAAACTCCTACACAATCAGTGTCCAAAAAATTGGCATGATTATAAGTTCATTGCGGCTACTTTTAAAAGCACATTCTCACAAGCGAAAGATAATTATGAATCCGAGCATTTTGATTTCCTATCAAAATCAAGAAATCGTCGACCACTTTACGGTTTCTTAAGATCGTGGAAAAAGATTTCGGTTTCAGAAAATTCACCCTCATTTGTTCGACTCTGCAAGAAGCAATAGAAACAGTTGAGTCAATTGCCAAAAGATTAGAGCAGCATTTCGCCGCAATATTTCCTTTGCGCTCCGCTTTTGTGGCGTCAGTGGGCCAGTTTCAGCATGTACCCCCTATTACCCTTCCCGAGCTTTCCCTAATAGTGTTGAGGTTACCAACTGCTGCTCTGGGCCCTGATAGGGTAACATCAAAAATGTTAAGAATCCTCTTCCAGGAGTCGTCTGCATTCTTATTGCAGCTGGTTAATTTTTCAATCAAACATGCATGGATTTCTCCGGAGTGGAAAATCACAAAAGTGATCTCTTTACCTAAAAACAATGGTGGTGGCTGTTCTCTGGATAATATTAGACCCATTTCATTGACATCAAACGTGGTTAAGTTATTTGAAAGGGTCATACTCCTACGCGTTTCGGAGTTTGTGGACCGTAATAATATCCTTAGGCTCTGTCAAATTGGTTTCCGTCAAAAATGTTCTATATGGAATGCGCACACCGATCTTGAGAGTCACATTCGTCTTGCGCGGCATCAAAAACATTCATGCTGCGTTGGTGACATTGGATGTAGCCAAGCTTTATGACAGCGTAGAACACTACATATTGTTGCAAAGATTATATGCTCTGCAGTATCCGAATTATTTAATTGTGTGGATATCTGTGTTCCTTGAAAACAGTTTTTTTTGTGTACTAAATGGTGTGAATTCTGGAAGATATAAACAATCCAGAGGTGTTCCACAAGGGGCAGTCTTGTCGCCTGTGCTCTTTAATATTCTAATGAGCTTTATTCCCAGCCATTCAAACATTCGCACGTACGTCTATGCGGACGACATCGCTTTTTTCACTGCTGCAGCTGACATTCAATCTATGTGCGCCTGCAATCGTACCTGAATTTGCTTGAAAGTTGGTTGTGTGACTTACGTCTCACCTTAAACGTAAACATGTGTGCTGTACTTGTTTTTGAAATGAAAGATCCTGTTCATCTGTCTCTCAATTACCAGCGACAAAATATTCCTCAAGTTGAGTCATTAAAATATCTTGGTGTCATCTATGATGACAGCCTCACATGGCTCTCCCACACTGACCACGTCGCAGCGAAAAGGGCTCATGCTGTGGGCATGTTGCGTAGATTAAGCAATTTCCGGTCTGGATTGCGGAGAGATGCACTTTTGTTGATATATGCTTTGTATGTCCGACCAATTTTAGAATTTGGATCTGTGCTGTTTTCTGGTACGGCTGCTTACAAAATTCGCCCGCTGGTTCTCTTGGAGCGGGAAGTGCTTCGGTTGTGCCCTGGCCTCCCCAAAAATTGCGGCCAATAACGTCCTTTATCTTGAAGCCCGTTTTCCTCCTTTGTCATCTAGATTTCAATTCCTAACTGTTCAGATGTACCTAAGGACATATGAATCAGATTTACACCACTCCTTGTCTGTTTTTTGTTGCCAGCCGACTTCCTTTTTTGGAGTTCATTGGCCTAGATTTCATACCCCGCAGGTAGATATGGCACAAAATTTGCTTGAACCTTTAAATGTTCTTTTGTATAGCATCCTTCCGACAAA
The DNA here is from genome assembly GCF_052857255.1 of Amblyomma americanum. Taxonomy (NCBI): domain Eukaryota; kingdom Metazoa; phylum Arthropoda; class Arachnida; order Ixodida; family Ixodidae; genus Amblyomma; species Amblyomma americanum. Next base: position 138,878,998 of record NC_135503.1, read on the forward strand.
AACAGTGGGTACTCTGTAGAAATTGTCTGTGATGACATTTTCCCGAAAAACGCTAAGCATTTACCACCCCGCTATTTAAATAGATTATTAGAATACCATTTACAATGCCTACCTATTAGCTTAACGATAGCTACAGACGCCTCCCATTGTGATAGAAAGGCAGGGGTGGGAATATATTGCCCGCTTCTAGATTGGTCTTTTTCTGTGCGGCTTTCAGACTACACCCCAATTTTCCAAGCGGAGTTTCTGGCGGTGGTGCTGGCTCTTCGCAAACTAGAGCCAGCTTTCTCTTCAGTGGCAGTCATTACAGACTCTCTTTCGTTGTGTTCGTCCCTTGCTTCGGCTGTAGATTCGCCTATCCTACACACCTCTTCCATTCATTACTCTCTCCGCATTTGAGCCTTGTTCACGTGACATGGATGCCAGGTAATAGCAGTGTGACAGCCAATAAAGCTGCGAACTGCCTGGCAAAGGCCCCGTGCTACCTATCGTTCCGGCTACAGCGTACATTACAGCAGCGAGGTTCCGGAGGCAAAATTTGTCAAGAATGACAACTCGATCTCTTTTAAGGTCTGATGAATACCTGCACGTGAGGTGTTCGTGGAGCAGGCAATCATGCCATTCACGGCAGGTTGAAGTATCTCAATCAAGGCTCCGCTGCCGGATCCCACCCGTAAATTTTTATTTGCACAGGTCTGGGTTGGTGCTTAATCCCGTCTGCGTATTTTGTGGTGAGCACGAAACCATAGACCATTTTTTGTTGTTTTGTCGCTGGTACACTAAGATGCGAAGACGGTTTTTAGAGAAACCTCTACAACAGCTTCGCCTCTGAGCAGCCCAGTCTTATTGTCGTTTGGAGCCACCATACTTGGGTACAGTCACAAGTCTGTTTTACTGCCGTGCAAAATTGTTATGAAATCAAGATGGCTACCTTGTTAATTTTTTTTTAATTTTTCATTATTATTTTTATTCTTACAATTATCATTATCATTTAACTACTCGGCTATAAACATCAGTCTCGATCTCCTGCGTGCGTTCTGCGTTTCCCGTTTCATTTCGTTGTTCCTTTTTGTTTACTTCTTCCGTCCTTACCATTCATTTTAACTTCGTCCAGGAATTATTTACCTCAAAAACTCTCTGTGCCCCCCCCCAATTTTTGGCCAATCGCCCTATGTGGGCAAGTGCCATAGCATGAGGACAACAACAACAACAACAACAACAACAACCATGGCGCAGTATCTGTCTCGCATCTTGGCGGACAACTGAACCGTGTCCGTAAGGGAAGGGATAAAGGAGGGACTGAGCGAAGAAGGACGAAAGATGTGCCGTAGTGGGGGGCTCCGGAATAATTTTGACCACCTGGGGATATTTAGCGTGCACTCACATCGCACAGCCCACGAGCGCCTTTGCGTTTCGCCTCCATCGATAACGTGGCCTCCGCGGTCGGGTTCGAATTCGGGAACTCGGGCACAGTAGCCAAGCGCCACGTACGCCAATTGCTCGAAGTGTCTGAACGAGGGGATTTGCATTCGCCAGACACTGGTAGCATTTTTAAAACAGTAGTTCGCGAGGAAGCCCCACAAGAACTTTTCTTCCCCGAGAACACGCACCCAAATAACTTTTGCTGCTGGTGGTGCATACATTTACGCGGTATGAACTCGACTCTGTCCAATAGGCTTACGCAGCAGTGAAAGCCTCCGAAAAAAAAATTAACCATAAAGTACCTCAACTGCTGTTTTCCCAAAAATTAGTACAGTAGTGACGAAGGCCTTGTAGGTAGCTGTGCAGTACGGAGAGCTAATCTGAACTGGCTCCAATGTGTCATACTTGAACACTGCAGCATAACTTTTTGCTTGCGCTTAAAAATGAACTTAGTGTTACAACAAACGCAGGAACAACGACCCGCGGCACGCAGAAGAATGATGCTGATGTTGATGGGCAGGCCTTCCCAGGCAGATGGCGCTACAACGCTACCTACGAAATGAACTTTTTCTGCAACTGCTACGAAATGCGCTGGAAGCATGGCTCAGAATTATTAAGTAAGGACACCACAGTAGCACCATAAAACAATGAAAGCTGACAGCAAAAATAAAGTACAGATTTTAGACAAAACTGCCAACCGTAAAATCGATACCGAAACTCTGCAAAGAATGCACTCGGCAGACGTCTTTACCATTTTTTTTTGTCATCGAAGCGGGTTGACCTACAACTGTACCAACTTGAGTCTCAATTTTGAAGCGTGAAAATGTTATTCCTAAAACCGGCAGCATTTTTTTCCTGTTCGAGTCGTGACAGTGCCTACGTCACTGCAGCGGCAGATCTGCCAGGCATGAGAAATATTTCAAGCAGAAATTTACAAGCCACATATGTACACCGTACGTCTAGATACTCTTTCTCGAATCAAATGCTCTCTCCTAACCGAAACAAGAATGCTTTCGGTTCCATAGCGTGCACTGCCATCAGACAGTACACGGGCCTCTAGCATTAACGCCTGCATCGAAATGCGACAGCCGCCGCGGGATCGAACCCGAATCTTTCGGTTCAGAAGCTGAGCACAATAACCACAGCAGCGGCTGAACAGAGGTGCTGGAATTCATAGAGGTACATGGAAGATATGGCGAAGCTATTAATTGTGCAGCCTCAACCCCTTTTCACGAGGCGTCATATCCCGTTTGACAAAGACGGGTAAAGATTGCAGGCTGAAATAAGCGGGGTTTACAAGAGTATAGCAGTACCGCACCGTACAATTTGCGGACGTGACACGCCACTATTCACATATATGCTATCGGGGACAAAAGTTTGCGGGACGAGAGTTCTTGGAAAAACGTTTATTGCAGCTCCACCTCGCTAGTCAGTCGCCAGATAGTGTATGAAATATACTAAAGAGTGCTTGGCTAAGTTGGCCTAGCTTGGCCATTGTCTGAGCCCTTGGCAAGTCTTGACTTTATCATAATGGCTGCCATTTTGACGCGGTCACCAGCCATTATGCCCTATGTTGGCTTTGTTCGCTAAAAGATCCATCCGGTCGCCCGGCTCGATGAGCTCTCCATCTACAAGAATATAACATGCATGTCGTATATCGGTCTGGCCGCAAGCACCATGATGCTGAAGCTTTGTCCAGCTCCCCGCTACTGGCCGAGCTTCGCAGCCTCTATGCTCTCGAATCCTCTGCGCCTTCGCTCAACACCTGCGACATGCCTTCTGAGCAGCGTAAAGATCACTGGATTGCCTCTCTTCTTGACTTTCTCTCTGCCCCATATATGGCACCAGCGTACCGCGCGTGAAAAAATTTGTAAATTTTAGGGTTTAACATCCAGAAACAACCCACCGGCTACAAATTTCATTTTAGTGGAGGGCTCTGGATTAATTTAAAGCAAGTAAAGACGACTGAAGAGGCATACACCTAATGCAATGTGACCATGCTGCCTCGAGAACTTTTGTATAGGCTGTCAGAAGCAAAAGGCCAAGGGCTATCCCGAACTATTTCCTGTGTAGTGTCTCATGGTGTCAGAAGCTTCAAACCATTTAGGTAAAGAGAGCTAACTGATCAACAGCTCAGAGCGAGACTAACACCGTTCTTTCTTCAGGTTGCTGATCAATTCGACCTCACCATAGCATCTGCGAGGCATCCTCGTTAGCTTAAATGTAAAGTGACTGCCAAGGCAGGCAGTGGTCCCTGGTTTTATCCCAAGATTAAGACGAATTTTCCTTCAGCTGCAAAGCTTCTGAGGAAGCTGTCTAGCTTTGCTCTGCAACCGTATAACTGCGATCAAATAGAAACTCATGAGTAATTACGGCCTAATTGAAATGCACTTCGCCTCTAGTGTTTTCCTTTAACACTTTGGAATACATTTTGAATGTGCATTTTAAAAGCATCTTCCATTTCCCAATATTATCCTTGCCCCAAAACTGTTAGCAATCTGAAACTCAAAACAAAACAAGAGGCTTCATGCTGACACTGTCAACAGGAATTTTCTATTCAGTCTTTAAGAACATGTGCATCTTATTGTAACGATACTTTTGATACAGCATTGCGTACACAGACTTAGGACACAAATCAATCGCACTCTCACTTTACCATTCAGTGCCTCTCAAGATGAACGTTCATGTTGACTCTTTGGTGATAAGAGGATTGTTGCTGCAGTGCTACCTGCATTACTTACCCCTTTCCTATTTCCTATTCTTCTTTTGCCAAGGCTGTGGAGTCTGCACCTGTTTCAGTTAATAAGTGTATTTAGCAGGATAGCAGCTGCAGTCCACAGAGCGTTTGAAGTTACTTTCCTTGCAATGGAACAAAATGCAGCAGGAAGCTTTCAGATAACTGGATTCTTATGCTGCAAACCTGTTGGACCTATCATGTGCCTTCTGGCAGTTTCTCATGGTCATCTTTCTGCATTTTTGGAATACACTGAAAATTAGGATTAGAGTCAATGTTAGATAATGCTTTGTGCAACATGCATGGAAGCAACTTCACATTTTTTGCCGTGGCTGCAATTTTAGCAGGATGACCTGGAGAATGAACTATGCGCGCATTGCTTCAATCTATATCATGCTGCTTGCTTTCAGAATGTTGGGTGAGTGCATTTCACAAAGCTTTCTTGTTTGCAACACCATGCTGGTGTTGTTTCAACCTTTTAAAAAATTTCCACTTTCACCCACATACACATGGTTACAGTCTCTGCACGGTAAAGTGTACACTACGCCCGGAAATTTTTCTTTCGGCAGGCTGTATTTTATGTTACGAGGGCTTGCCGCAACTTTTTCGCCGGCACGTGTGACACCTCAGCGTCATACGATCGCAAGATGCGTGCCAAGGCTTCGTTGATCCCGAGCACATAAGGCACAGGCGCACATTTTTTGGAGGATGAGTCACTGTCAGATCGTGGGGGTTGCAACAGTTTGCGTTCCACAGCGTTGACGAAAGGCAAAGGGTAGTCACATTCGGAGAAGTCCTTGCCAACGCTTGATGGTCGGCCTTCAAGTCCTCTGGCTCTGTGCAGATCTGGTCTGCTCGAAGAAAAAGCGAGGCAACCACTGATCTCTTGTAAGAGGCTGGTAAAGCGAGTGAAAGTGAAGATAGCAGCCAGTATGAGTGCTCTACCTGTACAATTTGAATGAGAGCACGGAATAGCTTTGTTTCACTAAGACATCCAAAAACGGAATCTTCATTATCTTTTTCGGCTGAACTGGGCGGCTCTTTCGATGCTGTGTAAGATGTGTTGTAAAATCAAGTAAAGCATACTTGTTGATAATAGCAAAGCAATCATCAACGTACCGCGCAAAAATCTTTGGCTGTGGGCTGAGTGAATCTAGTGTGCGGTTTTCCAGCCATTCCATTGTTAAGTTTGCAGCGGTAACAGAAACTTAAGCACCCATGGCTGTGCCGTGAACCTGTTTGTAAAACACCTGGTCGAAAGTAAAATATATGCCACTGAGGCCGAAACGCAGGAGTCGCCCGAGATCTGGGACATCGATTGGCGACCTGCCAGGCGAAGTAGCAACACATTACAGGGCCGCCGCGCATACCTCGACTGATAAGTCAGTTGGAACACTCGTGAAGAGCGACTTGATATCAAAAGAGACCATCATGTTACGGTCGTCAAGACGCACGTTTCGAACTTTTTCTATTAAGTCCGCAGAATGAGGCACATTGCTGGTGGTTCTTCCAATGATCGGAGCCAGTATGCGGTGCAGCAAGCTGGAGAGCTTGTAGAGGGGTGAATGGGTAAAATCTGCGATAGGCCTCATTGGAACATCGGTTTTGTGTACCTTAGGAAGGCCATAAAACGCCGGTGCTGAGCCATTGTGACATAGTAGCGCTAAGTAGAGGAACTAATGTTGTGGTGGCACTACGCAAAAGACGTCCGATTAAAGCTTTTGCAACTGTTTCTGTATCTTTGCCATTTTATCCTTCTTGAGACACACGTAAGTGCTCTGGTCGCTCAGCAGGGCCAGCATGTTGGTCTTGTAGTCAACCTTGTCGAGAACAGTAGCACTTCCTTTGTCAGCTGGTAGAATAACCAAATAGGCATTAGCCTGGAGTTGCTTGATGGCGATGCACTGAACTCAAGAGAGTGTCGAGGAGGCCTGAAGCGGTTGCAACCTCGAGAGAGTGCCGAGCGTGCGAGTACGTGCTTCTTCGCGGCGGGAAGGTTCCACCTTGCTGATCGCTTTCTCCACCGCGCATACAATGTTTTCTTTGGTCTGGGGCCAGTGCCACATTGAAGTTTAGGCCCAGGTTGAGTACAGACATTTGAGCAGGATCAGGCTTATAAGAGGAGAGGTTGTGGACTGTTGACAAAGTGACGTTGGTGCGTGCAGGCCTATCCTGATGTGCGAGCCTGTTGAGTTTGTTTTCTTGGCTCTGTTCTGCTCTGGCAGCAGAAAATTTGGCCTGAAGATTGGCGTGTAGCTGCACGCTTGGGAATGCTGCTGAGTACTGGTGCTCTAGCCAGCACCGTGTAAAGAAAGCTTTGTTTTCTAGTTTCCTAATCGTTTGTTTGCAATCACTATTCTTGCCTGTAGCAGAAGTCGCTCAGCCTTGGCGACAATGCTGTAGCCGAAACTTGTTGCAACGGGCCTGTTGAGGCGGAGGGGTCGAGGAATGAGGCCAAGGGTCTTGCATGTAATGTTGAAGTTCAAGTGCCCTTTGAATGATGCCACTCGAGTAGTCACGCAAGTAAATCTACGGATTTCGGTGATTGCTCTTTGGTCATACGACCGGCGTAAGTTGATGAAGTCTAGGGTTAGACTGAAACCCGTCTAGTTCGGGGTGTACTTGAAAAGGCAGAACACCGACCAAAATAAAATGAACTCCTAAATGACGTTTCGGCTCCCACACGGGAGCCTTGTTCAAAAACAGGTACAGGCGTGAAAGGCTGGCTATTTAAGCTTGAAAATGTGCCCTAGGCAGCAGGCGTATGCACTAGGAAGTGCCCCGTCAGTACGATTAAGAGTGTGTTTGGTTGTCTGAATTATTAAAGATTCTAAATATAGACGGCTATGGAGATCCTTTTCTGCTTTCAAAATGCACGCGTTGCTCAATCTATATGATGCTGCTTGCTTTCAGAATTTTCAACGAGTGCATTTGACGAAGCTTTCTTGTTTGCAACGTCCCACTGGTGTTGTTTCAACCTTTCAACGAAGTTTCCACTTTTACCCACGTACACATGGTTTTACAGTCTCTGCACGGTATTCTGTACACTACACCTGGAAATTTTTTTTGTTGCGGACAACAGCTCTACACCTGGCTTGAAAAGTGTTGGTATTCTAGAGTTTCGTTTTTATTCATTATTCTCAGCAATCACTGATTGCAACTCTCTAATAACAATCATCACATCATCTAGTACAGAAACATCGTTCCATAAAAGGTTGTAAAAGTGTGCACTTTTTAATTACCTTTATTTGCCATGCCAATGAACCCTGCATTTATGGTATATGGCTTTTATTGCTTGAGTGCTGTTATATAGTATTGTGTTCTCTTTCTACTGTGTTCCTTAATCAGATTGTAAACGTAAGCATGCTTAATCAAATGTTTTGTTGCGATTGTTAATTCCTGCTGCACCTGTTTTCAGATATGTAGTTGCTATCTACCATATGTTTATTATGCGTCATGTATACAATAACAGGAGGTCCCCCCGACAGTTTCTACTCGGGGCCTCCTCCTCTAATAAATTATTTACCTCATACCTGCACTAGTTTTTCAATAAGCAATAATGTATGTCAAACAAAACTTTGCAGTGGTTATTTGTCATCTGCATGCCGTCTTGCTCACATACTGTTAGGTTCACACCGCCTGCTATAGACCGCATGCTGGATATCAGATATTGAGTTAAGGGGATTGCTATGTTATTGAAAGATGTTAATCAGGTCAAGGTATTTGGTCCTGATGATATTCCTCCAGTGTAATTCACAGATTGTGTAATCACTTCGATAGGTACAGAGTTAATCATATGACTTTAAGAACAAGCAAGAAATTTATCTTTTGGAGTGCTTTTTATCTCAGGCCTTGTAATAAGCATGTGAATTACATTGGGAACAAGGCAGCCATCAGTTCCGGGTTTATTACAGTAGAGATTCGGTCTCGGTCATTTGCAAAGTGATTTCAGAATACAGCTGATTGTGAAGTCTGATCAATACTTGAATATAGATGCGTTTGTTGGGGCTTGCATACATGGCCACTTATAAGTAAATTGAAGAAATTCACGATAGTGCTGCTGGATTTCCACTTTGAAATTAAAGACAGTAACCCAGAATGACAGAGCAAACGCAAGCTGAAATAGAAATAGCAGAACGACCACGGGAGAAATGTTGGATTGAAATTTTTCTACAATATTTACTTGCTAAAACCGCTGTAAACTGTGAGAAATATACTCAGCCAACAACTTAATTACATATTGAAGCATTTCAAGGTGAAAGAGCTTTCCTTAAAGGGTGATGTTTTCCATTCTTCTGTTTTTTACCTATCCTAGAGTGGAACAGCTTAGTGTCAAGTACTGTTCATACATTACCCAGTGGTGCTGCTTTCTTCCATGATTTCAATGAGTAGTCTGTTTCCTTTTTAACATTTTTAACTCTTTGCTAAAATGTCTTATGGGGTGGCGCAAGTAACTTAAATAAAAAAATAAATATTGAAGTTCAGAGAAGTAGCCACCCTTTTTTATTCAGAGGACACTACATAAGCTCCAAGCCATCAAAGGGGGCTCATTGCACAACATCAAGAGTCATTATGCATTGGAGAAAAGGAGCAAGCACTTAAATCAAGCATGGAAAGCAGGTCTCTAAGTGAGAGAAGCTTGCACTTTCAGAAGCACTATCACCTATGTTTAGAACCTACCAGATCACACATTGCAGAAGATATGTGGATGCCACATCAAGCTCAGATTAGACACAGAGCAGTGGATGCAATATTAATTATGACCATACTGTATGCACTGTGAACAGTTTAGTTAGGAGAGGTTGTGCTTAGTGGGATTTTTCTACTCCTGTATCCAATGTTAAGATAAGACAATAAGTATATGCCACCATGAAACTGTTTGCAATAGTGTCTAAAGGAAATGATCTTACAGCCCAATGCACTGTTCTAGGTTACCTGACACAACTGTAACTTCAGATCCTTTATATCACTTTCGCCTAATCAATCATGCGACAACGTCACCCGTAACCGCAGCTTTCATGTAAGGTGTCAGATCGATATGAACGTTTGACGATTCAGCAATTTGAAAAAAATGTGCCACAACCCAAGACGAAGAATGGGCAAAATGAGTACGGTCTCTCGTGACAATTTTTGCAGTAAACCACGAAAATATACCTTGAAAACCTCCATCATGCAAAAACCACTCTGGCGGTGACTTTAAAGCAGCCCCGCTAAGAGAAAAGACTCAACAAAGCGAAAGTTCTGCAGAAAAATCACCAATCAAACAAAAGTTCAAGTAGGAATGTTGGCTTGCTTATTGTGAAAGGCCAGGAATTTTACACACTGCCTGTGACAGTCGCCTATTCGCACAAATGCAGCCCAGGCTAGCGTTACTACAATACAACTGGGGCCTGCCAGACGTGGGGCGTCTGCAGCGTGTTTCCAACAGCAGGCAACAGCTGGACAACAATGCATTTGTCGGGAATGGGCGTGGGCAACACTGAACTTGGCTGTGGCGTCTGTGTTGGCAACATTGCACTTGTCGGCAACGGGCATGAGCAACTGTCTGAAATGTCTGCAGCGGCTAGCAAACGGAAACACGCCACCGGGAGGCCGCACTTCCTCCTCCCTCCTCCGCTCCTCTACGGCACTCCCGCAAGACGCCGCCGGGTCCGCGCGGGCGGCCCGTATCAGGTGTCCTCAGACGCTTGCTGTGGACGCGCTCGAGGGGAACTTGTTTCGCGCCGCAACGGCAACCTGCGGCCGTGCCATATGCGTACTTTTCCTTCATTTCTTCGTTTGGCTCTTCTGTTGGGCTCTTCTACCAGACATCCTGGCGCCCTTGGTCCCATAAATATACTAGGCCGTTTCAACCCGTGTCCGGCAGTGCGCTTCCAGTGAAAAAGCGGCAGCCGTCGGGGAAAAGAGATAAAGAAGAGAAAAAGGAAAAGTAAGACAAAAATACTGAGCCATAAGCCCGAGCGCGTAATGAGAAGGCAGAGAGGAATTTGGGAGTGAAAACGAAAGGGAGAAAGCGGAAAAAATATTAGCACAAAAAACTTTGAACGATAAAAATATTAACACACACACAAAAAAATGAATTTAATCGGGAGCCAAATATATACTAAATGGTTAATGGAAATGAAAAAGGCACGGAAGACATGATATAGAATACAACAAAATGTAAAAGAAAAGATAAAAATAGGAAATAATAAAAATACATGTGTGCAGAAACCGCGAAAGCTCTGCGGCCCGCGGGGCTGCCGCGTGGTCCCAGTGGGCTAGGTGATAGAAAGAATATAAGTGTCTATTTCGGATAGAACATGGATGTTGGCTTTATGTTGCACAAAGGAGATTACTGAGAAAATAGAAAATAAACAGCTAGATTCCCAATCATTTCAGAGCGTGGTGGAATTTGTCAAGAACAACATCCGGCGTATTTTGTTTTATAATGCTGTCCAAAGCCTATGACGGGTAAAATTTCCTACGTTGTCTCCTTCAAGCAGGAGAGCCTCCCAGGAGTAGAGTTCATGCCGTGGGAGGACGTGTCAAACTTGTGAATGAAATATGACTCCCTTTGTTCCCTGTAATAGGTGCTACGGAACTCCGACTGGAGAAGGATGACGCGGATGTTTTCGAAACTGTGGAGTGGCAGACGTAGGTGCCTGGAAAGGGTTAAACTGGGTAAGGATGGCACGTGGGCTTTGTGGTTGTTAAAGCGGAAGCGAAATGATGTCTTGGTCTGACCAATATACTCTTGCCCACACACCACACAAAGAAGTTTTTAAATCACATTGTTTGAGTCGCAGTCGAGATGTTCGCTTATGTGAAAAACAAAATTGTCGAACTTGGATTTTGCCAGGTTGGTGTCTAAAATCTGCGGGCAGACTTTGCCCCAAGGTTTTATACATGGGTGGCACCCATCCTGGGTAGAGTTCTTTGCTTTCGCATTGACAAGCAAGTCTCTCAAATTCTGGTCCCGACGGTACACCACTCTGGGCGGTTCCTTGAATATTAGTCACAACATATTACCCTGTTTGATTATGTTAAAATGACGGCTTAGTATGTTACTTACTCTGGGAACCGTTGAGGAGAAGGTAAGGATTAGGTTTGTTTTGCTGTCGTCTTTCAATTTGTTTTCTGCTGTGATGGACGTGCAGTCTAGGTTGCGAGCACGTTCAATCGCGTCATCGACTATTTCCCCGGGGTATTTCTGTCGTGAAAAAGCGGCTTTGAGAGTCCTTGTAAGTTGGCCAAATTCTTCAGTGGTAGAACATATTCTTCGATATCTGTGCGCCTGATAATATGTAAAGCTTGTTTTGCAGTGCTTCGGGTGGCTACTCTGAAAATCAAGATAGTGCTGTCTACCCGTAGCGTTTTGTACGGGGTTTCGAAAGGCAGTTACCGTCCACCGATATCTTCACGTCGAGAAAATTAATTCTCGAGTCGGAGATACTGTGGGTAAACCTTAATGATGGATACAGGGTATTAAACTGAGCAATGAATTTCAACAGGCTTGCCTCATCATGTTCTCATACAAGAAAGATGTCGTGCACATAACGCTTGTAGAAAAGTTGTTCTTTTCGCTGTTCCTCATAGAAGGGAATTTCTAGTTACGCCATGAAGATTCAGGAGTAGTTTGGTGCCATTTTTGCGCCCAACGCAGAACCGCTTATCTGGAGGTAGTGCTCACCATGAAACTCAAAATTGTTCGAATTCAGGACCAGTTCAAAAAGGACGGGAAGAGTTCTATTCTCCAAATCTACCGAACAATTTGAGCTTTCAAGGGCTGCCAGCGTTGCTGTTATGTCATCTGCGTGCTGGATGTTTGTATACAGGGAGCAAACATCCATGTTAGCTAGAAGGCCTCCTGTGGGGATGGTCAAGTTGGAAATCTGCGGAATGAAATGGCTTGTGTCCTTGACGTAAGAAGGAAAACTGGGAGGGATGTCCTTGATGAGAAAGTCGATAAAATTAGATAAGTTCTCCGTCACAGCCTCATGGCTGGACATGATTGGACGGCCAGGATGGTCAGCTTTATGTATTTTAGGGAGGAGATGAAACCAGCAGGGATGTAAATTGCTTGGAAACATTGATTTTAACATTGCCTCACTTATTCTACGGTCTCTAGTGAATTCAGCAATAGTGTCCTCAATCTCTGTTACTAGTTGACGTGTGGGATCGTTCGGAAGTTTCCTGTAAAACTGAGCATCATTAAGCAGGCGCTAACCTTCTATTAAGTATTCGGATTTGTCCAGGATTACTATAGCTCCATCCTTGTCGACCGATTCTATTACGATGTTTTCGTATTTACGGAACGTTTCCAAAGCCTGTCGTTCTTCGTTCGAAAGATTGTTGCGCACCGGACGTAGTTTTTCATACGCCTTGATGATATCCTTCTGCACCGCAGATATATACATATCAAGGTGTCTATCGCGTTGTTCGTTCGGTGTCCGCGACTTATGTGAGACAGTGGGGATCGTTTGTTGTCGGCCACTGGTGTGCTAGTGGAAATACCCCCTAAAGCGGAGGTTTCGCGCGAAATTGTCCAGATCCTGAAAGAGTTGAAACTCGTTGAACTTAGATGCTGGACAAAAAGTTAAAACCTTAGATAGAAGGCTCAGCTCGGCAGGTGTGAGAACATTTTGTGGAAAATTCGCCACATGTGTGTACCCACATGTTATTTTACAGTTCTCAGCTGCAGACGCCGCACCAACCACACCGGGAGAATTATGAGCAGTTGTGTCAGTCTCTTGAGATGGGACAACGGTCGCACGGCCAACAGCTGCCAACCTACCGTTAAAGCTTAACTTGGACAGTTTGGCTTCCGTAAATTCGTTTGAAGGAAGCGGAACGTTGTCGAGTTCTAGCTTTTTGCTCTTATCGTAGGAGACTTCCTCTCTTCTTTTTATCTCGTAGTTTTCGAGATCGCTCAGTTGGGCAGGAGATAGAGCACGCTGGCCCACCTGCGTTCTTTCAACATCTCTATGTTCGGCAACCTTCCGCAAACGTCAACGACGTCGACAGCCGTGCTTAATGCTCCTTTCCCTTTTATATCGCTCTTCAAATGCGTTGTCTTTTCTACTTTTTTACTATTTCGACCTCCCCGCTTTTCTCTGCGTTTTTCTGTGTTTTATTCAGCCGCGGCCCCTGTTAGAGCTGCTGCGCGGTTCATTATACGGTCCCTTGCCCTCACTCTCAAGTTTGCTTTGAGGGCGGTTATTATGCCTCCTCGCTCTCTCTGTGTCCTTATATAGACAAAACTGTTTCATTGTAAGCCTGCCCTGACGAAGGGAATACCATTCCCGAAACTGTTGGCACAATAAACGTCTAAAATGAACAGTCGCGTTTGTCGTAATGCTGTACTTACACCAGTAAACTGGCGCATTGGAACCAATACTGAATGGTTTATGGGTGTTTAACGCCCCAAAGCGACTCAGGCTATGAGGGACGCCGTAGTGAAGGGCTTCAGAAATTTCGATCACCTTGTTGAGGGTGATCACCTGGGGTTCTTAACCCATAACCACTCAGTCACCGCGGCGGCTTCCCTACAGAATGCAATATATATATATATATATATATATATATATATATATATATATATATATATATATATATATATATATATATATAGATTTAAGAGAAGTGGGCACTTCTACAAAGACACTTTTATTTATCAACGTTTCGACCGCACCGCGGTCGAAACGTTGATAAATAAAAGTGTCTTTGTAGAAGTGCCCACTTCTCTTAAATCTTTATTCTGCGGAGCCAACGCAACCTACGTTCGTAACATATATATATATATATATATATATATATATATATAGTAAGTTGGGGAAGTCACATTGAAAAACGTAACGAATTTATTCAACGTTTCGACCAGGGACTGGACATTGTCAAGAATGATCATACAGAGCATGGACGCGTCTTCTTATAGCCTGAGACACAGAGGGCTTAAAAAGAAAAGAAATAAAGAAAAAAGGGGGAAGGGGAGACCGGAACACAGCACAGCCACCTACCACATGTTAGGGAAGAAAGGCGCCAAGTCGCGTACGCCTAAACTCCCTGCACACCCACCAGGTGTAAGAGGGAGGCCGGGCTGGGTTGGAACGCGGTTACTTCGAAAAAAAAGATAGAAAGAAAAGCAATAACAAATGATGAAAAACGTGGTGGGGGATTAACAAAAAAAGGAAAGTGTCCGCCAATTGTGGGCGTCTGTTGTACGCCTCAGGCCGCGCTTGTTTGGCCCCGTGCGACTCTAAATTATGGCCCAAGGAGGCGTCACAGGCTGCGACTGCCCACATGGTGACACGTGAGCCGCTAAAACCAGATGAGGTTTGCATACGAGGACCACATGGAAAGGTTTGCTTACAGGACAGCAAAAAATAAATAATGCTCAGAGAAAACTGCAGTGCAATGGCCGAGAGAAAGAGAAAAAAAGAAAAAGAGAAAAAACAGGAAACACGAACACACAAGACACACACACAAATATGTCACTGCTCTAGCATCTTGGAGCAGAAGATAAGCGGGAAACCATAGAAGCCCACGAAACGACAGTGCCAGTGTGTTAGAAAGTGCCCGAAGAACGGAATTGCATCCCAGGGAACAGTGCTCACAACAACACACCAATAATAGGATAGATAGAGATGAGAAGCGGAATCATAAAACGGCACAAATTAATGTGCAAATACAACACTAGTGGGAACAAAGTGTTTTAAAAAGCAAGTTTAACCTAAAATGCAGTGACCAGCAAAAAAACAACAATAATAATGGTAGGATGAATACACATGGGACACGAGCGTCACAGAGTTAGACAGCGTTTAACCACAAGAAGAATTTCAATACCTCAACAGGAAGTTAAACTGTGAAACATAGAAGAATGTATTATAAAAAGTCACAATAGTAGATTAAGGAACACTCATTTGGTTGCAAAATAATGCCCCCCCCCCAAAAAAAAAACAGAACAAAAGAATCGCAGGAAGATTTAGCCTGAAAGGCAGGACAGTTTACCAGCGCTCTCATTAATGCCACCAGACAGTGTTAAACTTAAGCATTAGGTATGATTCACAGGCTTCCCTGTCGTAATGTGTCTGGAAGCCAGACTGCAAAATGGCGGCCTTGAAGCTTCCAAATGGGTAACCTTTTGTGGTTACGTGTCTTGAAAGAGGCAGATCTGGCAGTGATCGTATGTGTACTCTATGGTTATTTATTCTCATTCGCAAAGGAGTTTCAGTTTGCCCAATGTACTGCACACGGCACACACCGCATACGAGAAAGTAGACAAGGTTGCTGGTGTCAAAGTTGAAGTGTCCTCGAAATTTGAATGAGAAAGATGACGCTGTGCTACGAACTTTTGTGACCGCACTGATCATCGGATAGAGCTTACAGCGCGGTTTATTGCAAGGGTGGCACCCTGAGACTTCACCGTTGTCTAGTTTCGAGGAGGTTACAGGATCTTTGATATTTCTTGCTCTCCGGTATACAAAACGGTGTGGCTCCGGAAGTAGGCGCTTCACTTTGTCACTCTGAAGGAGAATGATATGATGCTTTTTGACAATGGCATTAACATTCGCTGCTGATGGCGAGTAAGTTAATATCAAATAATTTGTAGAGTTTATCTGCGCAGGCTTGGTGATATTTATGATTTTACGACCGTCTTGTGCTGCAGCTTTGTTAAGGGCATCGTCGATGATGGGCTTCGGGAAGTGCTTTCGGACCAAATCCTTGCGGAGTGCCTCAAAGCTTGAAACGAAGTCCTTTTCACGGCAGCAGATGCGTTTAAATCTTATAGCCTGGCTGTATAGTAGTCCATTTTTGCAATGTTTTACGTGGCTACTCTCAAAATGCAAGTATTGGTGCTTGTCTGTGGGCTTCCTAACCACTGAGGTGACAAGCTGAATTTTCGAGATCTGAAGTTGCACGTCCAGAACCCTGATCATGGAAGTTGAGTAGGAGTGAGAAAAGGAGATGCTTTTGTGAGATATATTAAAGTTAGTGAAGAATTTTAGTAGCTCTTCTACACCATGGCACCATAAAAGAAATATGTGATCCATAAACCGCCTATAAAAAAGAGGCCTCAAGAGGCAGCTCTCAAAGAATTCGGTTTCGAGAATGCCCATGAATAGAGTGGCATGATTAGAATCTACTTTATTGCCCATTGATGTGCCACTAATTTTCACATAGTGGTCGCAATCGAATTCAAAGTTATTCATTTCCAGCAACAAATGTAGCAGCGTTTCGAGAGTAGTGCCGTCTATTAGGCTTGCAACTTGGGATTTTCTGTAAGCGTTAACCACTGCTCTGATCCCATCCGAGTGGGGTATGTTGGTGTACAAGGACACAACATCGAGGGTAACGAGTATGCTGTTTTCTGGAATAAACAGGTCAGTTATGTCAGAAAGAAAGTGAGTTGTGTCTTTGACAAACGAGAGAAAAATTGGTGGTATTCCTCTGATTAAGCTGTCTACAAAACTGGAAATTCTTTCTGAAGTAGTTCCTATTCCAGAAATAAGTGGTCGTCCCGGAGTATTTTATTTATGTATTTTTGGCAGGAGATAGAACCTCCAGGGGATGCGTGACAAAGGTAGCAGACTTGGCGATTTTATCAGTTATTTTTTGACCCTTTACAAGGTCTTCGAGAGTGGTTTGGACCACTTATTTGAAATGCGAGGTTGGGTCAGAGGCTACGTGTTTGTAGAAAGATTCGTTGCTTAACTGCCGCTGTGCCTCATTCTTGTAGTCTTCGGTATTCAACACGACAATTGCTCTACTTTGTCTGCGGGCTTTATAACTATGTCGGAACGCCTTGCGACAGATTTTATAGCAATTTATTCTTTGTGCGAAAGATTTTTTTGGCAATACGAGCGCCTTTTGTAATCCGACAGCATGTCGTTGTGCACAGCTTTAAAGTAGAAATCGAGATATTTATCTCGCTGATGAGGAGGAGTCCAGTGCATAGTCAATGGAAGAGATGGCCCAGCGTCTCTGCTCTCAGAGTTATTATCATAGTACTCTCGAAGCCATAGGCGACGGGCAAAATTATCCAAACCTTTATAAAGCTGGAGCTCATTTATTTTTCGTTGGCGGGGCAAAAGCTCGGGCCTTTCGATACGACAATGCTCTTCGTTGCAGAGGTTTGCATCCGAAAGATTAACTATAGAAGCACTCCGGGATGTTTGCGTACCAACATAAGCATGTTCGCTGTCAACAGAATCTTCGGGTATGTTAATTATTTCCGGACTCTCGGAAGGAATACTAATACCATCACGCCTGAGATTCTTTTGTTTTTTAGCAAATAATAGGCTAGCTTTTTCTGCTTCGAAGCGTTTCAAAGTGCTCACCTCTTGGATGGTAAGATAATTGCATTCAAAGGATTCTTTTTCCTGTTTCAGCAAGCTATGCAGACAAGATTCATCATGCTCTATTACAATATCCAAAAGCTGCATAGATGCATCCCTCAAAATATCCTGCCATTTTGCCACGTGGCAGGGTGATAGTTCCGACACAGCTGGTTTCGCATAAATTTCTAAGCCCTTTGGGGCAACATTGTGTCTCTTATACGATGCTAAAATACTAACATGGTAGTCATGCATTATTCTTTTCTCAATAAATTTGCGACTTTTTAAAAACGTTTTAATAACGGTGAAGGCCGTCCGCAGCAAGAACCCGGCCTGTGGGGATCCATTGGAGCCCATGGTAAATGTAGAACACGCCCCTCGTGCGCCAGCAGTAGTTGCGCAGAAGGTCGTTAAACCTGCATGCCTCCCGGTTGCAGAGCTCCACGAAACGCCGGTTACGACCGCCCGTGCGACGATTTGGAGCTCGAGGGAGCACCAAAGTTGCATAAAGTTTGCTCACGTTCGGCCGCTGCTTCCTGATTGTGCTGATGAGCTGCCGGTACCGCTCGAACGTGGTTTTTTCTGGCTGCTTCGAAACGTTGTTGTTGCCGACATGTAGAACTACTGTTGTCGCAGAGCGAGGGACGAAATCCAGCAGGTGCATAGTGTCTTCAACATTGGCTCCATTTTGAGAAATAAAGGCGGGAGCCCCGTTCCGCCCAGGATGGAAGTGATTGTGCAGACGCTTGCTTTGGGAATCACCGATTACTACTGTAGTTGTTGCCGTCCTTCCAGGATATGCTCTTCGCTGTGACTGTATCAGGTGCCATGATATCAATATAGGGGATAAGAATTCTTCACGGCCACTGATTAAGAATATAGTAAGTTGGGGAAGTCACATTTAAAAACGTAACGACCAGTCCCTGACCGAAACGTTGCATAAATTAGTTGCGTTTTTCAATGATTGGCTTACTGGGCGTGCCAAGAACCAGATGCTCTCTGGGAGTCTTCGGATGACCTTCAGTGCCGAAGCTCGGCATCGCTTCCCCTCGTCAGATGGCCGTTTTGGGAAATTCTCTGCAATGCTAGCCAAAAGGGATCACAGACGCCTAACCACACCTGAAAAAAGCAAGCGCCCTCAGAACCCACTTATCCCGCCAGACCAAAACTCAGGGCCAAACTGCACTACGCTAAAAAAACTTCAACTAAAACTTGAAGAGATCAAATGTTTTGCCTGAATGAACACATGGTGTCTCCCGACGAGGAGTTTAGACATGGCACCTGTCCAAGGCGTGTGCTCCCGCTCGAGGTGCACTCGGAAGGAAAAACAAATTCGCTAAATTAAATCAGGTTGGAGCTTAGAGGGCTCGCGGTACGGGAATAGGTGTCAATTTTGCCCGCCCCAATACCTCTGAGTCAAGGTACGTTTGCACCACTCGCTCTTACTTATCCTTGGCCGAAAGGAAAACGTACTCCTAGGTATGTTACCTGATTATTTACAACATTACTGCAAAGAAAGTGGGAGATATATGCTCTCTATTAGGAAGAGAATATGAAATAAATCTCCAAAACTAAAAATGTGGGGGACATCCCCTTTTGTTAAAATCTTTACCAGCTAAAGGGCTCGGCTTAGCCCGTCGGCATTTGTGTGGAGCTTGCCTTTCTTGTAGCGAACCTCGAAGCTGTGGTGCTGGAGTGCCATGCTCCACCTCAGTAGACGACCAAAAATGGCCGACATATTGTACAGCCAAGTCAAAGGGCATTGGTTCGTTTTTACTGTGAAACGGGACCCGGAGACGTAGCATGTCAGTTTGTCAATAGCCCAAACGAGGCATGCGCATTCTTTTTCAGACGTGCTATACGCCTCTTTCCGCGTGCTGAGCTTGCGGCTCAAGTAAAGGACAGGCCGTGTGTGCCTGCCATCGCTTTCCTGGAAAAGAATAGCGCCTAACCCACGGTCGCTGGCATCACATTGTATGATAAAGGGTTTCGAGAAATCTGGCGCTGCCAGTATTGGGCGCTCTCTTAGGGCAGGTTTCAGACTCTGAAATGCCTTCTCTTTCTTTTGGTCCCAAGAAAGATTGGTAGGCTCACTTTTTCTCAGTGCGTCGGTCAGAGGCTGGATAGATCAGAGTAGTCCATTACATAATGTTTATAATATCCTGCTAGGCCAAGGAAAGTCCTGAGTTCCGATTTTGTGATTGGACGACGGTACTTTACCACGGCAGCCATTTCTGCAGGTCTGCGTTGGCCTCGTCAAAACACGTGCCCAAGATAGTTCACTTCGGCGCACCCCAGGTGGCATTTTTCGCCCTTACCGTTAAACCAGCCTGAAGCAGTCGGCTCAACACAATACGCAGGTGTTCAGTGTGCTCCTCCCAGATTGGTGAGAAAACGGCCACGTCGTCAAGGTAGGGGAGAGCGAAATCTGCAAGTTCCCGCGTCACTTGGTCCCTTAACTTTGAAAAACAGTACGGAGCACTTTTCAAGCGGAAGCTCAACATTACAGGGCGAAACGTGCCCGCGTGAGACAGGAATGCTGCGTACCTGCTGGCGCTCTCAGTGAGTGGCACCTGGCAGTAACCACGAACTAAATCCAGTGTGGATATATATTCTGATTTAGCGACTGTTTCAACCCTGTCCTCGATGCTCGGAATGGGGTAGGTCTGGTCCACTGTGATTGAATTCAGTCTCCGGTAGTCCACGCAAGGTCTCGGATACTTGCCTGGAACCTCTACAATAATAATTGGTGACGTATAGTCACTTTCGCAGGGCACCATGACGTCAAGTTCGCACATACGGCGGATCTCCGTCTCAATGATTTCCTTTTGTCTTGGAGAGACACGGTACGGTTTGCTCCTGATCGGCTGTTCGCTGGACGGCTGAATGTCGTGTTCGATGAGGGTTTTTTTCCCTGGCTTGTTTGAAAACATCGCCTCAAAGTCGCGGACACTTTTTCATGTCTCCTCGTTGTCAAACGTGGCCCTTTGTCAATTGAATTTAGCAGTTCATTCGCTGCTTGCTCGCCCTCATGAGGGACATAAGGAATCTCTGAGATCTTTTCCTCTGGCATGTTCAGCGCCATGTTAACCATGACCTGACGCTGTACACAAGGCTTAATCAAATTACTGTTTACTATCGGATTGTGTTTGTTCTTAACTTTTACCTCGTAGTTGGTGTGCGAAAGCTTGGACACCGCCTTAGCAGGCCCTTCCCATTGCACCTCAAGCTTGTTCCTTTTTGACGGACGCGGCAACATCACCTGGTCGCCAGATTGAAAGGTGCTCTTGCGTGAAGATTTATCGTAGTACACTTTAGACAGTGACTGCGCTGCTCTCACATTTTCTCCCACGAGCTCTCTTGTTTTCGCAAATCTTTTTAGTAACTTTAGAACGTATTCCACTACACAGGGATCCTCTCCGTAACACTTCCATGACTCCCTCAGCTTGCGCAACGGGGTCCTCAAGTCACGCCCGTAGACTAGATCAGCGGGGCTAAATCCAGTGCTTTCGTGGGGGACGGATGTCATTACAAAGAGTGCTGCTGGAATGCAGCCTTCCCAATCTTCCTTATGCTCAAAACACATAGACCTAAGAATCCGCTTTAGCAATGAGTGCATGCGCTCGACTGGAATTGACATAGGGTGGTGAATGGAACTGCGGAATATTTAAATCCTCCACCGTTCAAAGAACGTTGTTGTCAAGCAGCTTGAGAATACGCCCCCGTTATCGCTTTGTATCTCTGCAGGAAACCCCACGCGAGAGAAAATTGGCAAAAGGGCGGCTACAACACATGGGGAACTTCGCTCCTTTAAGTGAATGGCCCCGGGAAATTTGGTTGCTACGCGCAGTGAGTTCAGAATGTAGCGACAACCAGAGTGGGACGCTGGCAGCGGGACGACAGTATCTATTACAAGACGCCGAAAGGGCTCTGTAATGACGGGAACTAGTGTGATGGGCGCTTTCCATTTATCCGTCGACTTGCCGACTCGTTGGCAGGTGTCGCAAGATCTAACGACTGTTCCACATCTTTCCAGAAGCCAGGCCAGTAATAATCGAGGGCAAATCTAGCTTTTGTTTTCTTTATGCCCAGGCGGCCCGCCCATGCATTTCCGTGTGCGAGCTCTAGAAACTGCCGCCGGTACTTCTCAGGCACCAGGAGTTGTTCATATGCGCGTCCCTTTGGTGGTAGTGGTTTTATTAAAAATAATAGTAGAAAGGAAGGAAAAGATTTTTGCTAGCCCCGGCATCTGCCATCGATACTGAAGCACCTGAGCTGGGGCAGCGGAAATAAAGGATAGGCAGAATGGAGAAATAAAATGAAAGAGGTGAGGGGGACAGGAAGAGAGGATAGAGGGAGAAGTAATATGTACAAACTATTTACACAATAAGAAATGTGTCCAGGTTGTGCGCGCGATTAGTTCATTTTAGACGAATTAAATCACACACGCGCACAGCACTGTGTTGGTTACAATTGGAGTGGGGCGTCCAGTTATTAATCGTTCAAGGTAGCACTCGCGGTGGTTCGGTCACTGCGTGTAACTACCTGACGGAGAACAGACAGGACTGTATCATATCAGATGAAAGCACGCAAGCTATCTCTGTAGGCTTCCTTAACACGTGCTTATCCCTCGCCCTCTGTTTTCACTAACCCCTTTCCACCTTCGGCTATAAGTATCAGCGCTGAATAAACAAGCACGTTCTTTGTTATCCAGACACACTGGCTGTCCATTCCTGTCGTCCCGCTCGAGGACGATACATGGTGTCAGAAGTGGGATGAAGGCGACCAGTTAAAACGACAGCTTCCGGGGCTAGCCGAACGTAAGGATTCACGCCATGGAGCACCTAAGGCCGCCCGAACCGCTGCGTTTGACCGCCGATGGAGGAAGGAACTGGAGGCTGTTTCGTCAGAAGTTCGAATTTTTTCTTCAAGCCACGGCATGCACCGACAAGCCAAGATCGGAGGCGGCAAAGACGGCCCTGCTGCTCAGCGTTGCTGGAGAGGATGCCTTGGACGTTTTCAACAACTTTGTGTTCACCGAGGGAGAAAGCAAGGAAGACTACGCCACCGTGATTGCCAAATTCGAAGAATACTGCGTGGAGCAACAAAACGAAATCCACGAAAGGTACGTCTTCCGTTCACGTCGTCAGGGTGAGGCGGAACCTTTCGAGCAGTTTCTACGTGCCCTAAAGAGACAAGCGCAGCACTGCAACTTCGGAGTCATGACAGATGATATGGTGCGCGACCAAGTTGTGTTCGGAACCAATTCGCCAAAGCTTCGAGAGAAGATGCTCAGGGACAAAAACCTGACCTTGGGAAAAACTGTCACCTTATGCAAGGCGGCAGAGACTTCAGCTCGCCAAAACGAAGTCTGGGGGAAGGCAAATGAAGAACTTGATATGAGCGCTGTTACGGCCAGGAAGAGTGCTCAGACAGGGTCCAGGCGCGACCCAAATTGTACGCGGTGCAACCGCAGACATGCTTCGAGATGCTGCCCAGCCTACGGAAAAACCTGTTACTCGTGTAATGGGCGAAACCATTTCGCGTCTTGCTGCAGGAAACAAGGTGACGTCTACGAAGTACTGCATGAAAGCGACGACTTCGAGGTGCTGGACGTCGCTGTCGGCAGCGCTAACAGAGAACGTGACTGGGAAGTGGACGCATGCATTCAAGGACAAAACGTGAGGTTCAAGGTTGATACAGGGTCGCAGGCGAACGTTTTGCCGCTCTCTATGTTCCGCAAGCTTAAGGCCATTACCCTGATGCCAAGCGGCGCCGTTCTGAGATCCTACGGGGGTAACGTTATCAAACATATCGGCAAGTTTTCAGCACCCGTGACGGTTGGCGACCATAAGGTGTGGGCTGAATTTTTTGTTGTAAAGAAAGACCACAGTGCTATCTTGGGCTTGGCAACCAGCGAGAAGCTAAGGATCGTCCAGCGCGCTATAGAAAACGTGACGATGAGCCAAGCTGAACCGATCGTCAAGGAATTCCCACGGCTTTTCCACGGGATAGGACGCGCCCCACGTGAATACAAGATCGTACTGCACAAAGAAGCCCTGCCAGTCGTCCAGCCAGCTCGAAGGGTTCCCCTGTCACTGCGAGAGCCTCTCCGTGCGGAACTGGACCGGATGGAAAAGGAAGGCATCATCCAGAAGGTCAGCAGCCCTACAGACTGGGTAAGCCCGCTTGTCATTGTGTTAAAAAAAGATGGCAATTTGAGAGTTTGCATGGACCCGAGACGCATAAATGAAAGCGTGAAGAGAGAACACTACCAAATGCCTCGCCGCGAGGACATTGAAGCGGACTTGGCAGGCGCGAAGTTTTTCTCGCATCTCGACGCAAATGCTGGATTTCACCAAATCCCACTAGACGAGCAATCGTCCAAGATCTGCACATTTGCTACCCCCTTCGGCCGATATCGGTTTCTTCGACTTCCATTCGGCGTGGCATCAGCTAGCGAGGTATTTCAGAAGGCCCTCAACGAGGTTTTCGATGGCCTCCCAGGCGTACGCGTGTACGTGGATGATGTGCTGATTTGGGGTGCGACAAGGGCGGAACACGACCAGAGGCTGCGCAGTGCACTTAAAGCAGCTGAAGAAGCGGGCCTAACGTTTAATGCATCCAAGTGCAAGTTCGGCGTACAAGAAGTTTTGTTCTTGGGAGACATCATTAGCCACAAGGGCATTAGGCCCAATCCCGATCTCGTGGATGGTCTTCTGAAAATGCCCAAGCCTCAAGACAAATTGGCGGTACAGAGGTTGCTCGGGGTCGTTAACTACTTCGGCAAGTATCTGCCGTCACTTTCACAGCGCACGTCGACGCTTCGTTCTCTACTCAAACAAGACTCCATTTTCGATTGGACATCGAATCACGAAAACGAGTGGCAAGCTATATGCCAAGAGTTGAGCGAAGCACCAGTGCTTGCCATATTTGACCCATGCTTGCAGACAAAAGTGACTGCAGATGCTTCTCAAAGTGGCGTTGGCTCGGCGCTCCTACAACGTCACGGGGATTGCTGGAAACCGGTAGCGTACGCGTCAAGAGCGCTGACCGAATCGGAACAAAGATATTCACAGATTGAAAAAGAAGCATTGGCTTTGGTGTTCGGTTGCGAAAAGTTCAATCATTTTGTTTATGGCCGCCCACTCATCCTCGAGAGTGACCACAGTCCGCTGATAAACATATCAAAGAAAGGCATAGCCGACATGCCGCCCAGGGTGCAACGTTTTTTCCTTCGGTTGCTCAAATACGATTACACCCTCACCTTTGTTCCCGGCAAACAGATGGCCCTGGCTGATATGCTGTCCCGGTCTCCTGCTCCTGACCACAAGGCACCTGCAGACACGTGCGACGTCGAAGTTCACGCGGTGACGGTTGTGTCAGCACTCGTGAGTGAACAGACAGCCGCGAAACTTGCACGAGAAACTGCTAACGATCCGTACCTTGGCGTAGTGCTGCGGAAGCTAGCGAGGGGAGAGACTGTGGACGGTCCACTGAAACCGGTGGCTGCCGAACTTTCCGTGGTCAACGGTATACTCCTGAAAGGATCGAAAGTAGTAATTCCGACAAGCATGCGCAGAGATATGCTAAAGCGGATTCACGCAGGTCATCTTGGTCAGGTGAAGTGCAAAGCTAGGGCTAGGCAGATGGTCTATTGGCCGAGCATAAACTCTGACGTTCAGTCTCTGATCGAAAGTTGTCCAACGTGCAAGACTTATGCTTATAAGCAACCATCAGAGCCTTTGATTCTTCGGGCAACGCCTACTCAACCATGGCACCGTGTCGGGGCCGACCTCTTTCAATACTCCGGAAGACATTATCAGTGCGCCTACGACTCGATGTCCAATTTCCCAGAGGTGGAGCTGCTGCCCGACACGACAGCCAGTTCGGTTGTCGATAAGCTAGGTGCAGTATTTTCCCGGTACGGCATCCCTGCCGAGGTTTGCACAGATAACGGCCCGCAGTTCAGCAGCCATGAGTTCGCTCTTTTTGCGCAGCTTTATGATTTCAAACATGTGACATCAAGCCCGGAATATCCTCAATCTAACGGGCTCGCGGAAAAGGGTGTACAAATCGTGAAGCGCATTCTAAAGAAAACGAAAGCTGCTAGCGAGTGTTTCTGGCTGGGCATGTTGAATTACAGGGCAAGTCCTACTGAAGATGGCCGGTCTCCAGGCGAGCTGCTCCAAGGAAGGCGGCTGCGCACACCCGTGCCGGACTTCAATCCCCTGCCTACTGTACGGGTGAAAAAACACCGACAGATAAGCCACAACGAGCGAGCTCTACCACGCCTGAGCAACAACTACGTGGTACGTGTGAACGGCAAGTCATGGTCACGAAAAGCCAAGGTGGTTGGATCGGCCGGTCCGCGGGCCTTTCACGTGCACACAGAGGACAATACCATTCTTCGGCGCAACCGCCGACACCTTTTGGCAACGAAGGAACAATGGTCTGATCACTCATCAGACGACGAAGATTTCGGCGACAACAGGGCATCGTCACAAGGTGTGGCGTCAACTGCCCATGTGGCTCCGCCGACGCCAGCTGAGCAGTCAGCGCTTCAGCCACTGCGAAGGACAACACGACAGATGCGACCACCAGAGCGTCTGGGTTACGACCAACACTTTCAGCAGACAAGCCAGTGGTGTTGAGCTTGGCGGTGAACAGCTGTTGAGAAGGAGGATGTATCATATCAGATGAAAGCACGCAAGCTATCTCTGTAGGCTTCCTTAACACGTGCTTATCCCTCGCCCTCTGTTTTCACTAACCCCTTTCCACCTTCGGCTATAAGTATCAGCGCTGAATAAACAAGCACGTTCTTTGTTATCCAGACACACTGGCTGTCCATTCCTGTCGTCCCGCTCGAGGACGATACAAGGACGTCAAGCCCGTGTGTTCGAGGAATGCACAGAGGCTCCCCAAAGTTCGCTCACGAGTGCGCGCATTGCCCTGCGGCCACAATAGCGTCTTGATGGAGTCTGGTAGTATGCCCTGCGTCCAATAGGCCGCGAGCATATCGCGACGAGCATCGGCGAACGCGGCACAGTGAAGGAGCAGGTGTTCTCGTGTTTCCACTGTGCCGCATCCGTCACACACATCACTCGTCGCGATTCCGTGACGCACCCGTCGTTCCCCGGGCCACACGCAGCCAATGCGCGCGAGGAGGATCATTGCACGTTGGGACCGTGTAAGTGCGCGACAGCCGGCGACATTGTCGATGCGCTCACCTCCCGCGATGCGTGGGTCGGGGTGCTGCTTTCGGAGATGGTCGTGGATGGCCGCACGCACGTCCTCCAGAGCAAAGGGCAGATCGCTGGCAGGTAGTTGGTGTGCAGCGGTCGCGAGGTCGTCAGCTTCTTCGCTGCCGGCGATGCCGCAGTGACCGGGCACGCGTCCCTTTGAGTCGCAGTATTTCCGGTACTGAAGGCCTGATTTTTCATGAAAGCTGATGTTCTTACTGGCGACTCCCTCTCTCACATTATTGCTTAGAGCTCTAAACGATGGGTCGCTTTTCTGCTCTGCAATGAGTGCTTTCCTATCAACCTTTGGTCAATTCCTCCCAACAAGTCGAAGCAGGTGTTAATGTCGAATCCTTCGCGTTGGTTCCTGTTGCCCCATTCTCTACAGAATCGGCAGTTCCTTGAATTTCATGAGCTACCGCTGGTTCGGGAACACCTTCATGGTCATGCTCATGCGGTTTAGACGGATCAATTTTCCTGCATGAATCCCCCGGCTGGTCTGGATAATGGTTCGGTACCTGCTCATTTATCCGAGCGCAGTCTAGTTTCTTTGCGAGCTCTCGCGCTTGAGAACGTGTTAGCGGCATGTAAGCCAAATCTGAGGTGAAAGAGAGACCTTTCTCTTTCAGCAGCTGCTCGGATTTGTTCGAAAACATGTAGGGCAAGTGTGTCGGCAAGTTTGCGCTAACTCCCGCTTCTGTGTCTAGCCTGCCAAAAGTCCCCTCTAGAGGCACCTTCGCTATAGGCAAGCATGCACTCTGTTCTTCGGCGACCTGCTTAATCCAGGCGCATTCGCCGGTGTAGTCCATGGAGGAAACACAGGACGGGTGAGCAACATCCATGGTAGCCGCTGAATCCCGCAGTGCTCTTATCTTGCCGCAGTGATCTTGCCATTTATCACCACGTCCCGCATGTATGGCTCCAGCAATTTAATGTTTTCCTCCGAGTCTCGCATGCACGCGATCGCCATCTTTTGCTGTTTGCAGTTCAACGAGATGTGACCCTCCTTGTTGCAGTTATAGCAGACAATGGGCTTTCGTGCTTCAAACGCGCGAGCTGCTGCTGCCTGCTGTTTCGGGGAATCGGTTTATTTGGGTGACTCAATCTATTTTTCCCTACCTTCTCCTTTTGATCCCGCATCCTCTGTTCGGTGATCCCTGGTGGCACCCTTCGGTCGGGGATTCTCTTTAAATAGGTTTCTCCCTTTCCTAATATGTTATCGTACCCTGCCTTGCTTTGGTGGTTTCGGCGAACGTAATACTCGTCCGCGAGCTGTGCCAAAGCAAACGTCTATATCTGTTAGCCTATCTTGCAGCTATATCCTCAGATCTTCTGGAATCGCGCTATAGTACTGCTCTAGTGCGATGCACTCCAGTACCGTGTCATGACTTCCGTGCACCTCAGCGGTCTTAAGCCACTCGTTTAAGTTGACTTTAAGCCGATACGCGAAGTCAGTATGCGACTCTTCGCCTTTCTTTGCCTGCTTGAATCGCTGCCTAAAGGCGTCAGCAAAAAGCCGGTACTTTCTAAGCAGTGCGCTCTTTACCTTCTTGTAGTCATCACACTCTTCCCGTGAGAGACGAGCCACCACTTCGGCCGCCTCGCACGGAAGGAGAGGAAGTAACTTCTCCGACCAAGCGCTCCTGTCGATGTGCACCTTCCCGCATGCACGTTAGAAATTTACCAAAAAGAGTGCAATATCGCCTGTCACGCGGTATGGTGAGACGAGAACCTGCAATCTTTGCCTCCCTTGATCCTCAACCGAAGCTACAGGGCTAAGACGCGCCATATTCCCTCCGTTCGACGCGATTTCGAACTCCTTCATTTTTCGAGCATGTTCGCTCGCTTTTTCCTTTGCCTCACGGACCTCCCGTCTCTTTTGAGCCATCCGAAGCTCTTCTTTTTCTCTCTGCTGGAATAACTCCCGTCTTTCCTGCTCTTGTTTGCGTCCAACAATCGTTTCCTAAGCCATGTCGACCTCCTCAGTAGTCACCTCCTCGTGCCGCATAACCTCGAGAATTTGTTTTTTCTTTTTGCAGAGCCTAGCGAAATCCCCAGCTCCTGCACTTTTAACTTCTCCATCGTTGAGTTCCACCATGTGTTAGCAAGCCCACTAAAACAAAAACCCTAGCTTGAAGTGGACAAAACAGTTTCCCTAAATCAATTTGCCAGACAACAGGAATCCGCACCTAGCATCTGCCTGTGCTAGTACGGTCTGGCGAAATGAACGGAAAACATTGGGCACTCACTCTGCCAAGGTATAGCTGACGCCTGTCAGTCCCGTAGCTGCCGAGGTCCGTTGGAGCCGGTAACTCCACGAGGACATTCCACAGCTGCCATCCAGTTGTTGGGATTCAGGTAGCGTGACTGGGCCGGAGCAGAGACGAGGACGATCGGAGGAAGAAAACTTGGAAAATTTTATACAAACACTATTTACAGATTGTACAAATTAAGGGCAACTGAGAGCGCTTCTCAGTAAAGAGAGCTTCTTAGCAGTCGGGAGTCTCTCCCAGCAAATGTTATCTGTCAAGAGGGGGGCTCTGTTCTGGTACCAAACCGGCAGCTCGTTAAATACTCTTCGTATTTCCCAGATCCCTAGCTGGCGAATACAGTTCAAATTATGATGTCCAATCACACGATGGCACTGATGGTACCACCCATGGCAGGGCGGTCCTGATGTTGTCTCGCAGCTCGATCGAGGGAAAGGGAACAGGACCCGGTCACGTTGTCGTCCACGCGGCCTCCACGTGAGCACGCACGTGGTTCCGGACTGCGCCCATGTGGAACAGGAAGGCGCCTGCGTGACACAGCAATGCGGGCTGTCTCCCAGCAGGGGTTGAAATATCTTGTACTGATGACCGGAACGTGGAACCTCTGTCGAAGGCGCAGCTCTCGGGCAATTGTTCAACCTGGTACAAGAAGGCGCCTTCGTGGCAAAGGAATGCGGGCTGTCTCCCAGCAGGTGTTGAAAGATCTTGTACTGATGACCGGAACGCGGAACCTCTGTCGAAGGCGCGGCACTCGGGCAATTGTTCAACTCCAGCGTGACTGAAAAGGACAACACTGATCTTGTACTTCGTCGTCTGATGACCTGTTCGAACACGTGGGGACGCTATTATCGTCGCTGCACCCGATGACCTGTTCGAACACGTGGAGACGCTATTATCGTCGCTGCTTCCGACATTCCTGCAGCCACGTTTCTTCCAGAGGGCTCATCCACCTTCGCGGTGGTTTCCAGGGAATCCTCCCCATGTCCAAATTCGCCGAACTCAACAGCAGGAAGGGAGCGCGAGCACAACAGCGTC
Source organism: Amblyomma americanum (assembly GCF_052857255.1). Taxonomy (NCBI): domain Eukaryota; kingdom Metazoa; phylum Arthropoda; class Arachnida; order Ixodida; family Ixodidae; genus Amblyomma; species Amblyomma americanum. The sequence goes on from NC_135503.1 coordinate 138,909,017, forward strand.
CATGAGCTGCATAGCACAGTGACAAGTGTCCGCGTAGTGAACGTGATTGCGATCGGAGCGAGTGCTTTTACATCAGGGCAGCGAAACGTGCACTTGCGAAAGCTCACGACGGACGCCGTGCTTTCCAAATGCTGAAATGATCGTGCGCTGCGCAGCTAGTCGCATTCGTTGCGATGGTTGCAGTGATCGCGACCACACGACGTTATTTCTGCTACGTATAAATTACCATTTTGATCGCGATTCGTGCGGGCACTGTGCTCGGGTACTGCCGTGTGTGCGACGTGACACGATCTATGCTGCACGGCCGTCGGACTGTTTTCTGCGGCGACCAAAGCAACGCCGCCATCCTTCCTCGTCTTTCTGCTCCATTCAATACATTTTGTGATTATGGGTGCACGGGTTACAAGTTGCCGGCGGCACTGTGTGACTTATGTGAAAACACGGGTGTTCAGTGCAGATGTATCTTCATGGGCGTCATTTATTTTTATTTCCTGCACGCTGTGCTAACATTTGTCTGCAATAAATATTTGCGCGATGAATGGGTGACTGAACACTTCCTGTAGCCATTTCGTTTTAAGTTTTGAGACCATGGTATTATGCGATTACGAACAAAAATCACTGCTGAATTAAAATAATGGCTAGTTCACAGTGTATAATCTCTAATATGTGTTAACTCTTGAGTCTACTTTTCAATGAGCCTTACACTCTATGTCAGGCAAAAAAATAACTGTGGCAGCAGCTTATTGGGTAAAAACTATCCACAGAACAAGTTGGGCGTAACGTGTCTTGATGAAAAAAATATATTAAGAAAATCTTTCCCATTGCTTTTTCTCTCCTTTTGCTTTGACAAATTCTTGCAATTGAAGTAGTAGTAGTAGTAGTAGTAGTAGTATGTATATTTGGCCATATTATATACAATATGCCCTCGAGGTGAGGCTAAAGGAGGTAGACCAAGCATACCTCCTGACAAGGCCTACACCCCGATCACACATCATGGAAAACGGGGGCCGAATGGACAAAAGAAAAAACAATGAGCAAACATGATCACAATAGAAAATAGTTAATGATAGACAAATATAAATATCAATTAACAATAAACGAAACATTTCATATTATGCACATTCAAAAAAATAATAAAGGAAACAACACAAACACACACTAAAAAAAAAAAACTAAGTATACAGAATTAGCTGAAATTTAACCGGGGGGGAAAAGAATCGTCAGTTTTTTCTTGAATACAGACACACTATAACTTTCTAAAGCAATCTGAGTAAGATACTGGTAGGCATTACACAATGTTATAATTTGATAATCGGTTGTTTGTTTACCATAATTTGTTCTGGGTCTTGCAGTAGGTAGGGCAACGGAACGTAGACCATACCAACGTTTCTTGAATTATAAGTATTAGAAAAAGAGCTAAAGTCATGCTTGACTTTATAAAAATGTGAAGAGCCAAACTAAAATTGTATGAATTAAAAAAATTGCGAACATGAAATGTTTCAAAAAGATTTGCTTCGACAGATGAACTTGAACTTAATTTGTATGAATCAGTTTTGTTGCATGTACCCCAGACTAGGTTGCAATACACCAGGTGAGAATGAACAAGGGCAAAATATAACTGTATTTTAACTTGTAATGGGAGGAGATGTCTAACACGATAAATAACATAAATAGATCTGGCCATTTTTAGTCTAATGTAGTTTATATGATCACTCCAACCCAAATCGCTACGAAAAAACACACCAAGGAACCGGCAACTATGAACTTGCTCGATGTTAAAGTCATTAAAAAATAGTTTGATGTGATGATCTAATGGTTTGTTTTTTGGGTGGAAGAGCATAAACTTTGTTTTGTTTACGTTTAATTGAAGTTGATTAACATAGAGCCAAACCGCTAACTCCTCAAGCCAGGCATTACATTGGTGTTCAATTACTTGGAGACTGGAGCCGGAAAAAAAGACATTAGTATCGTCGGCATACATCATGATATTAGGAGTTAATGGAATGTTTACAATGTCATTAATATAGAGAATAAATAAAAGTGGTCCCAAAATTGAGCCCGGAGGGACACCGAATTTTATCATACCAAAACTGAATTTTACATCATGAATCTTAGTGTACTGTATCCGTGCAGTTAGATAACTTTCCAAAAGTGAATTTGCCACTCCACGGATCCCGTAAGTCTTTAATTTATGGAGCAGTATTGTATGTTGCACAGAATCGAAAGCTTTGCGTAGGTCAAGAAAAATTCCAACAGAAAAAAGCTTAGTTTCAAAATTGTTAATTATAGAGTTTTTAATATCTAACAGAGCAGATTCTGTTGATTTACCGGCCTGAAAGCTATACTGTTGGGGGCAGATAAGATGTTTAGCTTGTAAGAAATTGTTTAGTCGCCTATAGAGTACACGCTCAGCTAACTTCGAAAACAGTGGCAATACCGAAATAGGACGGTAATTATTTGGGTCATTTTTGTTGCCTCCTTTGAATAAAACGGTAACGCGCGCGACTTTTGATTTGCTAGGGAATACACCAGAAAGTAGCATTCTGTTACAAATATGCGTAAGAGGGCCAGCAATAATATTTACAGCACATTTGATAGGAAAAGCAGCAACTTCGTCATCTCCAGGTGAGCAGGTGTTCCTAAATGAATTAATGATAGAAATAACTTCATCCACTGAAGTAGGGGACAAAAATATAGATTCAGTACTGCAAGAGGGTAAGTATGAGTCGACAGTCCGGGTTGAATGACAGCTAGCAGAAGGTCGGTATGCTCCGGCAGCTAAAAAGTGTTCATTCAGCATATTGGCAAGTGAAACTCCAGCATAATTCAACCCATTGACTTTCAGCTCAGAGGGAAGACAATTCTTCCTGTTCCCTATAATAACGTTAATACCTTGCCAAAGTAATTTAGGATTGTGTAAGATTGACGAAAACTTATTAATATAGAAAAAAGATTTAGCTTTCTTTAGATCTGAGTTTAATTTATTTCGAAACTTCTTAAACTTAACTAAATCATCCGGGCATCGCGTTTCCAAAAAACGAGAGAACATTTTGTTCTTTTCTTTAATTTGTTTCAAAAGTGCTCCTTTCATCTATTCTTTTCTAGCCTTTCTATGTTTTTTTATAGTTTGAGTTGGGAACGCGGCGTAATAGCATTCAAGCAGCTTCTGAATAAATATATCATAAGCACGGGACGAGCCATTTTCACCATATACATCTACCCAATTAATTGTAGACAACAAGTGACAAAATCTGGAGATGCTCTTTTCATCATTAACTCTACGAGCGTGAACGGGTTTATTCAATTTGGTCGTATCAGGAAAAAGTGAAAAGAAAGGCAAGTGATCACTAATACCAGAAGAAAAAAACACCGGATATGCAACTCTGAGGTGGGAAATTAGTGAAGCACAAATCAATTAATGTTTCAGAGTGCAAGGATATGCGAGTAGGCAATTCAATAGTATTGTCACAACCATTAGACAGCATGCTTTCATTTAAATTAATCTTCAGAGCGTTATCCTCCAAAAAGCTAATATTGAAGTCACCTAGCACAATGATACGCCAGTTGTTTTGGTTTGCAAACTTCAGAAAACAATCAATGAAGCGAAAAAAATTGTCAGAATTTCCTTGAGGGGGGCGATACACAACCATAATAGCAACTCTATGAAAAGCAATGCAGACAGTTTCAAAATCAGTACAAACAAGTGAATAATCCGACAAGACCTCAAAGCACAAATAATTTTGCACATATAAAGATACACCACCACCACGCTTTCCATCTCGAAATACTGAAATGGGTTTGTAACCAGGAAACTCGCTGACATCTGCATTTGAGGTAAACCATGTTTCAGTGAAGGCAATAAGGTCAAAATTAAAGTTCAGTTTAGTTAATTCAGCTTCTACTTCTTCTGATTTATTTTTTAGGCTTTGACAGTTCAAGTGGTAAAGAGATAGTGTGTTGCGAGGATTGTAAGCACCGTCCTTTAGAAAGTCGGTGAATGACTCGGCAGTAAAATAAGCCATTGTTGAGCAGGCGTACTACGCAGACTCGCAGCAACAGTGATTAAACCATCTTATCAATGTCCTCCTCACAAGCGATCCTGATGGCTCGTGCACCAGGTTGCTTTCGAGCGCAGATCTTTCCTTCCTTAGACCAGACGAAAGCGTACTTTATTTCCTTAGCCTTCATTTTAGCGAGCCACAGTAAATTCCTGCTAGAAGCCGTCAGGTTATCAAAGAATCGAATGTCATCTTCGCATTCTTTGCGCTTTGAAATCCAGTCTGTTTTTGTGGATCGGTTGGCAAAACGGATCAAAACCACAGGCACCTTGTCTGGTTGAGATGGAAGGCGGTGTAGCCCTTCAATGTCCTTTGCAACAAGTGTGGGCAAGTCAAGCTTCACAGCAAGGCTGTTTACTTTGCTCAGTAAATCTTTACCATCTGTCACAGGTATTCCATGTATTTCCATGTTTTGCCGCCTACTGTACTGGCTCAGATCGTTCAATTCCTGACGCAGTTTTCGAATTTGCTGCCCGTCCTGGTTTGCCTCAATGTCGTCAACTCTCTTACGCAGGAGCTCGATTTCCTTGTCATGCCTATTAGATACTTCGAGCAATTTGTCATACGTGTCAGACATATGTTGTACAGACATTTCAATGCTTGAAACGGTTTCCTTCAAAGATGTCAGATCATCCACTTTGGCCGTGAGATTTGCCAAAGCCTTACTAATCTCAGCAAGCTGTTTGCATAGGACAGCAGAAGATGCATCACTTCTGCTATCCTGACTGCGAGACGCCGAAGATCGACATGTCAAGCATTTCAAGGCTTTTCTTAATTCAGCATTTCTTGCTTTGAAACTCCGCTCCCCAACCCCTGCACACTTCCCTATATGAAACCTTTGACAGCAATCCGCACAAGTCATAAATTCTTCACCATCTATAATGTCTTCGTAGCATGCAGAACAAGGATCAAACTTTTCAGATGACATTGCAAGCAAGACACTAGACCATGGGCAGCAGTGGCAGCAGTGGCGGCAGTATGCACTGGCAGCTTAACAACAGTAAGAAAAGACAACTAACCTGCAAATTCAAAACAGTTGTTTGAGCACTCCTTTGCAGCAACGTGCCACCGCCACCGCTGCCCGATGTGTGAAGGCTCTCGACGACTTGCGCAGCCTTATAGCCAGAAGGAAGGGGCGTATCTTCACGTGATGACAGCACGATAGGCAGCCGCACACGGTGCGTCAACGAAGCCAGCAGAATGCAGATCGCGCGTGATACGGAAATTCTTGCAGACGGACAGCAGCGAAGGAACTGCAAATTCAAAACAGTCGTTTGAGCACTCCTGTGCAGCAACGTGCCACCGCCACCGCTGCCCGATGTGTGTAAGTGGGATCTTGGTTTCCATTGTAATCGGAAAATTGCGGTGATCTTGAAGCGCCTCATGAACCGTGACACTGTTGTCGATTTTGGTCACGGTTTCTTTCGATCGGGAGATCAGCGGTACGAAAGTGGGTGTGTGCGCAATGCTATTGTTCCAGAGCAGCTCGTGAACTCTGCTTTACTGGTGTTAAGCGGTTATTCAGCAGCACTTCCTGGGACAGCCGCACCAGTTTGTTTATTAGCACAATTTCGAAGACTGAGATGGAGATGTCATGAATGCAATGCACCCTGCTGCCTTCATTTTCCTTTGGCTGCTTTCTACGGACATGATTACTTGTCTGCTGAGTTACGGCGATGGAAAGCCCAATCAGCTGTGCGTCGGCAGTGTAGAACGCTTCCAAGATTTCCTTAATCCTCCTTACATTTTACACTAAGAAACTAAGAAAAAATTATTTGCTGACATATAGATGCATATCTGCACCTTCCTCAGTGATCGGCTAGGTTTCCAGGCTCACTGATCCTTTCACATTTGTGTGGTTTCATTCCTGCACAGATTCAAAGCTACAATAACAAGGCTTATTTCAGTTTCTTGAATTGTGCTAAGCATTGCTGCATGGTGGTTGGTTCTGCAATACTGACATTTCACTGTTTCTGAGAGTCCTGTAGTACCAATGGAACCGTTGGCCTCTCAATGCAAACACCGGATTTAATTTGAACGCATTCCTTTACTCCTCGGATTGAATGAAATGGCTGTTGCTGCTTGCATTAGCAGATTCCCCGCTTTGCAGCAGCGCCTAGTTCTGTTCTTGCCAGCTGCGCTTGCCTGAATCAGGATTGTTGCATTTTTCTTTTCTTCTGTGGTGTACTCTGTATAAAAAGTGCTAACCTAGTATTGCGGGCTGCGGGTAGGCATACGTGAGGTTATAATATAAGCAAGCGGTTCTGTTGTTTTAATTTTATGCAGGTTATTTCATTTCGTGCAATGAGCAATCCAAGCCAGGATTTGAGCCGCCGAGCCTCGGCAGTGATTTTTACACTAGAAAGAGAAGTGCTTTGGCAACCAGAAAGTGTGTGAGCTGGTTAGAAGTCAGTGTGCCTGGCTGTACATAGGTTAGCATAAGTCTGTGCAGACAGTGGGGCAAACATTGTGATGCCAATTCCAGTGTGCAAGAAAGGTATATGATTCAGGCAGCGTTCGATTTATCTGCTCAAATCTAAAGTTTTAAGTCTTTCTCCTCTGCACACTAATGGGACAAGAACACATGCGACAATGGGCCGTGCGCATTTTCACTTTGTCCACTCTTATCAGCAAGTTTCTATGTTATCAAAGCGTAAGTGCATTGAAAAAAGTTCTTTCCCCAGAAACACTGTTAATAGGTTGAGTCCATATTAACGAGTACTGCACTAATGAGGAATGGCTGTATATGTGAAAGTATGGTTAATATTCGTTAGTTCTGATGATGGCACAAGCAATGGATCTGTTGTTTTTGAAGACGAGAAAGAGTAGACTTATCTTGCAAATTATGAAGATAATTAGAAGTATGTATTGTATGGCACAGCAGTTTGTTGGTTGAAGAATAGCGATTGGCTTTACCTGACACCACTTATAACAGAAGGGTCAGGGTTCGGGCTAGTGGGTAATCAGCATGAGAATTCATAGCGCACAGAATACACAGGACACAACACAAGCGTGTTGTGTCCTGTGTATTCTGTGCGATATGAGTCCTCATGCTTATAACAGCAGACTGCAAAATGAGCCCTCTGGAGCTGGTAAAGGTATGTTAGTAACAAAGTCGACAGAAAACAGCACCACTGAACAGAGTATCAATTCTTGCTCTGTTGTCCTCGTCCCTTAGCGCAGACTTAGCGCCGGTTCACCCGACACTACACTCGTACCAAGTTTTGTGAAATTTGCACCAAACTCCAACAGGACAGGAAGCACGGTGTACACATATCTAGTGCGTTCTGTGCACATAGCTTCCAGCCCATCGTAGCTTGGCCCCTCTGTTTCTTACCCATCATTACCCAGCACCTATGGCCCCATTTATGCCAATGACATGTGCTGCAAATCACCAAACATATTTTGTACTCTTGCCCTGCTAGATTGTTTTGGCCCATTAAGTTGTTTCTTCCAAATTTGCAAGCGTTTAGAAAACATTCGTGCAATAGCCAACTTGCTCTTGCTCTTCACGACATGCACCTTGACTGCATTATCCCCCTCGATGCTTTTTTTCTTGGCTTTGAAAAAGCATGTGATTCACTTATTTATGTATGGATCTTTTGGTTGTGCTTTAACTTGTATCCAATAGCTCTAAAGTGGATCCAAGCCATCCGCCGGCAGATTTTCCTTACCAATTATTAAGCATCCTGCCTTTACCTGCAATCTTCGATGTCCCCCAAGGAACTGCCCTTGAGCCTCAGCTTTTTACTATCTACATTATGACTTTCCCTTCAGTGTTTTGTTAAATGCCTTCACTGATGGCTATATTAAGGGGTCTGCCATCTTGCAATAAATACCCATGTTCTAGTTCTCCAAATCAACATTTTGCCTGCTCTAGAATTGCCTGTTTGCTAATGTTACTAAGAATGCACTAATATTTTTTTTATTGTCAGCAAAAGTACATTTTGCCGATTTACAAGGTCTTACCGAGAAAGGTATATTCACTGGATACTGGTTGAAACACTGTCATTCACATGGCTCGCAATGTGGCATGGTCTAACCTCATAGCGCTTATACGCCCGCCTACAACCTAGGATATTTAAACCATAACATGTACTTAGAATCGCTGTCTTCCAAGTTACTTGCGCTCAGATCCCCTGTGTGGCATCACCTTGGGCGTTCTAATGGCACACGGCACAAACCGAACTTAACTAAAATCCTCTAATGAGTTCAGACCTGAGCCCTTGTTTTTTTTTTCTCAGACTATTGTTGAAGCTTCAGTTTCACAGCACCAAAGGTGAATCTACCAATTTCTTCATTTCGTGCAGAAACTGCAGGTTTCTTTTTAACTCTTTACCGTCACGTAGCCAACTAATCTGTTCTGAATCATGGCTCCTTCTGCACTAGCCGCACTAGTACTGTTGTGTGTCAGTTAGCTCATGCCACTGCATTTCAAGATTGATTTTTGTTTTTGCCACTAAATGCTGGAATGGCATTCCACCTCACAAGGCTTACTAATCAATTGTCTTTTGAGCTGCTCACTGTAGAAATGCACCGAGTAAATGATGATGTTCATCCACTGATTAAAGTGATTACCGCAAGGTAGAGAATATTTGTAATAAGGGAGTAAATACTCATTAACGTCCACCCAAGTGCAGCTATAAGGCCACAAAGAAGAGCTACAAGGCTTTCCTTTGTAGCCGTACGGCTGTGCTTGGATGCTAATTGTTGATTACTTCTTATTAGTAAATTACAAACTCATCAAGTTTCTACCTGGCACATTATGTCAAAGCTGACCACTCAAGTATTGTCATTTAGTACTGTTTACGTATATTAAATGTTAAAATAAATTGTTCTAATGAAGTGCTTAGTCGCTTGCTCAGCTCGGCAAACCAATACAATGCTCTCTTATGCGTAACAACTTTCCTCACGGTCTACTTCAAGTAATATGGGGGCAGAATGACACAATAGTTTTGTCGGACGGTATACAGTAGCATTTACGCTAATTTGCACACTGTGCACAAGCTAGGTCTAGCTAACTGAACCTGTGCACTGAAAGGCTAAGCATGCATTATTGTGCCTATCTGTGTCGGATTTTTCTTGGTTTTTCTCTCTTACCGTCTGTTGAGCTAAGCAACACACCGCCTTCATAACATGGCTCAGTGAGAATGCCAAAAATGCATGTTTATGCATGCGACTTTTCTATATTCATGATAGTGTTAACAGGGCTGTTGATTCATCTTGAACACAAAAGCCAACAACTTCAATTTGCAGCAAAGAGACACCAGTAAAGACAAAAGCCATCGCTGCTTTTCTGTTTTCTTTCGGCATTCTTCCGCCTAACTTCAAATTGGTCTTTTCCAAATTTCTGATGCCTATCCATGCCTGAATTAATTTCTCTCTTTCATATCCAGACCGGCAGTAAAATAGGTATATTTTGCTGAAAACTTTGATAGTCAGCAATAAATAGCACACTCTCAAACTCAACGCATGTTGAGAGGTTTAAACATCAGCAATGCTCACTTTTGCTAGCTAGATTGGGTATTCGTCACCTTTACATTCAATCAGTCTACATTTTACTAATGAGTGAAAATAGCTCTTAAACATTGGTTTAAAGTTGTATCAGAGAACATACGCATATATGCCGGTCACACACTTAAATGGCTCAATTTTTATTTCACTTCATTCTGTAGCATCATCTATCTCATGCTGGAAATCCAAGTTTACAAATTCTGCTTGAGATGTTGATGTTTGCTCGAGATAACTAGATTATAGGGTCAGTGTGTCCTGTTTCCCTGACTGTACAAAGTATTCTTTCCCAGCCTAAGCCAGGAGCCATTGCAATGTAAACCCTCCAAATTGGTTCTTGCATTTCCTCTATATGTAATCCACTTTACTGGCTCCCACATCTCATTATGTTTAAAGTAATAGAAAGACATGTGTAGGTCTTTATGCAATACAAAGGCGCCCGCTTTGTTTTCCATGCACAGCGACATTTGAGAATGCTTTGGAGTCCACGCAGTATATTCCAGCGTATTTTGTACATGCAACAATGACATAGCCTTCAGCAGAATTTCCCATACTTGTTTTCAATGCTGTAGTCTGACTTGTGCAACGGCAATATCAGCTCATGAAGGAATGCTAAATGACTACCTCATGGCCTGCTGTCACTGTGGAGAACAAAGCTATGCACTACAGCTAAGTGATGCATGTCTAAGCACCGTTGCAGCCACACAGTGCTATTTCTATTTTGGCTTTAATAATGAACTCAAAAACAACAAAAATAAGTCACTATTGTTGCTTTGTCACTGTTCCATAAAATGCTAAACTGCTTTAATTACATTCGATTTTACCTGTTCCAAACAGCTGGAAAAGTCCAATTCTCATGTGCATTTGCATTTGTGTTTGACAGCAGTGCACTAAAAAATGAATTTTTAATTCATACACAATAGATCAGCATGTCTTTTGCATTAATAGTCAACTCACTGTAGGTAGCGGGGGGGGGGGGAGGTTGTGTACATATTAAAGTGACAACAACTGTGCAAATGCTTAGGAAAGGCTGCGAGTGCAATTATTTTTTTCTCTGTCAGCAGTGCAAAAAACACTGCAATGTGCAATTTTGAATGACTAAAAATTTTAAGTATGTAATCTTAACTATTTGAAAAATATGATTATCACGATTATAATTACGGTCGGTTGATAGCAGCCTGTACTGTGGCCTGACCCTATCGAGAATTCAAAATAAAGATCGCGTCGTTGTTCTGAAATCCTGACGGTAGCCTAGCACTCAGAGGGGGCAGCCTTCTGTTATTTTGGCAAATCGTCGACCATTGTGAAAACATCGCGTTTTTCGGTCTCTTGGATATAAATGGTCCACATGTTTCCCACAGCAACGCTTCAGATGGTCAGACTGTCCTGCGATGTTCCAAAGGTTTGTCAAGAATTGGTTCTCGACCGTTGGAGTCAGCCGCACCGAGATCCTACTATATCAGAGCCGACCACGATTGTACCTTCGACGAAAATTTCGAAACAAAAAATAAAAAGACCTTGACGGCACGGATGTCTCGAGTACACCGCAATTAATACTGGCTATTCCTACTGCAAGATATCTGCGTGTTTTTCTACAAGCATGCATGCCTGTACCGCCGCACGCGGATAGACGACAGGCACTGCCCGGCTCGCCAGTCGGAATGCTTGGCCCATCCGCCTCGCTCGAAAGCGCCAAAGTGATCGTTCCACACATTTCCGCGCCCACGCCCAACTGGCGGCCGAAAACGGGCGGCCCGCTCGCGAAGCGCGCCTGGCGGAGGCCGCTCTGAAACGATCGTACGACGGCCCTTACCCCTCTGGCCGCGTATGTGTAGCCCCGTGCGACTCCGAAAGATGGTCGAACGAGGGGGCACAGGTTGTGACGGCCCAATGTGGCTCCACGTATATATATATATATATATATATATATATATATATATATATATATATATATATATATATATATATATATATATATATATATATTGTAAGTAAGGGCTTATTCTGAGAAGCTTCGTAACCGGTGCAGGGCCAACAGCAGTCCCAGGTCAGCTAGTCCAGCCCAGGAGGAGGAGGAGGAGGAAAACTTTTATTTCTATTTACAGTGAGAGGTCGATGGGGCGAGCCGGAAGGACCCGTCCCTTACAAACACTAGGAGGGAGCCCTAGTCCGGGATCCCTGTAGCTTCCGCAGCGGCTCGGGCTCTAGCTACCAATGCCTGTTGGGCATGGAGTTCGGAGCAGCCGCGCAGGGCAGCTTCCCAGGCCTCTCGAGTGGGGTGGAGGTGGGGTGGGTAGGCAGGATTGGAAGGGCATGCCCACACCATGTGGTAGGTGTCCGAAAACTCCTCCTCACAGTGTGGGCACGCGCCCGAGAAAGAAGAATTGAAGTGCTTAAGTACTGCCGGGCACAGTACAGTATTGGTATAGAGGCGGAGAAGCCAGCGCTCCTCCACCCTGGTGAGGCCTTTACAGGGAGGGGGATAGAGACCATGAAAATTTTGATAAAGAGAGGTGATCTCTTTAAAGGTGATGGCCGGATTGAAATTGAATTCCGGATCAGGCTGCGGATGAGGCGACGCCCGGTGAGTAAGCGCGCGGGCGGCAGCGTCGGCTGCCTCGTTCCCCTCAAGACCCGCATGAGCCGGAGCCCACACGATGGTACGATGGGTCGGAAACCCTGTGTACTCGCATGCGTGGAGAATTTTGAAAGCACGGTCTGGAATGTACCCTTGCTCAATATTGCGGCAGGCGCCCCTGGAGTCCGTAATAATGACTCGGGACTCTGGATCTGCGGCGGCCAGTGCAATGGCGATCTCTTCTGCAAATGTAATGTTTGGGGCACGGAAAGTAAGGCCCTGAACTGTAGTGTTTTGGTGGATGACGGCCGCCGTGTACCAACCCCCATGGTGCGGGCCGGCCGCATCCACATAGAAGACACCTGGCTTGTGGCCATATTGTTGAGAAATAGCCTCCGCCCGCGCGAGACGGCGACCATCATGGGTGTCTGCAGTCATGTTCTTCGGAAGGGGTCGCACCTGGAGTGCAAAGCGCCAGGCTTCAGGGATGCGGACCCGTTCTTCTGTATGTGTTGCGTAGGAAATGTGTAAGCGGGTTAGAAGGCGGCTCCCCGCAGGTGTTTTGCTTAGGCGCAAGTATTGATTGTTAAGATGAGCTTCTCGTAACTCCCCAAAGGTGTTGGTCATCCCCAGACCGAGGAGACGCTTGTTGGACGTCGTTATGGGGAGGTCGAGCGCTCTCTTATAAATCTTGCGGAGAACTACCTCTAAGGCATTCTCATCGCATTTGCGTAGGTGGAGGTAGGGAGCCGAATATAAAATCCGGCTGGTCACGAATGCATTGGCCAGCCGCAGGGCATCTTTGCATCGTAGTCCCCCCCTTTTATTGGACACCCGGCGGAGCATCCGACCCACCTGGTCCCCCACCTTACGTAACTTGTTTAGGGTAGTGTCTATCTTGCGCCTATGATGAATGAAAAGCCCCAGTACCCGGATCTCCGCGTGTTCAGGTATCGGTCCGCTAAGTAGGGAAAGGGCAATTTTGGTTGTGCACTTTGAGTTGGGGCGTATGTGCACAAATTCAGATTTGCTCGGGGAGCATTCAAGACCACAGCGACGAGCGTATTCGTCCACTATAGCTGCCGCTTGTTGCAGGTTGGTCTCGATGTCTCCAACCGATTGTTGTGTTGCCCAGAGGGTGATGTCGTCCGCATACAGAGCGTGCTGCACACCGGCGACCTCCGCCAGCTGGGTAGGGAGCTTCATCATGGCCAGATTAAATAGTAATGGCGAGAGGACAGCTCCCTGTGGGGTCCCTCGTGTACCAAGTTGATATGGGCCATATTCTGTGTCTTGTAGCCGGATATAGCACGCTCCAGCCCAGGAGCGTGCACCACGCGATGACCATGCTGCTCGCGCATATGCTCTTCGTCTTTCTTACAATGGCTCCCGAACCTAAGAGGAGCCATCCTGGCAACTTAATGGGCGGACAAGACAGTGGGGTCGTAGTATCTCTTGAGACGCTGGATATGTACATTCTCACGCCCTCGGCGTATGAGATCGGGTGACGGCGTGAGGGGCTCAACAATATAGTTGACTGGAGATGTTTATTCGAAGATGCGATATGGCCCTTGATATTTAGCCAGCAGTTTCCGTGAGACACCCGGAGTAGTGGGGGGTATCCACAGGCATACAAGAGAGCCGGGCGAGAAATGCTGAGGACGTTGATCTTCATCGTGGCGCGTTTTTTGAAAGGACTGGGTAGCTGTCCTGAGCGAGCGGGCGATCTGGCGGCAGTCTTCGGCGTGCCTGGCGGCTTCGGAAACGGTGGTGCACTCGCATGCGTCAGGGTGGTAGGAGAGAACAGTATCAATGGGTACGGAGTGATGGCGGCCATAAAAAAGGAAGAAAAGAGAAAATCCTGTCGTTGACTGCGTGTCAGTATTGTACGCGAACGTATAATACGGGAGAATAAGGTCCCTGGTCGTGTGGTTCGAACCGACGTACATAACCAGCATGTCCCCCAGAGTGCGGTTAAAGCGTTCAGTGAGGCTGTTGGTCTGAGGGTGGTAAGCGGAAGATGTCCGATGGATGACGTTGCACTCACGAAGCAGAGCTTTGATCGCATCAGATAGGAAGACACGGCCTTTGTCGCTGAGGAGTTCTCGAGGGGCACCGTGTCGAAGGATGAACCGACGCAAAAGAAAGGATGCCACATCCTGTGCCGTGGCAGCAGAGAGCGCGGCGGTTTCAGCATACGGCGGGAGGTGAACCGAACGCAGCTATCCTTCTTCTTGATGAAGACAACCTGGGAGGCCCAGGGGCTGGTGGAAGGCTGAATAACGCCGCTCTGAAGCATGGTGTCTACCTGTTCTTCAATAACTCGTCGTTCAGTAGCCGAAACACGATATGGGCGCTGTCACAGAAGGGCATGGGCGCCGGTGTCAATGCGATGCTCGACAGTTGATGTGTGCCCCCAAACGCGTTGGTGGCAATCGGAGGAGCGAAACTCCTCAATAAGCGCTATTTTAAGTTTATGCTTCCTGTTGTGTTTCTATTTCTTCCACCTCTTGATTAAAATAGCAGAAATTACAACGAAAGCAGAGGAGTACGCAGTACAGTTGGCGAAAACGAACTGGCAGCAATTTAGTGACTCCCTCAACGGAACTCTGAGCACAGCTAGGACATGGCATATCCTGAAAGCACTCATCGATCCGACCAAAACCAAAGCAGAAAACAATAAAGCAATATACCGATTAATCCACCAGTTCGAAGGAACAGATGAACTCCTGGACAAAGTGCGCATCAAGTGCTTCGGGGACACAAACCCGAGAACCTATGCAAGAGATTATCGGGGGAAAGAAAATCCAAACCTAGATAGACCCATCACACGAAAAAAAGTCTATGCAGCAATTCGAAGCACAACTAGGAATACGGCAGCGGGTGCGGAAAAAATCAACAACGCACTCATCCGCAACCTCAGTGGCGAGCTAGTCGCAGAATTAACCGATTTCCTCAACAAGCAATGGGCAGCGGAGACCGTTCTCGAGGATCGGAAGCATGCACAGGTGGTTATGATTCTAAAACCGGGCAAAAAGCTACAAATCGAAAACCTAAGGCCCATCTCCCTCACATCGTGCCTCGGCAAGCTGTACAAGAGAGTGGTAACATTAAGGCTACAACAATGCATGGAGGATCACGAACTCTATCCCCACAGTATGTTCGGATTCAGGGCGAAGCTGTCGACCCAAGACGGACTTCTACAAATAAAATAAGGAGTTCTAAGTAACGTCCCTAAGAACGGAGAGAACGTAATAATGGCCATGGATATCAAAGGAGCTTTTGACAACGTAAGCCACGAAGCCATCCTGACAGGCCTGGACGACCTGAACTGCGGCAGGAGTGTCTTCGGTTACGTCAAAGCTTTCCTCTCAGATAGAACAGCGACGATAGGGCTGGGAGAACTCCGCTCGGAGAAGTTCCACACCCCTAACAAGGGAACGCCCCAGGGCTCGGTCATCTCACCTACGCTTTTTAACGTTGCAATGATCAGCCTTGCAAAACAACTTAAGGAAGTCGAAGGAATACGCCATGCCATGTATGCCGACGACATCACCATCTGGACAAATACGGGCTCACTAAAAGAAAAGGAAGAAAGACTACAGGAGGCCGTGACCTGCGTAGAGAACTATGTAAACGCGAGAGGGCTAGCATGCTCCACCGAAAAATCAGAACTGCTCAGAGTCTGGAGAGGGAAGCAAAACCGCACAGTCCCGAACAGCGACGAGCTTAGGCTCAACGTCAACCTAGAGGGAAAACCCATACCAGAGAAAACACTCTTAAGAATGTTGGGCATGTGGATACAATCAAACCAACAGTGTACACATGCACTTGCTCTACTCAAAGCTTCCACCCTACAAGTTGCCCGCATTATCACGCGCGTCTCCCATAAACGCTCGGGCATGCGAGAAGAAGACACGCTAAAGCTGGTCAGGAGCCTGGTGATCAGCCGAGTCACCCACAGTCTTCCATACTACAGCCCAATCAAAAGCGAAATCCAACAGATTGATGCGATTATACGCAAAGCATAGAAAACAGCACTCCATCTACCGCAATGCACATCCACAGAGAAGCTTTTAGAACTAGGACTTTATAACAACTTTGAAGAACTGAGAGAGGCACAACACGTCGCCCAGTTGCAGAGACTACAGCAGACTCCGTCTGGCAGGGAGCTTCTGCAGAAATTGGGATGCAATGAACAAATACAAGAAATCCAGCCAACCGCGACTATCCCGGACGGCAGACGGGGCACAGTTAGAGTGACCCCAATCCCCAAGAACATAGACCCCAACCTACACGATGAACGCAGAAAGGCTAGAGCCGAGTACATCCAGAAATCACTAGCCCGCCAGACAACAACGGTGTATGTGGACGCAGCCACATACCCCAGAAGGACGGGACAAAACAACTCCAACGCGGTAGCGGCTGTGATAAGCTCGGACATGCGGGAAATCAGCGCGTCTCTACGGGACTGCACGGCAGTCGAGGCTGAAAAAGTGGCCGTCGCTTTAGCGGCAGCAAAGGGCTGCCGGACTAAGCGATCCTTAACAATACTAACCGACTGTCAAACGGCATGCCGAAACTTCATGTTAGGCAGAATAGGTCACAGAGCACTGCACATACTCCGCTCTGGGGACCAACCCAAACAAAGCACAGAAGAAGAACCAATAAAACATACGATAGTATGGACGCCGGGACACGCGGGAGTGGAAGGCAACCAAGCGGTCGACAGGGTATCTCGAGGGTACACTTTTTACCGAGCTCCCCCCACAAGCGACCTCGAGGAAGCCGAACCTGTCCCTAGAGATTACTCGGCAATCTTATACCACTACAAGGGCTGCAGGAAACGGTACCCCCCACCACATAAATCTCTCTCCAGGGAAGACGCCGTCGCCTGGAGGCTGCTACAGACGGGCTCATACCCGAATATCAATACACTCAACAAAATACAACCCACCCAATACACAGACAAATGCCCATGGTGCCATGAAACACCCACGCTCTAGCACGTAACGTGGGCCTGCCAGAAAATCGAGGTGGCACCAAAAATACCAAACCCGAGTGTGGAGCAATGGGAAGGAATGCTGTCCAGCGACCGTCAGGACGTCCAACTTGGGCTGATCCGGCGAGCTCAGCTGGCAGCGGCATCCAGCGGAGCCCTGGACCATTGCTGAGAAGACGGAAGACGCCATCTGACTCCGCCAAATTGCTCACCTACTCTCTAGAGCTCAATAAACGTTTTCCTTCCTTCCTTCTTTCCTCAATAAGCGCAAGAAGCTGGGTTCGATGAGTTGGAGGTAGAGTGGCGTCTATGGAGCGAAAGAATAGGTCGGTCAACAACGGAGCGGGAGCAGGAGTAGGTGAGCTGAGGGCGTCCATGGCGACTGGCGGTGATTCAGCGGCAGCTTCGGGATGGTTGAAAACAAAATCAAAGAGCAGCACGGTGCCGACGCATTCTCCTCGGCGCAAAGTGAAGGGGCTGTAAAACGGGTTGAGGACCCACAGTGCGGTGAGACCGGCGGAGAAAGTGAGCAGGGCATAAGGCAGCGGCAGGTAATGGCGACGGAGAAATGTAGGAGACGGCGTGAAGAGGACACTGGCATCGCGAACACAAGCACAGGAGAGAGGCACAATCAAGGAAGAGCACGCAGGAATATCGGTACTGTCGGCGACAAAAGCTTTGGCAGGAATAGGGGCACCGCAAAATTCAGTCTCTGGCACGGGATTCGGCAACGTAGAGAGTGCTACTTGAGCCCCAGCACTGTCGATGACCGCGTCATGAAGCGATAGGAAGTCCCAGCCCAAGATGATCGAATGCGAACATGACGCAGAACGATGAACTCAACCAAATATAAAATGTCTTCTATGACTACTTGAGCAGTGCACGCTGCTAACGGCTGGATGAGGTGCGCACTTGCAGTTCGTAACGACAGGCCAGAAAGGGGCCTCTTCACTTTCCTCAATGATCGGCAAACTGCTGCATTCATGACAGAAACCGGAGCACCGGTGTCGACAAGCGCAATCACAGATACGTCCTCTACAAAAACTTCAATTAAATTGGCGGCAGACAAACGAGGCCCTTCAAATTTTACGACTGCGCTGTTCTCGCCTCAGGAACTGCGGCACCTAGTTTTCCTTTTGAGTGGTAGAGGGACGCCGTCGCATCGGAGAGATGGAGCGACGACGTGGAGAAGGCGAACGGCGTCCAGAAGAGGTGCGCTCAGGAAACAGAGAGCGGCTTAGGAGCGGCTCAGCAGGAGGTGAGTACTGACGCTGGGACAAGTAACCGGAAACTTCAGGAGGTGTTCGTGAGACGTGCATGCGTCGACGGCAAAGCCGCGCCACATGACCTGGCAAGCCGCGGAAGTAGCAGATCGGGCGGTTGTCAGGCGTGCGCCCGGAGTTTACCAGCTGAGCAGGCGGTCGATTATTATCAGGCGTGCCCCAGGAGGTTCGCAGATGAGCAGGCGGTCGATTAAAAGCAGCGGGCTCTCGAACCGGACCAGGAGGCGGTGCATAGGTAGGTGGACGAGGTCGCGCAAGAACGTCCTCATATGTCAGCGGGGCCTCGAGAGGTGTGGGCTGAGGGGCTTGCGGGAGAGCCTCAGCGACCTGTTCTTGAATGACGTGCCGCAAATTTAGAGTTATGCGTGGTGATGGCTCTTGATGGCGTGAAATAAGCGATAGCTAGCGAGCAACTTCTTCACGGATGAAGCTCTGGATGTGCGGTAGGAAGGCCAGCAAGCGAGTCGACGTTCGTCTTGTGTTCGCGTGTCAGAGTCCTCTATTTGCGTAGTTCGTCGAAGCTCTGACGCAGGGTAACGACTTCCGCGGCAGTGCGCAGGTCTCGCGCCAACATTTGAAAGGCGTCGTCATCACTGCCCTTGGGAATATGCCTGATCTTGTCGGCTTCGGACATCTGAGCGTTCCCCCTGTTGCACAGATCGACGACATCCACGATGTAACTCGTGAAGTTCTCGCCTACCTGCGGCGACCGCGCACTCAAGCGCTGTTCTGCACTGAGTTTTCTGACTGACGGGCGGCCGAATACCTCTGAGAGGTTTGCTTTGAAAACAGACCATGATGTAACATCCGCCTCGTGCTTCCGATACCACAGATTCGCCACGCCCGTTAGATAGAAAATCACATTGTTCAGTTTGGTTTCCGCGTCCCACTTGTTGTATGCCCTCACCCGCGCATACGATGCGAGCCAATCCTCAACATCATGGTAGTCCGTGCCACTGAAAATAGCGGGGTCTCGCTGACAGTGAGAACCAGCACACACGACGGCGACCGGGCTCACATGGATGGCTTGGTGGTCAGGCATCGCGGTAGGGGGTAGCGTTCGGTTGCGGAGTTCCAGGGCGAGAGGATATAACCCGGCACCTCTACTAAATATAAGGTGGGGTTTATTCTTACAATACCATTTGTTGGGCGAGTTGGTGCTCACGATAATCCATAACAGCGCGACAGACGGGAAAGAGAAGAGAGGACACAGCACAGAGCGCTGACTCACAACTAAAACGTTTATTGGTCGCCAGCCAGTATAAATACTGCCCTGGCGGCCGGGAAGGAAACAAGCACGCTTGACTTGCGTGAAATTCAAAATCACCAGTACATCAGGCACATGTCAACAGGTAAGAGTCATACGTGGGGAATATCACCGCTACAGCAGGCACAGAATTTGCATTAAAAAGTTCGCATTCGCAATCAAGGTAACGGTTTTCCTTATCTGACAGTGCTACAGAAGGTGTACTGATACATTGGTCTGATTTCCTAGCTATAAGGTCGGCTTCTACTTTTTCTCTAGCTAGCGAGTCACGGTTCTTTGCTATCAAAGAGCATTTATTGTAGAGTGGAATACAGGCTTTTGAGTCATCGTCTTCCTCGTCTTCATCATCTTTGCAGTGTCTGCAATGTTTTGCTACGTGGCCTGTGGTGGCGACACGAGAGACATTGTATTCGTGCTCCTTCAATCTTTCGTTAACACATCGGCCAGTTTGGCTGATGACACTTGCCACATGACACAGGCAGAAAATAAACAACTGCTTCCTGGCAAGGCACGAATTGTTTCGCGTGCCTTATCAAGCAGCTCTCTCCACTGCATTCACTTTCTCCAGCCAGGCTAGGCAGTCGTTTAGGCGCCGAGAAGACCACTTCAACGCCAGCATGTTTCCCAATTCTTTTCAAGTTGTGCGAGACTTTGTGCGGATATGGTACCACGATGGTGCGGATATGGTACCTTTTCTTTTTCTCTTGTGTCGCTTCACATATCCTTTCAAATCCGAGCTTTTTCTTCAGTTTTTCTGCTACGGAACTTAAAACATCTGCATGGTACCCAGCCTTTTTCAGGTGGAAAAGTTGGTTACAGAAGCTGTGCTCCAACTTGTGCACACAAGATTTCTAAACAGTGTTATAAAGCACAGAATAAGCGATGGCTCTCTTAACCAGCTTTGCATGAGCTGATGAAAAAGGCAAGACTGGCTTTGCAGCACGGGGCTCAAAAGCCCAGCAAACATGAGATGAAGTGAAATGAAGCGAAAGATCTAAAAACCTAATAAAATCCTTCACTGGTACATCGTGTGTTAAAATCAATGGATTAAGGCACTCTGAGAATACCGAAAAAACGTCTTGCAATTGCTGCTCGAAATGGAGGCTGTCACAGTCTAAAAACACGAAGTAGTCGTCCACAAAACTAAAAATGCGACAAAGACTGGACCTGTCAAAACGCTCTTTCAACATTCTGTCGCGTGTAGCTAGGAACACATCGCTAACAAAAGATGCTAAATACGAACCATTACAAATTCCCTCTTTTTGAATAAATACCTTGCCTTCCCATTCGGCAAGCGTCGCGACAAGATAGAGTGAAAGCAATTCGAGGAAGCCGCTAGTGGAAATTCCGCGCTCATTTTGTAACGCTATAGCACCATGGTGGTCAATGAGGTCATTTACAGATGACAGCATTTCTGCTTGAGGCAAGATCTAGTACAGATCCTTTACATCAACTGAAAAACCACTGCGCTTCTTCTTCTTGTAGTTGACTTTCAAGAAATAGA
Organism: Amblyomma americanum; assembly: GCF_052857255.1. Lineage (NCBI taxonomy): Eukaryota > Metazoa > Arthropoda > Arachnida > Ixodida > Ixodidae > Amblyomma > Amblyomma americanum. Next base: position 138,930,220 of record NC_135503.1, read on the forward strand.
TCATGACGTCCGAGCGATTTATTTTAAAAGGATCATTAATTGACAAAACATTCAGTTTCTTCTGCAGGAATTTCGCTACATGCTGCTGCCATGTTCCAATTTCGGAGACTATTATGCCGAACGGCCACTCTGGTTTATGGGTTTTAGCTGTGACAAACAATTCCAACAAGGATTTAGAGCTGTTGTTTATCTTACTTGACAGCGTATTTAATTTAAGCTTATCGACGAGTTTTTTGCCTTGCTCCTGACCTTGGCAATTGAGACATCATTGCGTTTGTCAAACACAGCAAGAACAGCTTCGATGCTTTTGACATATACACATGCCTGTCCAGAACAACAAAACCTCCGTCCTTGTCAGCAAGAAGGAGCGAGAATGAGTTACCTTTCAACCAGCTAATTTTCTTCTGCAGAGGGGAAGAAGCTACCTCTGCAGAAAATATATATATATATATATACATATATATATATATATATTCTGTAGGGGTTCCAATGCGCCATTTTACAAGTGTAAGTACAGTACTACGACAAACGCGACTGTTCGTTTTAAAGGTTTATTGTGCCAACAGTTTCGGGAATGGTATTCCCTTCGTCAGGGCAGGTTTACAATGAAACAGTCTTGTCAATATAAGGACACAAAGCGGGCGAGGATGTATAAACTCCGCCCTCAAAGCAAACTTGAGAGTGAGTGAGAGGGGCAGTGGCTAAATAAAACACAGAAAAAACTCAGAGCAAAAAGGGGAGGTGGAAATAGTAAAGGAGTAGAAAAGACAACGAATTTGAACAGCGATAGAAAAGGAGCGTTAAACACGGCTCTCGGCGCACCGGGAGGCCGCACTCCCCCCCCCTCCCCCCCCTTCTCTATGATGGCAGTGACTGCTACAACCAGGTCGAAATAACGCAAGCGTTATTTCAACCCATGACGTCGCATCCGGCTTGAAGGAAAGAGGTCACGTCCGCTAATTTTTTTGCTGTTTGAGCCATGTTTGAGCCGAGCCGAGCATTGCTTTCAGTACCACTAAGGCCGGTCGGCGGGATGGGCGTGGGATCGTGTTGCATGTGAGTAATTTGTTCTTGCTATCTTTTGGCATGCACATACTGAGCAATTGCCTGTTATCTGACACTCGACATTCCGTTGTCAACTTCCTTGCGTCCGAATATTTTGTGTTAGCAGATAACCCAGGACTAGCGCTGAGCCCGCTTGCCCGGCAGTGGACCCAAAGGCCCAGAGGGAAAGACTCATCTGTTTTATCGTAAGTTCTGCTCAAAAGCTCTGTGCAGGTCTACGGAAAAGAGCAAGCGCTGAGCGTGTTTTTATATCTTTTGTCAGCCCAGCCCAACGTAACTCATGGTAACGCATAATTGTCAGCTTTTGCGTGCTCCCGAAAAAAGGCGGGAAACTTTTGACAACAGTCTAGTTGAACCACTAATAAAGCCGGTCGTGAGTTGAACTCACCGTTTGTGCGATGAGTTTTGTACGCGGTTCGATATTTTGTGGCCCCGCGGCTGGGAAAGTGTTGAGTGTTGACTTAATTGCACTTTACAATTGTGTGCTCTTGTTACAATTCGCTTTCTAAAACAGGCGCAAAAATGTGGCGAGATAAGCGATTACGCTTTGGTGTCTGCAGAGGGAAACATGTTCTTCTTTTAAATTCATATTTATTTCAGACGACAGCACTTGAAAAACTTGCAGGCAGTTTTCTGGTATGCACGGGCCTTCCCGACTCCTGCTTCGAGTCCGGCGTTCACTTGCTGGCGCAGAGGCTGAACAAATGGGACGTTAAAATGCTGAGGCAGCAAAGGCTTTAAGGCACCACAAGGTGAGCCCTCCACCTGCTGTGATGATTTCAAAATGAGTGCTGTGCCACCTGCACCGAACATCTGTTTTACTTGGGGAAGGTGTTTGGACTTAGGTGGCCAACTATCATGGAGGCAACTGGAAAAGCATGCTTCCTTTTAAGGCCTCTAATCTTAAGAACTTTTTACAGCTGATGATGTAAAGAGGCCTTTAAGAGATGAACACTGTGGACAATGTGCATGATGGCCTTTGACTGTTTGGAAGCTTGTGAGGTGCATAAAGCTCATAAGGCACTGTTGTAGTGTGTGACAGGTCGTTGTGGTGATATTAGAAAAAGACATAGTACATTACAATGGGACAGAGAAAAGGAGCACACAGGATAAGTGCTCATCCTGTGCGCTCCTTTTATTTGTCCCGTTGTGCTACGCTATGTCTTCTGATATGCTACACCAACAAGCCCATACTACCAATTTGTTAAGATTGTGGTCATGATAGGTTTCTTTGATTTGGCTGCACTCTCTGCACTTGTTCTGTGAAGTTCCACGGTGGTGCCGGTAGCATGCAGTGTCAGTTCAGATGGTTCAAATGCAGCTTGGCACTGTCCGCTTCCAAAACAAATGGTCGAGTGCAGGCCCGATTGATAGCCTTGCTGTTGTCACGAAATTGCAGCCAACTGCATGCTGCCGACGCCAACGACCACCAAAATCCTGAAACACTTGGAAGAATTTTCAAGCAGCAAATCGCAAAGAAGTCTTACCATAAACCTGCTCTAGGAAATCGTCGTTTCACAGAAAAAAAATAGTTGCATGTATACACACAGGCTACTTACGAATTAGCGCTGAAATGCTGCCCATGCAATTGGACTTGACCGCTTAGGTTTTCATTATGACTCCTCAAACAGGCACTCAATTCTTCCATGTGTAGGTCGAAGAAGCAGAGAAGGTATGGCACGTGTTATTAAAGAAATGATGACAGTTATTTGCTGAAAGGTTATGGTTTATGAGGCTTAATGTCCTAAAGCAACTCAGGCTATGAGGGACGCTGTAGTGAAGGGCTCCGGAAATTTTGACCACCTGGTGTTCTTTAAAGGAGCTGCTGACCTGAAGGACATGGGTTCGATCCCGGCCGCGGGGGTCGAATTTTGATGGAGGCGAAATTCTAGAGGCCCGTGTACTGTGCGATGTCAGTCAGTGCACGTTAAAGAACCCCAGGTGGTCGAAATTTCCAGAGCCCTTCACTGCAGTATCCCTCATAGCCTGAGTCGCTCTGGGACGTTAAACCCCATAAACCAAACCAATCTTTTTTGTAATGAGGTGTAAGGCATTATTATACACGGATTACACGTGGTATGCTCCTACGGCTGCTAAATAATTTGTAACTGAATTTCTTTCTCGCGCTGTTTCAGTTTCAGCAGCTGAACGATGACTGTGACCTTTAAGAGAGGTTGTAGGTCATTTGAGGCGTGAAAAACTGCAATATAATTGGTGCTTCTACATTTGTTGTCATTCCTCCTCTAGAGGAAGGCTGGCTTCAGCAGTGCAGTAAATAAAAACGATAAAGCAGCAATTATATCGCAGTTTTTCTATGCCTCTAATGATCTAAAACCTCTCCTTGTCGTCACAGCTCTCATTCGGCTGTTTAAACCGAAACAGCATGACAGAAAAATTCGATTATGAATCATTTAGCGGTCGTAGGCGAATACCAAATCGTGACTCATGCATTGTAGTGTCTTCATTATAAAGAATAAAATATGCCACCAATATTAGGTCTCTATGCTCCATTAACATGCACTGACATCGCACAGTACACGGGCCCCTAGAAATTTGCCTCCATCAAAATTCTAGAGGCCCGTGTACTGTGATGTCAGTGCATGATAAAGAACCCCAGGTGGTCGAAATTTCCAGAGCCCTTCACTATGGCATCCCTCATAGCTTGAGTCACTTTGTGACGTTTAAACCCCCATCGACATTTCAACAAAGAACTGTCAGCATTTCATTAAATAACTAGTGCCATACCTTCTTCAGTTCTTCAACCTACACATGGGCATTGCCATACTGCTGCACCGCAGCTGCGGTGCAGCAATTCGGCTTTCATTTCATTCATTTCGGCCAGCCTAGAACTCGTACCGCACTAGTGCAGAAAGTGCAGCCGAATGAAAGAGACCTTATGATTATGTGGCTACGTCCGTTGCATTGGGTGGGCAACAGTTTTTTGTCCTAGCCATTACATAGAAAGAAAAAAAAGGAAACGTGGGAACATTCACTATTAAGACAGCAGCTTTCACCTGCAGACCCCAAATGAACAAAGCCTGCCTGTATACTGAACAAAGCAGCTAGGCTGTCACGTATCTAGCAAGTTATAATTTTGAAGGTGGGCCTCCTGCTGCGGAACTGCCAACGTTTGTGCCCCTAGAGACAAGCAGTGGCTAGAGGCGAGAAGTCGCAGACGAATATAGGTAGGACAGGTTACTGAACGAGGAAGTAGTTCCCGTAATTGAAGAATACAAAGAAACACAAGGACGAGACATGTTTACGTTCTTCCTTCTATGTTTGTCATTTTGTTTTCACAAGTTAGGAGTAGATGTTCGTTGTAGTTTCACTTTTTGAGGAAAATGGGGAAGGGGTTGTTCATCTTGAGACATGCAGCCCAAAAGACAGAGCACAGGAGTGGCTCACACATTAGTGTTTGCGTTTTGTTCCTATTGTTCTCTGTGCTTGCACCCTAGTCCCCAAATGAGGCATTGACATGATCTTACGTGGTGCTATGCTGGTAAAGGATGTCTGCTGCATGCATATGGGTGTGTGGCATTCAGTTTCAAGCACCAACACACAGCTTCTAGTGCAGTAGGAATTATGGGAGCAAAAAAACCTCAAGGATGTGGATGAATAGTTTAGCTCTTCTACACGATAGCAAGGCGGGCGAGTTGGTGATACATATTTTAAAAATTAACAGAGCGAAAAACGGGGACTTCAAGAGTACAAAACACAGGACAAGCGCTTGTCCTGTGTTTTCTACCCTTGAAGTCCCCGTTTTCCACGCTGTTATGTTTTTCACTCTTCAGTTTGCCTTTTCTGAAAAAATTCGGTGACAGGAGGTTCTAATACATGTCAGCCAACCCCTCATGTAATACTCCCTTGTGGGCCTTAGAGGTACAAATAATGTAAAAATAAATAAAAAAGTAGTGCCCTTTCAAACAGTATAATTTGCAACTTTGGTGCAAGATTTTCAGTGGCCCCTTCAGGGAGTGTTTGTCCAGTGCTTGTAGTGATTGCTTAATGTCACTTGGTCCCAAGAACCAGAACCAGACAGTTAACCAATTGCCCTTGTGCCTCTTGATGAGAAAATCTGAGAGGTAAAAATGACAATTTACCATAGCTGTGAACAGTAATGAGCTGGATGTATTGCCGAAGAGAATCGAGGTCATTTACTTGACAGTGGTAAGAATTTCGGGTTGGTTAGGGCATAGATGGCTTAACATCATCTTCCGTATCTTAATAGATGTGGCATTGTTGGCGTGTGTAATCAAAAATTTGTTTCGATGTGTGTGTTTCAATGTGAGCTGTCAACTCGGGCATGACGAAGTTGTAAGCTCGACCAGAAGTACCTGTGCTGTTTGAGCTCAGGGCAAGAGCTTTGAGCGAGGCCACTGCACTACGTCCTTGTTGTACATTTGACTTTCATGGTGCTCCAACTTCCTCCTTCCCCCACCTCTGTTAGGAATGTCGCCATGGGGCCGAGCGAAAGTGGTAGTGTGTAATTAGAGCAGTGGCATGGCCATAAGGTCCATCCGAACAGTACTGCGTAAGACTTGTTTGCTGGATTGGCCCCGCAGTCAGAACAGAGGTGAGTTATGAGTGGGCCACTGTGGAGAAAGAGAGTAGAGCAGCGGAAAACATGCCACGAATGGTGGAGAGCTATAGTTTGGAGGCAACCTTTGATGCCTTTGTTGCCATTGTGGTCAAAGTTATCTGTGAGACCATCAAGGGCAGCACCTGTTCTGAATGCATCACATAGCAATAGATCAGAGCTTCAATTTTATAGTTGGATCATGGGCCTTACTGCAGGAGGTGTATGAATCGGTTCAGATGTCACGTTGAGACGCATCAACTTCAGCAACGTTAACACTCGCAGGTACAGTAAAACGTCATTAAGGCATACCTTGCGGCACTGTGGAAAAACTGTGCAAAGCGGCAGTATTGTCACTAAGACGACGAAGCTGGCAGTGGTGCGGGAACAGAAAAGTCACGTTATATGCGAGCGGCCATTAAAATCATCTCACTGCCATCATTCATCGCCGCTTATTATTCGGCTGGTCGCCACTTAACATTTGGTGTCAGATGCGGGGTATCATCCCCATCCTGGTCCTGGATCTTCGGAGTCTTCTGCCTGCCGTTATCGTCGGCCGTGTGCACCTGGTTTGACCCGCTGTGCCCCAGCCCGCCGAACCTGAATGGACCTCGCCGCTGACCGCAGTCCCGTCCCCCAGCCTGACCACAAGACACGTTGACATGACAACGCTGCCGCGACCCGAGACGCCGCCCACACGTGAGGACACCCCCTTCCCCTCCCCCCCCCCCCCCCGCCCATGCCATTCGGTGCATTCAAGGGCTTCGTCCGTTGGCTACTGGTTACCTGTGTCCCAAGCGCTTCGTCGACTAGGATTCAATAACACATATCTTTCATCGTGGCAGCCAGCACTTCCCCCCATGCCATTTGTTTTGTACCGTCCTCCTCTGAACCCATCTCCACTGAGCCGTCTCTCCGTCGGTGTGTTCTTCTATTCACTATCGGGATGATCGCTCGGCAGCCCCGGGTAGTGTCACTGAAACGACGAAGCTGGCAGCGGCGCGGGAACAGAAAGGTCGCGCTATAGGCGAGGGGCCATTAGAATGATCTCACTGCCATCGTTCATCGCCACTTGTATTTCGGCTGGTCGCCACGTAACAATATGCCCAAACTGAAAGCAGCCTGAGTATATCCGTTGACCTGGTAAAAGATGATACCTGAGGCATTTCAAAGAATGTGCAGGCGAAACCTTTTAATCACATAGCTACGAGTGCAGCCTCGAAGTTATGTAAGCCAGGTCTCGTGTCCCAGCTGCTCTATTAGGCCGTATTTGAGTGAACAAGCAAGTGTATAGCACGCATGCAGTTTTTGCCAACAGTACAAGTTTAGCTGTCTTCAGGTTCCACGTAGGCGTTACTTTCACTGGATAGTGTTTTGCCAGTGATGGAAGCAACAGTGTCAATACCAAACTGTGCTGAAGAAGTGTTGGACTGCAGTGCCTAATGCATCACCAATCATACAGAAAAAAAAATGAGTCTCCGCAATGCGTTCTCTGCAACAAAATACCTCCTGTAAACAGGACGTATTTAGGAATACCTGCTCTATTCCGAGGCCTGGATTTGGAAAGGTGGGGATAAGAGTTAATGGAGAATATTTTAGTAATCTGCAATTCTCAGGTGATATCGCTAAGTCGCTCAGCAGATGAACTGCAAAGCAAGATCAGTAAGCAGAATGGTGGGTCTAAAGAATTAGAGGAGTATAGACACCTAACTTTTGGGTGCGTGTTTTTTGTTTGTAACGATGCGTAAGGCGTTGTTATACGTGAATTACGACCTGGTATTCTCCTATAACCAATAAATAATTTATAATAGCATTTCTTTCTCGTGCTGTTTCGGTCTCAGTTTCAACAGCCGAATGAGGACTGTGACGTCAACGTGTACTTACATGTCACGTGAGGCATGAAAAAACTGCAATATAATCGCTGCTCCCACATTAGTTGGCATTCCGGCTCTTCAGGAAGGCTGGCTTCAGCAGTGAAGTAAATTATAACGATGAAGCAGCGCTTATATGGGCGTTTTTCGATGCCTCACGTGACACAAAAGCACTCTTTGACATCACAGCAATTGTTCGGCTGTTGAAACTGAAACAGCGTGACAGAAAAAAATTCAATTCTAAATTATTTAGCGGTCATGGGCAAATATCACATGGTGATTCATGCGTAGTAGTATTTTCTGCGTCGTTGTAGAGAAGAAAACATGGCACCAAAATTACGTGTCTATATTCCTTTAGCACGCAGAAAACCAAATGGAAAATGCTCTTGGCCATTCCCTCCAATGCAAATGCTGTGTGGTGTATATATTGTTACGTGGTGGCTGTCCAAAGAGTGAGTTGCGATGAGCGATGGCAGAGATATAATTTAATGGCATTTGGCCTAGCGCGAGTGCTCTGTAACGCACCACAGCCGGCTTCGTCGTCTTTGTCACAATATTCCATTTTCTCATGAACATTGTCACTAATAGGAAACTGGGTGGTGTGTCATTGTTTGCGTAAGAACTTAAGGCCACTGAGAAGTTCCCTAGGCAGCCGCTGACCACACACCATACGTGGCAAAATTACTTTTGAAAAGTAAATTCCATTACTAATTACTTTCCTATAAATCACAGAAGTAATTACATTACAAATTACTGGTCTCAAAGTAATGACATTACATTACAATTAGCTGCCTTAAGTATTGAAAATTACTTAGTTTCGATGCTAAAATGTTGCGCATTAGCCATAGCTTGTGCAAAATTTCTAGAGTTTTTTGTTTCCGTTTGCACCGCCACTGAGCTAGAAAATGGGCGTCAGACATTTTTCCCCTTTTTAGTCAATTTGAACTGCCGCCTTGCTGATGTAGATGAGGTCTTTGTCATATCATTCTTCAATCAGAAGTACATTGTTCAATGTGTAATATGGTCCTACCATCCTGATTTTGAAGAATTTGTCATCCGCGTAAACAGTGGGAGTGCAGTGACTGCTTATCCACGCATCATCCCAGAAGTGCACAGGCGCGCGAGAAGCTGCCAATTCTGCTGTTCAATTGATTTGTTCTGGAGGCAAGTTGGTGGAAATACATTGCATGTCGCTGGGACGCTGTTGCCTATCTTGCCCTTGAGTTAGAAATACGGCCTCAGATGAGGCCACAAAAACCCGACAACTCGTGGCCAACTTTCTTATACATGTCAGTTGAGACTTTTTTTCAGTGTCAAAGTACTCAAAGACGTCAAAGTACTTGCTCAAGCACTCGCAGTGCGTCTGCGTGAAGGTGCCATATGGCATGCCTTGGTCATCGAGCTCTCCTGGTGGCCATGCAGTGCGTTTGTGTGTGAGAACTTATGCAGTGCTGGGAGATGCGTAGCAGTCCTGTGACTGATATGCAGACTCTTCACCAAGGCAGTGCTGGCGCCTGCGCGCACCTCTCGTCCGCGTGCTTCCCTGGGGTGCTGGCTATTACTACTTGCACGCTTTTAAGGCAGAGGCCTTAAGTGGCACATTAACATCGATACCCGGTGTTGTTGTCGATGTAAAGGAAAAGTGGTTCATAAGCCCCAATGACAGCGTCCGCAAAGAGAAAATTTTCTTCCAAGGGTGCAGAGAATTGAACCCAGGGCCTTCAAATTACGAGGTGATCACACAACCCATCGGCCACAAAACCGCGTTGTTTCTTGACAAGTAATGATTCATTTAATGTATGTGTTGCCCTATGACTATAAGCGAATGAGTAGGTGTGTCACTAGAAAGGAAGGAAACAATATAAATTAAAAAGTGAATGTTTTTCGCCTTCAAAGCATGAAAGAAGTCTCTAGTGTGTCCGTAATTTATTCTTGCTTTGGGAGTCGCCGCGGTGGCTTATTGGTTATATGATGCTCGTCTGCTGACCCAAAAGACTCTGGTTTCATCCCGTCTGCGGCAGTCTCATTTCGGTGGAGGCGAAATGCTATAGGCCCGTGTAGTGTGCGATGTCAGTGCACGTTAAAAAACCCCAGGTGGTCAAAATTCCTGGAGCCATTCACTATTGCGTCCCTCATAGCCATAGTTGATTGCTTTAGGACGTTAAACCCCCAAAAACTGCATCTTTGCTTTGTATATGCTCATCTCCCAAACGCGAGGCCAAAGCATGGCAGATACGAAGAGAAGCATGGACTCGGTATGCAGCAAAAGTAATATTGCTAGTAATTGATTACTTTTCCGTGAAATTACTGCTTGAAAGTAGTTCATTACATCACTAAATTACCAGGCCACAAAAGTAATGAATTACATTATAAATTACCGAGAACAGCAATTTAATTACTGTAAATATATTACAGTAATTTATTTGCTGGCTAATCTGCCACACACTGATTTCAAGGTGATTGCACACTGCTTTTCAATGAATGCAAAATCCGGACATGATAGCTTTTACAAATGGTACGAAACAACGCCTTTTGCATATTTAAGGCAAAGGTTTGTGCCACCTTCCCTTTTATTTTTTGTCTCTCCCCCCTTTCCCCCTTCATGTTTTTTTTGGATGTTATGAATGCAATGTTTTAGCAAAAGCTTGAATTAGCCCCTATGAAAAATTTTTTTGCTGGTCTGCAAGTGACTGTCTCTATGTCCAGATTTTGCGCCATTTCCTAGTCCCTGGCATTTATTAGCACTTTCACTTCAATAAAAATTTGTGAATGTGCTGGCACGAATTTTGAAAAGTTCCTTTGCTAGCGCTTGCAAGTTGTTTCCATATTTTTGTTTTCCATGGGGGTGAAGTTTCGTGGCATGTCCAGTCCGTCAACTATTTCTTACCGTTCTCAGATTTGTCCCGTTACACTTGTGCATTGTGGAAGAGCCGCAGCTGCTCTTAAGATGCTTTGTGTCCTTGCCTTTGTGCAGGACAGCAGCGGCGTCTTCTCCGCAATACTCAATTGCATGTGGGCAAAGCATCCAAAAATGATGACTAGCTTGGCTGGCATTTGCTCTTGGTCTCTGAATGCATCATGTGGTCAGAATTTGGCAAAATTATGTATATGTATACCAGGGAATCGTTTCAAAAAGTTATCCAGGATTTGTATTGTGAATAAAACTAGCACAACACGCATAATTCTTCGTTTTGTGATACTGCAGATTACAAGAACCAAGAACAGAACAGCAAGGTTCTACTGTATTTCTTTGAAGGGCTGTGACGGTTTTAAAGGGTGTCTAGCAACCTAGAATTGTCCAGAGGAATTTCGTTTACCTGAAAAATTCTGGAAGTTGTGAGGGATACCATCAAGAAAGTGGTCAAGTCTCGGAAAAGGACGGACTGAAATTAACGCAGAGGTCTGCTGCGAGTTTTAACGATACTGTGAGTGTCCAGCACACGGTCCGTTCTTATTGGCATGACATAGTTTCGCTTCTAATGAGTATTAGGCATGGCAGCCTGTCTGTTTTAGCTGTCTTTTTCTTGTCTTCAATTAAGTGAGCATTGTATATACCGTATTTACGCACATAATTTGCGCACTTTTTATTCAGAAATTAGGGCTCTAAGAAGGGGGTGCGCAAATTACGCGGGGATTTCGCGAGCGCGACTTAAACTCCACAAAGGTCATAACGCGCAATATAGGTATAGTGTATGTTGCTGCGTACACGTCAGCATCCGAACCCGCACCCTACGCTGGCCGGCCCCCGAAAAAAAAACCCAGCCAATTGTTTGATAGTTCTAGATTCCGTAAGTTTGCTTTCGCAACATCGTCTGGGAAAGCAATCGCGAATCAATAAATCAATTATCAGACCACACAATTCTTAAAAGTACCGCGCGAGTATCGACCAAACTGCCTGTCAGCGCCTTATCACGGCGCGGAGCTGAGAAGCCAGCGAGAATAACCACATGCACACAAGTTTGCTACACGATTGTCATCTATGGACAAACTTGTGCGCACGCGGTTATTCTCGCTGGCTTCGCCGCTCCGCGCCATGATAAGGCGCTCACAAGCAATTTGAAACTTGCCGTATAGTTGTGATATCCCATCGCAAGACACGATCGAACAAACTAACACAAGCCGTCAGAGCGACAGAGAAAAGCGTAGCCGGCAGTAGAGTCGCATGCATCAGCCAAACAAACAGCGGTGTTGGCTCTTCTATCAGCTGCCGATCCTCCCTGAAAGCGCTGCTGGCCGTTCCGAGTGGCGATGCCGCTGGTGCCACCGCAATTGTAACAGCGGCCCGACACCACCATGAATGCCCAGTGCCCAATAGATTCAAAAAGCCTTCCGAACAAACTCGGAATAGCCGAATGCTACTGGGTAGAGCCCGCGTGCATGATGGTGGTCTAGCGCAGCACGGTGCGTAAAATATGCGAATAAAAAATTTTTTTTCGTAAAGCAGAGTGATAAGTTAAGGGTGCGCTAATTATGCGAGGGTGCAAATCATGCGTGTAAATACGGTACTAGTTGGTTCTGTACAGGTTGCCACACTCCTCATTAAGTTTGGTCTGGTGCATATCAATAGACACAGCTACGTTCAAAAGTATTTTCTGTGGAATAAGCCGTAGTCATAGGAATGTGCAGAATTCATGCGCTTTCAGTATACTGATGCGAGGTGCCACGCCACCCCAATGTGGCATCAAAATCGATCTGTAAATCTTGCTCTCAGGCCTCGTCAATCTTGTAGGCTATTGCAGAAACAAACAAACACAGGCTAGTTTCTCTGCGGTTCGAGCTGTGATGACGAGGTCGTAAAAAGCTTTTACTTTTTGTGGAAATGCTTGGTGCTTGTAATGTGGCATTGCTGCTATCGAAAGGGGTGCCAGAGTGTGCCTTCATTGGAAAGGCAGTAAAAGGCAGTGCTTCTCAGTGATGAGCAAACCAACCTTTGTTAGCCCTCTTGTTTTAGGGTTCCTTCTTGAAAGCCTGAAATATTCTTTTGCAGTACAATGAACAGTGTATGGAGTCCCTGAAAGCATGCAGAGTGTTCCGTTTAGAAATTTTCCAGAATTTTCTCAGAGTTTTGTTTCTTTTGTGAAAGCACATGTAATGTCAGCACATATGGCCACCACTCTTAAGAACCATTAAAGGAAAGCAAGAACTTGTGAGCATAATTTTAACAAACTTCCAAATCTAAGAGTCCGGATCAGTCAGGCACTTTTCGTCCAGTGAGAGGGAAAACAGCTGCTGAAATTTCAGCACAGATTCCTAGTTGAAATGTGCCAGCATCTGTGGGTCCGTTACGGACAGGGATTCCAGTGTGGTGAAACCCATACAGAAGAGTTAAGTGGGCCATGTCCCGTTAAGAATACTGCATCTGGGGCAGCATTCCACAGCTGGAGGTGTCACAAGAAAGTGTGGAAGAGGTCGTCTTCTTAATGCTCTCACTCTTGTTGTACCTTAAGCTGCTGTTCATCGATTTTTTGTGTCATTAATGTTTCTCAACAATGCCACATCACGTCATACGCCTTTTCAGTGTCTGAACTGTGACAAGAGCATCTCCACCGCAGCCGTGGCCTCATGCTTGAGTGCTCGCCTTGGCTACGGGAGGTCGTGGGTACGATTCCCGCGGCCTCCGGTCCACCAGCCAATTAATCTAATAGGAACAGGCGGTCCCCCGGCCTAGTGCTCGGCTCTCCAGGGCTGCACTGCGTGGGAAGGATAGCCTGCGCCTCAAAATTCCCGTCAAATGCGGGCACAAAAACGTCTCCACGTGGTTAAAACCCGCAGTGCAAAACTCACAACGTTCACTTCTCTAGCCTCAAGATAGATCTGACATAAGCACTCTCCGCTCACAAACCCCCTTCGAGCAAAGTGCGGCGGTGATTGATTGCTACCGTTGTGGCTGGCTCACACGCATCAGCAGGTGCGCATGACGGGTTAAAAAAAAGATGGGATTCTACCGCACGAGGTGGATTTAGGGTTGCTTGACGGCGGAACTTATCTCTGATCCATCAATGCAACGGTTTGGTCGAAGACCCTTCTCCCAAGCATCTCACCCTAGATAAGCCGAGCACCATGGCGGGGAAATCTTAAAACCGGTGGGTACCCGGCGGCACTGGGAATCGAACACAGCACCTCCCGAATGAGAGGCGGATGCTCTGCCACAAGGTTGCGCTTCGGTGCTATGATCTTCGCCAAAAGGCCGAGAAATGAAAAGCCGAAAGATTGTCGTTCGGCAGCTTACAAAGTCAAGCTGTCATGTCTTTCCCTGAACACAGTTATGGCTCAGGCTAATTGTACCATTATACATGATTTTCCCTCATTCATTGAGACGCTCAGTAAGCTTTAGGATGCGATAAATTAGGAAGAGGAATGAAATATTTGTGTGAAATGTTTCTTTCCATCACAGCATTTTGTGGAAACATGTTTGTATTGTAATTTCAAATGTTTTATAATTTGAACTACTCTAAAATAAAACATATCGCAGTACTGGCCGGCATTTCGAAAGGCCCTAATATGCACACCATGTGTACTAGAGCAGACGATGCAGCGGTTCCTGTGTCATTACTATTGGAACCCACATGACCAGGGTTGCTGCTCTTCCTCGGGAGTGACGTCGTAATGCACCCCGACACTCAGAAACCGAAATCGCTCAGTATAAATAATGCGGTAATATTTAATGTTCATACTTAAATTGCGGAGCACGTATCACGCACCGGGTGGGAGTATGCAATGCTTGAAACTAAGAACACTCCAACCAAAAATTTGATGTCTCCGCTCCTTTAAGGTTTTGGGTTTAGCATATGGAGCTTGTGAGCTCCTGTGTGCCAGCGTCAGAAGCCTTTCAGAAACCCTTTAGTTGTTTGTCTTGACTGTTTTTATTCATTCTTGGTATCTGCCATGTACACAGTTCTTTTTGTGTGTGGTTTCTCTGGCACATCTTGAAAAATGTTCCTTTTATTCTTTTTTTTTAAGGATCTTTCTAATGTACATACGCAAAACCACTACAGGAGTGCGTGGGCTGCTGCTGTAGCTTGTTGGGAGATCTTATCTTTTTTCCCTCATATGCATTCCATTTTTTTGTGTATTTGTTTGTGGGTTTTTCTCAGTGGCTTATTAGTTGCATTTTATTGTTCTGAGCTTGTATACTTTTTTCTCTTTTCATGGCATCCAACCCTGTGTATGACTGACACTAGTGGAGGGACTGCAGCAGCCGACCTTGCATGGCGCGGCAATCTCTGGTCCAAGGCACCTATTCCCCGTTCCAGGCTATTGGCTCAAGGTTGTGCCCACAAGTATGCACCTTGGCCTACAGGCAGAGTCGCATTAGGCCCACGTCGGCCAGGACCTCCTTGCCAAACAAAGTGTTCCTACCGACACGCCTTGTCAGTAATTGATGAAGCGTATGAATAAATGAGTAACAACTTCGTTGGCCGTATAGAAAAACCGTGTTACAAAGCAGTTTTTTTAAGGCCATACCCAGCCACCACATTGTTTCCTCTGAGGAACCTACTCATCTTTGGGGTAAGTGCTTGCCGTGTGTCGCATCACAGTCTGAAGTGTCGCTGCAGAACCGCATATTGCCTTCCTGTTTCTGCCATTGCAGCAGGAAATGCTTCACAAAGCTAATAAAAAAAATAAATTTCTCCAACATACTGCTTTGAGACAAATGCTAAACGGGTGCCGACGCCCACTGAACATTGTAATTGAGGCCCTTTGAACTGAATGTTCTTTGTAGGTATTTTACAAAGGCAAGATAACAGTCCTAGCAGTTTTGGGTGCACAAACTGGGTAATATCAGGCTTTAACTGCTAACAAGAGGTCCTAAATATTCGCTAAATTTGACTTATAGTCTTCTCTTACTGTTGTAACCTATCTTTCCTCAAGCAGAACGGTAGCTGAGTGAATTCGCATCACCTGTTAATGTCAGATTTTTCTTTTCTCAGCTGCTGAGGACCATTATTGCCAGAGGGGTATGTAAGGTGTGTACTGTAGACAGGGAAATCGCTTAATTCAAACCGACGGTATTTACAAATTGGCACTTCGCTCCCGTCAAAATCGCGTATTTCAGTGCGACAAAGCTGCCGGTAATATAAGCATACGCAACGGCCGTAGAGGTTACCTGTCCTGACCGATGAAGCATGGCAATGCAGCGCGCTGCATGTGGCCATTGTGGAGAACCACTCGTCTACTACCCCTGTCACACGGTGCTTTCGAAGTGCAGATTATCTCCCCAGCTGCGCTCCTGTTCCTGCCACGACGTGGGACCAGTTTATTTTACCGTATGCGGGGCCTATCGAGTGGAATCTATGAGGCGCCGCTGACAGTGCTGATGAGCGGTCGCATAAGAATGAAAAGACCCGTACCAACCCATGGTCGGGCTCCCAGATTTATGCCGAACTCTGCGTAAAGAACTATTCTTGGTCCCCTTACCCTTTGTTTCTAATCAGCATAGTTTGAACAAATTTCCGGTCGCTTAATAGTTTGAAGTATCGAGGCGCCGAATGCCTGACCATTTGTACGTGGCCACGTACATACTTCCCATCCATGGCGCGCGCAATATTTGTCCTTAAACGTAATGGCCCTTGGATATATTGTCTTCATGTTCAAAAGACTTGTCGCAAATCTCGAAAGTTTATTATAGCGAAAAATTTATAAGACTGCTCAAAGGGAGCACGGCTACAAAACCACTGCCGCACGCCGCTCTTAATTCAGTTCCAATAGATTGACCGAAAGTTTGAGCTATAAAAGCGAGCACGAAACAACGAGAATTCACTGTGCGAGTGTGTTTGAGGACGGATCGCGCATAAAAGGTTTTACCACTAAACGCACTCATCATAGTTCTTGCATGCGGCACAGCGAAACGGGGATATCAATATAAGATGGAATTCCGCATCTGGCGCTTCTAGCCCTCGCAATGAAAAGAGGCAGGATTAATTTTTCCCTTTGCAAAACAAACATCTTGTAGAACCCGCTGTTACGTTCTCGGTTGCTGCGTTTTTCCCGGTACGTTTTTTTTATTCATATGAGCCAGATAGTCCAGCTGCCACAGAAGCTCCTTCAACTGAAACTCGATCGCCTATATCTGTTACATAATGCATTTGTTGCATAATTCTCTTGTCGTACTTCGTGAAAGTCATGTCACGATGGTAGTTTACACCGTCCCGGAATTCGTTCAATGCGCGCGTAATGGCGACGCCGGCCAGAAAAAGCGATACTATACACGTACTCTATATAGGCACTTGTTCGCCGCTACGTTCGGCGACGTCTGGAAGCACCCAGGCCAACGCCAACATACAGACCATGTGATTTTTTGTGCATCTGTTGGCACAGTTACATCGACGCTGCGACGCTAGCGCGAACGACAGCACAAAAACGAAACTATGCCGCGGCACACGGCACAAACAGCGCTGTACGAAATGCGCTTGCGTGGGTTCGCTCCGACAGTTTTGTTTCCGCCATCCGCTTTATTCTTGTCGCCTGCGCCTTAAAATACACAATTTTTAGATTCCAATATAGCGATGATTCTATGGGATTAATGCGGCCACCGCGATAGCAGCGAAGAAGCGCACTCGTACCGCATCTTCGCACGCTCCAGGTATGCTCCCTCTTCATTGCTAAATACCTTCCATAGACAGCTGCTCAGGCTAACTGAGACTCGTCGCAGTGCGTTTCTGAAGGAATGTATTTGCTTATGTCAGCTCTGTCCCCCTTTCCCTTATATATCATGTTCATTCTACTTGATCGCCATTCATTGGTGGCTTTGCCATCCACTAATATTTTTTTTCACTACCTCAATTAATGTTTGCTTGAATTTTGGTCAAAGCTCCTTTATTAATATAATCGGAATACCATCTGGTCCTGTCGACGTGTCACTAGCAACCTTGTTCTCTTGGCATAACGCGAGCGCATGGTTGTGCTCTCTGGAGGGCCACCGCGTCCGACACGGCCGCGCATCGAAGCGAAGTGGCAGATGAGGCGAAGCGCCACGCGCAGGTCCAACTTCTCCTGCGCCACTCGGCTGAGTGGCCGTGTCGGACGCAGTGGCCCTCCAGAGAGTGCAGCCACGCACTCGCGTGTTCAGGGTGGACGACCCTGTATGTATGGGACCGCTGCTCGCTTCAACCGACGAATGCATCGGGGACTGCGAAACCACAGTGCCTGATCACGTTGTAAAGATTTCACATTACTAACTTGCCTATACTCTGCGCAAATCAAGGATGAAAGCTCGAAACTTATGAGCGCACATATGCCCACTCGAACAACCCATAAATTACGCGAAATGAAAATGTATTTTCATACGGTGAATTACGATAAGATTTTCCTGACAAAGCTTCGAAAAGACTTTCATTTTTCTGGAGCGCCTTCGAAGGCACAGGCACTACACAAGTACGAGTACACAAACCACACAAGCGTCCTTTCACAACGAATTTGCCACACCACACGTCCAGAGCATCCAGAGGCCGACCAAACAAGCAAGCGATGCAAAACGCCTGCTCCCTCACGAGCGCGATCCACAAATCACAAATGACGCCAAGCCAATCTATAATCCATGGGTGAAAATAACACTTCCGTTGTTACGACCAGGTCGGAATAACAATTTTGCTTGGCTTTCCGTTATTTTAACCTGGTCGAAATAACGCCGGCCCTCTACGACACTCCCGCAAGACGCCGCCGAGTCCGCGCGGCCGGCCCGTATCAGGTATCCTGAGACGAAAGCTGGGGACGCGCACGAGAGACACTTGTTGCGCGCCGCAGCGGCAACCTGCAAAGGTGTCGTATGCGCATCTTTGCTTCTTTTCGTCGGTAGGCCCTTCCGACGGGCTTTTTCTACCAGACATCCTGGCGCTCTTCTTCCCATAAATAAACTAGGCCGTTTCAACCCGTGTCCGGCAGTGCGCTTCCCGTGAAAAAGTGGCAGCCGTGGGGGAAAAAGACAACAAATATTGAGCCAAGCCCGAGTGCGTAATGAGAAGGCAGAGAGGAATTTGGGAGAGAAAACGAAAAGGAAAAAGAGGAGAAAAATTAGTAGCACAAGAGAGCTTTGAAAGAAGAAAATATTAACACAAAAAAAATATATGAATATAATGGGGCGCCAAACAAATACCAAATGGTTAATGAGAATGAATAAGGCGCCGAAGACATAGCACAGAATACAAGAAATTTATCAAACGGAAGTTAAAAAAAGAAAATAATAATAATACATGTGTGCGGAAACGGTGAAAGGTTTGCGGCCCGCGGGGCTGCCGCGTGGTCCCAGTGGGCTAGGTGATAGAGTTAGAGTATAGGTGTCTATTCCAGATAGAACATGGAAGCTGGCTGTAAGTTGAACAAAGGAGATTACTGACAAAATAAAATAAAATAAACAGCCACATTCCCAGCCATTTAGAGCGTGGTTGAAGTTGTCAAGAACAACATCCGGCGTATTTTGATTTATAATGCTGCCCAAATCCTATGACGGGTGAAATTTTCTACGTTGCCTACCTCAAGCAGGAGAGCCTCCCAGGAGTAGCGTTCATGCCATGGGAGAACGTGCGAAACTTGTGAATGAGGTATGACTCCCTTTGTTCCCTGTAATAGGTGCTAGGGAACCCGGACTGGAGAAGGATGACGCGGATGTTTTCAAAACTGTGGAGTGGCAAACGCAGGTGCTTGCAAAGGGGTAAGCTGGGTAATGATGACACGTGAGCTTTGTGGTTGTTAAAGCGGAAGCGAAATGATGTCTTGGTCTGACCAATATACTCTTGTCCACACACCTCACAATGAAGTTTGTAAATCACATTGCTTGAGTCGCAGTCGAGGTCTTCGCTTATGTGAAACACAAAGCTGTCGAACTTGGATTTTGCCAGTTTGGTGTCTAAAATGTGCGGACAGACTTTGCACCGAGGTTTTCCGCATGGGTGGCACCCACCCTGCGTAGAGTTCTTCTTTGTTTTCGCATTGACAAGCAAGTCTCTCAGGTTCTTGTCCCGGCGGTACACCACTCTAGGCGGTTCCTTGAATATTAGTGACAACTTATTACTCTGTCTGATTATATTAAAATGACGGCTTAGTATGTTACTTACTCTGGGAGCCGTTGAGGAGAATGTAAGGATTAAGTTTGTTTTGCTGTCGTCTTTGACCTTGTTTTCTGCCAATATGGATGTGCGCTCTAGGTTTCGAGCGCGTTCAATCGCGTCATCGACTATTTCCCCGGGGTATTTCTGTCGTGACAGAGCGGCTTTGAGAGTCCTTGTATGTTGGTCAAATTACTCTGTTGTAGAACATATTCTTCGGTATCTGTGCGCCTGAGAGTATGGAATGCTTGTTTTGCAGTGTTTCGGGTGGCTACTCTGGAAATTAAAATATTGCTGCCTATCCGTGGGCTTTTTGTATAGTGTAGTCGAAAGGCAGTTGCCGTCTACCGATATCTGCACGTCGAGAAAATTAATTCTAGAGTCGGAGATACTGTGGGTGGACCTGATTGAGGGGTGCAGGGCATTAAACTGAGCTATGAATTCCAACAGGCTTGCCTCATCATGTTCCCATACAAGAAATATGTCGTCCAGGAAACGCTTGTAGAAAAGTGGTTTTTTTGGCTGTTTCTCAGAGAACGGAATTTCTGGTGACGCCATGAAGATTCCGGCGTAGTTAGGTGCCATTTTTGTGCCCATCGCAGTACCGCTCATCTGGAGGTAGTGCTCACCATGAAACTCAAAATTGTTCGAATTCAGGACCAGTTCAAGAAGGACGGAAAGAGTTCCAAATCTACCGAAGATTTTGAGCTTTCGAAGGCTGCCAGCGTTGCCGCTATGCCGTCGGCGTGCGGGATGTTTGTATACAGGGAGCAAACATCCATAGTCGCTAGAAGGCC
Organism: Amblyomma americanum; assembly: GCF_052857255.1. Classification (NCBI taxonomy): domain Eukaryota; kingdom Metazoa; phylum Arthropoda; class Arachnida; order Ixodida; family Ixodidae; genus Amblyomma; species Amblyomma americanum. Next base: position 138,950,570 of record NC_135503.1, read on the forward strand.
TCCTGTGGGGATGGTCAAGTTGGAAATCTCCCGAAGGAAATGACTTGTGTCCTTGATGTAAGAAGGAAAATTGGGAGGGGTGTCCTTGATGAGAAAGTTGATAAAATTAGATATGTTCTCCGTCACAGCCCCATTGCTGGACACGATTGGACGGCCAGGATGGTTGGCCTTATGTATTTTAGGGAGGAGATAAAACCGGCCGGGAGTTGGATTGCTCGGCACCATAGATTTTAACATTGCTGCACTTATTTTACCGTTCTCAGCGAGTCCAGCAAGAGTGTCCTCTATTACAATCACTAGTTGACTTGTGGGGTCGTTCGATATATATATATATATATATATATATATATATATATATATATATATATATATATATATATATATATATATATATATATATATATATATTGTAGTGTGGTAATCTTCATCGATATAACCACTGACATGCGTCGCGTGCTGCCGCTCTCAAGGACGAAGAAGTTGTTCGCTGCCTTGCTCTTTCGCCACGCCTGACGCTTCGCTGCGAGTCTCCCCTGAGCGGCTGGAATCATCTGGGTTCACCGAATAAACACACCCCTACAATTGGTGCAGGTGCTGCTGGGTACGTTCCCGTCCACCCTGGAACTAAGAAGCCGCACGTTACCCTCTGCTTCCAGCATGCCGGATGACACTGCCACGACATCGTCGCCCCTCCCAACCACCGTGCTGTGTTCTGGAGCTCTACGGCAGCGTGATCCGTGCTTCTTCAGTGGCACAGCCGACCAGGACGTCGACGATTGGTTGGCGGCATATGAGCGCGTCAGTAGCTACAACAGATGGGACGACGCTATCAAGCTAAGCAATGTAATCTTTTATCTGACTGACGTGGCGAACCTCTGGTTTCGCAACCATGAGGCAGACCTGCCATCTTGGTCTGCATTTAAAAAGAATTTTGCAGAAGTGTTCGGCCGCCCTGCAGTTCGCAAGCTCCGGGCAGAACAACGCTTGCGTGAGCGCACTCAGCAAGTCGATGAGTCGTTCACTAGTTATATAGAGGACATCGTGGACCTATGCAAGCGTGTCGATCCGCTAATGACTGAAGCGGATAAGATCGAGAACATCATGAAAGGCATCTCTGACGACGCGTGCCAAATGCTCTGGGTAAAAAATCCTGCCACGGTGAGTGACGTGATCAAGCTTTGCCAGAGCTACGACGTGCTTCGTAAGAAGCGCGCTTCTACCCGGCGGTCCGGTGTTAGAGACGACGCCATCTCTACACTTGCGCTGGGCGGTTCTACCCCATCAGAGGACAGCCCTTTACTTCAGCAAATCAAAGCCTTCGTTCGAGAAGAGGTCGCCCGCCAGCTATCGCTGGTCCCTCAGTTACAGGATAGTGGCCGCCTTGTTCCTGACATGGCTCCGTCTTTGGCCCCTACCATACGGCGTGCCGTTCAAGATCACATCGCTGACGTTCTTCCTCCCAGCTCCATGCTCCCGCCCAGCCCTGTGCTGCCGCCCAGCCCCGTGCCAGCGCAAGTAACGGCACCACTGACTTACGCCCAAGTTGCGGCCAGGCCGCTCATGCCATCAGCATCTCTTTCCTACCAGGCCGCTCCTTCCAACCTTCCTTCGCCTTTGCCTGGGTCTGCATTCCATGTCCCTATTCCAAGGGTACGCCAACGCCCTACGAACCCTTGGCGTACCGCGGACAACCGACCAATCTGCTACTCTTGCGGGCTGCCGGGCCATGTCGCACGCCTTTGCCGCCAACGCCTTCCACCTTCTCGACCTGAACTATGGAACTACTCCTACAATACAGACCAGCCCTCGCCGAGAAATCCGCCCAGTTCCGAATTTGTATCTCGTGACAATCAAACGTACACAGCTCGCCGATCACCTTCCCCTCGTCGCCGTTCCCCGTCCCCACTCCGACGTTCTACCGGCACCGTTGAGGGAAACTAACAGTCGCAGTTCCCGGGGCAAGAACTGCGCTTGGCTCGAACTCTTCAAGTCCTCGGTGTTCTCCCACTAACGTAATTCAAGTGTTTGTCGACGGCGTCGCAGTACTCGCTCTAGTCGACACGGGCGCTGCCGTATCAGTCATCAGTGAAGCTCTTTGCCGTCGTCTTCGTAAGGTGACCACCGCACTTTCCGACTTTTCGCTTCGCACCGCCTCATCACAGCGCATTCATCCCTCAGCGGCGTGCACGGCCCGTGTTCTCATCGAAGACGTCTTATACACCATCGAGTTTATTGTACTGTCTCGCTGCTCACACGACATCATCCTGGGCTACGATTTCCTTTCCACTCATCATGCCGTTATTGACTGCGCCCGCGCGGAAGTTTCCTTTTTACCTCTTTGTGATACCGTCTTGTGTGACGTCCCTACCCGGCCTGCAAAACTCCTCGTCGCCAGTGACACAGACATTCCTCCATTTTCTGCTGCCCTCGTTCCACTCTCCTGTGAAAGCGTTATTAGTTCGACTGTCTTCTTCACACCTTCCGACGCCGCTTCACGCCATCCCTGCCTCCTGCTTCCATTTGCGGTCCTCAAGATCGAAGATGGCCTTAGTGCAATGTACGTCTCAAATCCATTTTCGTGCCCGTCCGTCCTGCTACGCGGCGAGTGTCTCGGTCGTATTGAAGAACTTGATCCCGCGCTTGTAAATACTCTTCCTGCAACGCCTACTTCATTAGACGTTAATGTGCTCAGCTCTTGCGATACAGCGACCGCTTCGACGCCACCCGATGTTCTTCAACAAGCTATTGACGCAGATCTCCCACCCGCACAACGCGATCAACTCGCTGCTCTTCTACAGAACTTCACTTCTGCCTTCGACCTTCCTCACACTGCTCTGGGTCGCACGTCTGTCGTTACGCACGCAATCGACACTGGTACAAACGCACCTTTACGACAGCGTCCTTATCGCGTGTCGGCCTCTGAGCGCCAAGTCATTGCTGACAACGTGGACGACATGCTTCGCCGGGGCGTCATACAGCCATCTAACAGTCCATGGGCTTCTCCGGTTGTTTTGGTCACCAAGAAAGATGGTTCCATCCGGTTTTGCGTCGATTACCGTAGGCTTAACAAAATCACGCGCAAAGATGTCTATCCTTTGCCGCGAATCGACGACGCCTTGGACTGTTTACAGGGAGCCGAGTATTTCTCCTCTTTGGATTTGCGCTCCGGCTACTGGCAGGTACCGATGGCTGATAATGACCGCTCGAAAACTGCCTTTATAACACCGGATGGATTATACGAGTTCAACGTTATGCCCTTTGGCCTCTGCAATGCCCCGGCTACTTTCGAGCGCCTGATGGACACTGTTCTTCGTGGACTCAAGTGGCAGACCTGTCTTTGTTATCTGGACGACATCGTAGTTTTTTCTGCCGACTTTTCTTCTCACCTTCTCCGCCTAAAGGATGTCCTCACGTGTCTCGCCGGCGCTGGGCTTCAGTTGAATTTGAAGAAGTGCCACTTTGCCGCTCGAAAACTCACAATTTTAGGCCACGTAGTTTCTAAGGACGGCATTCTTCCCGACCCCACCAAACTTCGCGCAGTTGCAGAGTTCCCGAAGCCAACCTCCCTGAAGCAGCTTCGGAGCTTTATCGGCCTCTGCTCCTACTTTCGACGTTTCATCTTGAACTTCGCCTCTATCATCGCTCCTCTGACCCAGCTCCTTGCCGGCAGCTCCGACCTTTCCGCCTGGACTCCAGCCTGCGATAAAGCCTTTGACACTTTACGCCGCCTTTTGGTTTCGCCGCCCATTCTACGCCACTTTGATCCGGCTGCGCCTACGGAGATCCACACTGATGCCAGCGGTATTGGGCTTGGTGCCGTCCTTACCCAACGTAAGCCTGGTTACAGCGAGTATGTTGTGGCATACGCCAGCCGAACATTGACAAAGGCAGAATCTAATTATTCAGTCACAGAAAGGGAATGTTTGGCCATTATTTGGGCTATCGGAAAATTTCGTCCTTATGTGTATGGTCGACCGTTTTACGTTGTGACCGATCACCACGCTTTGTGCTGGCTTGCCTCTCTGAAAGACCCATCCGGTCGCCTTGCTCGCTGGGCTCTTCGTCTCCAGGAGTTTGACATTCATGTCATTTATCGATCAGGGCTGAAGCATACGGACGCGGATGCTCTTTCCCGCTCGCCATTGCCTAGAGATAATTCGTCTGACCACGTCTGTGCCTACGATATGTCGACTCTTACAACTATCGACATGGCTACCGAGCAGCGGAATGACCCCTGGATCAATGCACTTTTGAATTTTCTCTCAAGTCCTACTCCCGGTCATTCCTCCAAAGCGCTCGTCCGCCAAGCACACCACTTCTCCATTCGTGACGGTCTTCTCTATCGCCGCAATTATTTGCTTGATGGACGGAAGTGGCTTCTAGTCATCCCGCGTCATCTCCGCGCCGACATTTGTGCTGCGTACCATGGTGACCCACAATGTGCTCACGGTGGCGTATTGAAAACCTACACACGCCTACGTCTGCGATTTTACTGGCGTGGAATGTACCGCTTCGTAAGACATTTCGTGCGCGCTTGCGAATCTTGTCAACGCCGAAAAACTCCTCAGAAGTCCTCTGTTTCGTTGCAGCCGTTACCCTGCCCTGCTCGTCCGTTTGACCGCGTTGGCATAGATCTCTATGGCCCTCTTCCGACTACTCCTGCTGGAAACCGGTGGATTATTGTGGCAGTAGACCATCTGACTCGCTACACTGAAACATCACCGTTACCCTCTGCCTCTGCAAGAGACGTTGCTTTGTTCATTCTCAACAACTTGATTCTTCGCCACGGGACTCCGAAGGAACTGCTCAGTGACCGCGGACGCGTTTTCTTGTGCGACGCTCTCGAGGCCCTACTGAAAGAATGTCGCATCATTCATCGCACCGCTACTTCTTACCACCCTCAGACGAATGGCCTGACAGAACGCTTCAACCGTACTCTGAGTGACATGCTGGCCATGTACGTCAACGACGCTCATTCCAACTGGGACCACGTTCTTCCCTTCGTAACCTACGCGTACAACACTGCGATACAGACCACCACTGGATTCTCTCCCTTTTTTCTTCTTTACGGGCGCGAGCCAACCTGCACAATGGACGCGCTTTTTCCCTACCGCCCTGATGTTTCTGAATCGACGCCACTCTCGGACGCCGCCCAGTATGCAGAAGAATGCCGTCAGCTCGCTCGTTCGCTCACAAAGGAAAATCAATGGCAACAAAAACACCATCGTGACACTGGTGAGGCGCCTTCATATGCGCCCAACTCCCTGGTGTGGCTCTGGGTTCCTGCCACAACCGCCGGCCTGTCAAAGAAGCTTCTTGCTCGGTATCACGGTCCATACCGAGTGCTTCAAAAAACATCTCCTGTGAACTACGTCGTTGAGCCCGTTACGCCATCTGCGGACTTGCGTCGCCGTGGACGCGAAATAGTTCATGTGGACCGAATCAAGCCCTACTACGATCCGTCTGTCCTTTCGGCACCATGAGTCGCCAGGATGGCTCCTTCTCTGCCCGGGGGGAAACTGTAGTGTGGTAATCTTCATCGATATAACCACTGACATGCGTCGCGTGCTGCCGCTCTCAAGGACGAAGAAGTTGTTCGCTGCCTTGCTCTTTCGCCACGCCTGACGCTTCGCTGCGAGTCTCCCCTGAGCGGCTGGAATCATCTGGGTTCACCGAATAAACACACCCCTACAATATATATATATATATATGGTAGAGCACCCGGCTCGGCTACGGGAGGTGTTGGGTTCGACTCCCAGTGCCGGCCGGTTACCCACCGGTTTTCTCAAAATGTGTAGAAGCCATTCCCCAGCCTGGTGCTCGACTTCTCAGGGTGCGTGGCTTGGAAAAGGAGCCCGCGCCTTCAAATCTCAACAGTGTGAGGCCGAGTTCAAGGCACTCCTGCGTATATATATATATTGTACGGAAGACGACGAGCATATACGCGAGCCGCATGCTATATATATACACGCATACCAACCTACCCACCCAGAACCCTATCTCAATATAAGTCACCTTTGAGTACCGTGTGCAGTACGTTGTACATGGTGATGCTGATATGTGGCGCATATTGAGTACAGTGTCCTGGGTAAGTCAGTGCAGAAGTTTTTCGCGTAACTGCTGCCTTGTGGCTTTCAAAAAGTTACAGTCATCGAAGCCAAGAAAAACACAGGGAAAACAAAAGCTGCAAAAATCGGGCACGTACAGTAGTGGCCAAAACTAAAAGATCCCCCCATATCGTGTTCTGAACCTTCCCGCTCTGCATAGGGGCTCCACCTGACGAAGCCCTCCTGCTGTTAAAACCGGCGCATTGGGCCGGTCTCGACAGTAGCAGGGCTCTGAAATGCCAGCTGAAATATGCCTGATTTGCGCAAACTTCCAAGAGGTTTCAATAGTGACAAAAATTGCCTCCAGGTGTTTTTCTCCGCAAAAACGCACAAGTCTGACCGCCCTTTGAGAGCCATTGTGAGAGACTCAGGCACTTGAAAGAAGTTAGGGGGCCAGTATTTGCAGCGACATCCAGGGTTCATTACTGTTCAGGACCCTTACTGCGTTGCGAGCGCGGCTGCAGTGGTTGAGGTTCTCGACAAAGGCATCCCTGGAGCCAACAGTGCGTTTTCCATTGACATTGCGGACTTGCTTTACAGCATCCCCATGGCTACCTTTTTTTGCGGTGCGTGAGCTGATTGAACAGCAGGGCCAAGTTCCCGTTCAAAATGCATGTGGCGTTTCTGTGGATACGTTCCTTGAGCTGTTAACAAGTTATCTTTCTTCCACCGTTGCTGATTTTAAGAATGTTATGTACGTTCATAAAAAAAAAGTAATCTGTATTAGGGCAAGCGTAGCACCAGTATTGTGCCAGATATTTTTAGCAGAGTATGACAACACATTGCAAGGCGTTTTTTTGAAAATCGTGAGTGCAGAATTTTTAGATATGTTGATGATTTCCTGATTCTTTTGAATCTTTCACACAGTGACTCATTGCATGTGGTTTTAAACCAGGTTTTGACAGCTTTTAAAGCTTAATTGCTCGAGTGCCCTTAGTTTTAGATATGAGCTAACCACCAACCACTCGATTAGATCTTTAAAACTTAAAATAACATTTCGTGACGATGGCCATGCTTACTGATGCTTCGTGCCTAGAACTAAAAAGTCCTTATAACCGTACTCATCAGCTCACCCCAAGATTGCCAAGAGAGGGATTGCTACGAACTGCTTCCGTAATGCACTGCAAAAAAGTTGCCACCACAACACGAAGGCAAGCTTCGATAACCATTTTGAACGTTTGGAGGCGTCCGGTTTTGCGAAAAGCTATTGAAGGCAGTGGCAAAACGCTGTTTCAAAAGTTGAAGGTTCGGGACGTTAGAAGGGTTCACCTAAAGACAGTTGAAAAAAGAATTACTGAAGTCATGCCATATGTGCATAAAATATCCCACACCATCAAAAAGGTCGCTGGAAAGCACGGAGTCACTGTTGTGCTTTCTGCTCCCTGCAAGCTTTCACGCCTGTGCTCCCGTGTTGCCCGTGGCAGGACTTATCGTCCGGTCTGTTCGACGCAGCATAAAAACATGCTACGTCACCTGTGCCACAGGTGCATTACGGAACGCCGCTGACCTGCGAAAAAGTGTGCATTGGTCAAACAGGCTGGTGTATTAATGGTAGACTGAGAGAGTACCACAACTCTCTGCCCCTACTGACGGCGCTTACTTGCCTAGACATTGCCGGGAATGCGGCTGCTACCCACTGTTTCGTAATGTTAGTATTGTTGGCAGAGTCAAGGGAAAAGGGAGCGCGAAATTCTCGAAGCGTTCCTCATTAGTATACAAGGGGATGACTGCATCAGCAATCCTTCTATCTACCTTATGCACAAGGAACTAAGCTTCCTTTCGCAACGGCGCTAGATCATGGCTTTTCTTTAGATGTAGACTGTTTATGACTGAGCTGTTCAAGCTTTGCCACCTTTTTCTGTGAGACGGTTTTTCTGCAATAAAACGCAGTTGTTATTCCAGTCTACGTATGTGTGCCTCGTCTCTTTGCTCTATTCCGTCTTTTAACTGTTTTTTTTCCTGGACATGTACCAACTGACCCAGGTTTCTACTTTACTGCAATTGCCTTTATCCCCTTTCATTGGTACTTTGTACTGGGATATGCATAAAAGTACTTGGGCGTGACCTACATCTTGTCTACTCGCACCCAAAGTTGGATTTAGGCTACATTTTACATTAGGGTGCAGAACATTCGCAATGTGGCTTCCGCATAGAGAAACATTTAGCCTCTTCATGACCGTGCTTAAAGTAATTGAATTGACTATAACTGAATTTAAATGGAATTTATTCTGTATCTACTACAGGTTTATAACACATTAGGCGCGAGGAAAAGCTATCGAAAGGACTGCTTGACAAATTCATGGAAATTAAACTGGGTGCCGGAATGAAGCACTGAGATTTATGTTGTGGTGACAATAATTGAAATCTAGAAGAGTGCGGTGAGGGGCTAGTTGGTATTGCCTAAGCGTTGTAAGACCTACAAGAATGATGACAAAGAATGCACTCCACTTTTCGGCAGGACTGAAGTTATCGGACGCGCCACTAATAACAAAGAATGTGAAATTCTCGAAGCCTTGTAAATCGTGAGATTAGGGCCTGACAAATGTGTTAGCGAAGCATATATTCACTTGTACAGCAAGGAGTGTTGAGGATTCTTGGTTTGACGAGATTATGGCTTCGGTCTTTGTGGTTGCTGCGCATGCGCTTGGTTGTTGAAGAAAGGAGGCGTTGGTGCAATAAACCAGTTGTTAGTCTGCGCTTGTCCCGTGTGGTTCTTCTCTCTTGTCCCGTCCTTTTTGCACAGTTATTCATTGATCTCGTAATAATAATTACCGGCTTCTGCTGAACCAGTGGTACCTTGTATTTAAGATGGTGCACCTGAAACATGCTGTCCGCAGAAACGTTTGTGCGCAGAGGCACACAACTCATCCTGATAAAGCGGCCTGGCCGATCCCCTAAGGAAATGATTCCTGGCTCCGAACACTGTGAGATCGATATAGTTGGTGAGCACGAATTGTCTCTTGCATTAGACAGATGTGCAGAAAATGAGAGATTGTTTTAATAAACGTGAGAAAAAGATATCATGTGTGGAAGCTGTTCTGAGGTGCCCGCTTATAAACCATCTAGTTCGAGATTTTGTCGCAGCAAGAATGCTTGGGGCAAGCTTCACACAGCTCTATTCCGTTTGCTGTCATGTAGCGTGCGTCTTTAGTTAAGAGCCCTGTTATTGTTGGCCACCGCTTGAATTTTGCGATCGGACGCTTTTGAATAGAGGAAGTTGCACATCGTTGCGATAGGCGGCAGTGGTACACGTGCTTTAGGTTTGTCCAGAAGATATCGCTATAATTAGTGCACTAAAACTTGCTGGCTAGAGGCACTCGCCATGTTGGTCACGTAACTAAGCGTGCAGCCCACTTCACTTCCATAAAAACTCATTGCCGCTAATTAAAATAAAATCAGTCTTCACATTATGAACACCATACATATACACCGAGCGAGAATGTAGACATGTACAGCCAGCACGCCTTCTGAAGAAAATTCTGGCGACGACATGTGCTCTGAAGCTCGCTTTTTGATACTTGCGCCTGTATCAGATACTGCACAGGTACTGGAGGGCAGTACACATATACAGCACGAACTGCTGTGGTAAGCATGTTTCGTCCAGCCTAGGGAGACGCGTTGTCAGGAGTGGGTGGAGAAGCAACAAGTTTGAAAAGAGCTGATTCATGTTTGGATAGTCGAAAAAGTTCAATATTTTGATCATATTACAGAGCAGTCCACCGCGTGCCTCAAGATATTTTCTGTGGAGACCTGACTGTAGAGGACTAGGGTGTCCAAAAGCGAGTATAGTACTGATTGCTAGGGCACCACAAAACCTAATAATCACTAGTATTGAATGGGCCCACTAATATTACTTGCTCTGAACGATTATGTATACAATTGGTATACTGTATTCACTCCTGACATTGATACGGAGCCCTCAACTCTTTTTTTTTTGCTTTTTTCACTGCGAGAAGAGATGGCGACGCAGTATCTGCATTTTTTTTGTGGACATTCCAACAATACTCGCGGTTTGCACACCGAATTCCCATTCGAGCTATCATCCCTTTTGAGCCTTGAGGCAAGAAATACTGCTTTAAGAAAAATGTGAGGTGGAATAGGAAACGCAACTCGTAGAAGGCTTCAGAATACTGCCAATGTTGTATATTTTGTTTGAAGCCGTCGCCGGACTCCGCAATTGTTTTGCCAATATGTTTTTCCCATGCCTACCCTGCAGGTGATGACATGGGCGCTGCTTTGGAGGCGTCAATAAAGAACCGGGAACGCTTCTGAGGATGCCACATGGCTGCGCTGAACTCACCATGATCGGCCTGGCACCAAAGCTGTACTCCTACGAGTATCTTAAGACCGCCAGCCGCATATCGCCCGAGGACGAGGACAGATTGCTGGGCTTCATCCGCAGTGGTACGTGACTTGCATCCGGCCACTCGGCACTGAACACCTGCTTCGGTGTTCATTAATAGCTCTCCTTGTCGGCAAATCTTAGAACATCACTGATTAAGACAAGAAGACCGGGGACCTTTAAAACGTTAAAAAGTCATCCTTAAAAAATTTTCAAAATTTAAAGACTATTTAAGGTGCACTGAAGCAATATTTTTATTTCTAAGGTGCTCTGGGTAACACTCTTTGCGTGTATGAGCGGCTTGTCACCCGCGTTGTGTTGTTGCTGGCGGTTATTAAAAACGAAGGAAAGCTCCCACCATTCTTGTTTTTTTTTTTCAGTGCGAACAAATACCTCTTCCTAATCCAGGCTATTACCACATCCTCACTTTCTGCAAACCCGACGGGTCCTTCGCGGTTTGGACGGATTACAAGACCAGTCTATGGTGAGTCTGTTTAGAGCGCATTTTTCAGCAGCTACCATGCAAGAGTGTTACTAAATCATTGCTCTTGCCAGTCAAAGGTCTTGAGCTTCTTAACACTCGTTGAAGCGTTTCTATACTCTCGCCGAACGGAGGAAAAAAATCCTGCGGGCCTTCTTAACCACATTTATAAAGGAGAAAATGCGATAGCCTATAGTTTGCCTCTTATGGTGTTAACTAGAGTGTCTAATGACTTTCTTGAGAATTTCCAGCCAAAACTAAGGCTAAAACCGGTTTCGGTTTTAGGTTTATGGGGGTTTACTGTTCCAAAGTGACTCAGGCTATGAGGAACACCGTGTTGAAGGGCTCCGGAAATACCGACCACCTGGGGTTCTTTAACGTGCACAGACATCGAACAGTGTATGCGCCCTTTCAATTTTTTCTCCATCGATATTCGACCACCGCGGCCGGGATCGAACCCGTGGCTTTTGGGTCAGCAGCCGAGCGCCATTACCACTGAGCCACCGCGACGGCTTCTATTGCCCTTATATGGTACACATGAGTCATCGCCTTCGAGAATGATCAAGTGCCTTCCATTGAATTATTTTATGGAAGTCTTGCTAAACTGACCCACTTAATCACCTTAATTCACCCGCTAATCCACGTTAATTCATTTTTCGGAGTAGGATGGGCGTACTACCAAAATTTATGGGTGCTTTGGAAATTTGGGGAGTGGGCCAACTTCGAAATTTTGGAAATCATCAGATTTTTAAATTTCGCGCTACTGCATGATTGATCCACTGGTGGTCGCGTGGTGCTGACCTCTCTGTCCTCTCAGTCGCATTCATAGATCGGAGGGAGTTTTCATAACAATACTGGAGCAGCGGTTAAACATGCATCACAGCTCCGGCAGGTGACTGTCTCAAACACAGCCACCGGTGGGGCTTGTGAGACCCAGGTGATCTTCCCGAGCTCCCGTAAGGCGCATGCGCAGCGCCACGATGGGCAAGTGGCAGTTGCATTGAATAGGGCAATGGTGCGATGTCTGTTCAAATTCCGGTGGGAGGATGTGATGACGTCACACGGTCCCCTGACCTCTCTCTCGACCAGTCAGATAATTTAGTGACACAGAAGTCTGATTTTAGTGCAACAGCACTATACATAAGACGGCACCAACCGAGAATCTTAAGTGAAGCGTAGAAGTAACTCGGGCAAGCTCAGGTTATGTCGGAGTAGCGTCGCTCCTGCTAGCTGTAGACAATGGGAGGGTGACCTTGGCCAAACGGAGCAAAGCAACAGCCCATGCAGAACTAAAATAAATATTGCCCCGGATGGGTTTCGAACCCGCGGTGGGGCGAGCAGATAAGCTTCGTTATCATCTCATTGCAGGCTTACAGTATTCGTGGTGAGAAGTTTGTGTCATGCCCAGAAGCCTATCCCCATCGACGTGGAGGTCATCACAACTGGGCTCCGTTACATTTTCGCTCAGCAGCCGCAAGATGGCAGTTTCGACGACATTCCCAACCTAATACGTGGTGACCTCTTGGTTTGTGCCCCTTCGTTTTTCAGTACAGAAGTGGATGTCTTATTGATGCAGCGTGGTTGTTTCGCCTAGACGGCTGAAACGATCCTTTGGTCAGGCAGGCAAAAGTTAAGACCACGTGCCTCAGGCCTTTGCAGTAAGATCACTAAGCTCAATTTAGCAGGTTCGGCTAACTGTGCTCTGCGCTCTCATAGCACATAAAAAGGAGGATTCTCACGCACGAATTACTTGTTTGTACTCGCTCAGCTCAGATATTTGGATTCCAGCACAAGTGTACATGTTGGGAAAAACTTGTTGCACTTAAGCGCTTAGCGTACGTAACGAGGTCTGGAAGCTAAAAGAAAAACTTAGATATTTTTAACGTGCTGGTACAAGAGGATATACTGCCTGAGTGCCAAGCACAGGGCTCGGCATATTATGCTTTCTTCAGACGGTTTCAGCGGTGAAACGGCTTTAGCAGCCTCGGTCATGAAGTAGAGCATTCTCTATAAAATATAATTTGGACGAAACACTACACGCTATCCCTTAAACACCAAATCTACTGTGTAGGGGGCAAATAATAAAAAAAATACGCTTTTCGCTACATTAGTCTACCCGGAAGTCTTTATTATATATTGTCAGCGACGACTTCTTTGCTCATGGCTGATATAATGGTTCTCTTTTGACAACGCCAGAGAGTCCTTCCCCAGCAACTGCTGGGGATGAGTGCCGCCATTCTGAGAGACCTGCGCAGATATCAGTACTCGTGTTAAGCCATCTGAAAAACTCCTCACGAGCTTAAGAGCATGACAATACGAGCAAAACGAATTGCAGATCTCTCGCAACTTGCAAGTGGGAATATGTTGTAACACCTTACGTGCCTCATTATCCCTCCAGGCCCATGGTAGGTAAAAGCGCTCATGCAGTCGTGTGTCTACTGGAACACGACTGCGCGCTAAGTGATACAGCGAGTGTCTCCATACACGTAAAGCCAAGCATAGTTTAACATGTCATGGTATAGAATTTGCGACAAGGTGGCAATGATCGCAATTAAGCTTAATAAGAGGTACGAACTGAAGGTGACACAGGCTGACGCGCTATTGTTGCAGCCATGATGACCCGATCGTCGAAAGCGTCTATGAAGACGTGGAATCGGCAATGGGCAAAGTGAAAACACAGAAAACTGTGCTTATGGGTGTATTAATGCCAAGGAAGGCGAGAAGCCTAGGTAGCGGGCGACCATGACAAAGGGTCCAGGAATAGCAGGGGGCGTTACGTGTAGAGTTCGCCGAGAGAAATAACCTTATTCAACAAACGGGAGAACAGAAAGTGGACGTGTAAGAGCCCCAAGAATGAGACTAAAAATAAAATAGACTTCGTACTGTGCTCTTACCCTGGTATCATGCACGAAGCGGAAGTCCTCGGAGAGGTGCGTTGTAGCGATAACAGGAAGGTAAGATCAGGAACTAGCCTACGCTTGAAGAGAAAACAGAGGGAAATAGTGAGGTGGAAGCCCATTAACGAGTTTGCCGTGTGAGAGAAAGCACATAAGTTCAGGATCTCGCTGCAAAACAGATATTCGGCTTTAAATGCGGACGACGACCTTAATGTTCAAGCAGTTAACTATAACCACTCAGCTATCACTACTGAGCGTGCAGTAGATGTAGACGGTAGGATGGCTAGAAAGGATACCGGATAACGGACAGAAGGGGTAAAGGATAGAAGACAGAATAGGGGTAGCCTAAAGCCGTGTAGAGGAAACTTGGCGCCGGCAGTTGCCTGGTCCCCGCATTGCGCATATAATATTAAAAAGTTGGAATGCATTCAAAATAACGCAGTCAGATTTTTTTGTCATCACATTCCCTTTCACATTCATCTCTCATTCCTCGCGTAGAACATGACTCGTAAACCGCTGAACATTGTACCTTCTCGTGCTTGTTTTAGACTGTTTTAAGTTTTCTCTTTCCCCATGTCAAATGAAATCTGGAAAACATTTATGGTTCCTTGTATGGTTTGCCTCCTGAAGAGTTTGCCAGTACATTGCCTTTACATTGCTAGTACATTGCCTGTACCTAATACCATGTTCTTTGCATTTCAATTTATAACCACTCTTGCAACGTCTCTCACCAAAGAGAGCAGCAGCTGTAAATAAATGAATCAGTGTGTTCGTTACGAGGCAAAGAGGTCAATGCCATTAGCAATATTAAAAAGATAGTTAAAATAGCTGAAGAGTTCCACACAAATCTATACAGTAGTCAAAGAAATCAGGACGGAAATGAGATATGCAGCATTACTCAACAACTGAACATCCCACCACTAACGAAACAGGAAGTATAGAAAGCCTTAACAGCAATGCAGATGGAGAAAGCTGCTGATGAGGATCAGGTTGTGTCAGAAAAACTAGCCAACCTGTATACGCAAAGCCTTATGACTTCGAGAGTACCTGACGCTTGGAACAACGCTAACATTATCTTAATACATAGGAACGGGGGTGTCGATGACTTGAAAAATTTACGCACTGACCAGCTTACTGTCCTTAAAACAAGACATTTAGCAAGGTAATCGCTGATAGAGTTGGGACACTTTTACATTTCAATCAGCCAAATTCGCTAATGACATTGCCTTGCTAAGTAACTGAGGGGAGGAAATGCAAAGCATGATCAATAATTTAATTAGGCAGAGAAGAAGGGTTGGTCTAAAATTTATATGCAGAAAACAATAGTTATGTTTAACAGTCTCGAAAACGAACAGCAGTTTATGATTGGTAACGAGGCGATGGAAGTGGTAAGGGAATGCGTTGAGTTGGGGCAATGTAATTGCAAATCCAATTGACAGGAGTAAAATTACTTGAATAATAAGAACGGTGCAGAGTGCATTTGGCAGGTTCGCTCAGATCATGGCAATTCGGCAAATTTCCACAAGAGGAAAGCATACAACAGTTCTATCTTACCGACACTTACCTACGGTGCAGAAATGTGGAGGCTAACGAAAAGGGTTCGGTTTAAATTCAGGAGAATGCGTCGAGCTATGGAAAGGGAAATGAAAGGGTAACATTAAGAGAAAGGAAGAGGACAGAATGAGTCATGGAACAAGCACTGGTTAATGACATGCTAGTCGAAATCATGAAGAAGGAATGGACTTGGGCTGGTCATGTGACGCCGAGGCAAGATAACATATGAGCGTTGTAGGTAACGGAATGAATTCAAGGAGAGCGTTACGTTGCATGTGACCGAAGAAAGTCAAGTGGGTAGATGAGACTAGGCAATTTGCGTAGATATGGTGGCTGCAACTGATACAGGACAGGATTAGTTAGAAAATTATGGTAGTGGTTTTTGTCCTGCAGTGGGTGTAGATAGGCTGCTGCCGATGATGACAGTTTTCGTCACTATGCGCACTCAGTCGGATATGAATGCATTGAAATGCTATTTATAAAATGGCTGTGGTTTCGCTCTGGCTAAACCTGGAGTGACGCAATAGCTACATCTGGCCGTGTGGAACTCGCTATGAGACAATATTTATTTCTTTAATGCAGAAGCATTACTTGGGTTTGTCGGCGAGATCGTGTCCGCAAAATGTTTCGGCAGCTGTCTTGTCGTTTTCAGAACAGTAACGATCAAGCGAATAAGCGTAATCGATAGAGGATGACGTGAGGGTGATGTGCGAAGAAATTTGGTCCCGATAGGTTTATTAGTTAATTAATTAGAGCCAAAAAGTTAAAAAAACGTTGAATTAGCACAGACCTAGATACAGTAAGTGGACGGGAAAAGGACCGTGGTCGGCAAAATATTGAAAAAATACGCAATGTAGAGGAAATATAGTTTGAAATGGATTTAAATGTGCTTAATGAGTGATGAATAATAGAACAATGAATTTTGACATACAGTAATTAGTTGATCAGTTAGAAGCAAAACTCGTTGCACGGCTGAATAGGCTGGACGGGGATATAGTAGGTGGATGCGAAAACAGCAATGGGCGCCAAATTTGAAGAACCAAAATTTGTGAGCTGAGAGGAGGATTTAATTACAGTAACTGTGCGTACCTTCTTCTGAAATCCTGCTTACTGGGGAACAAGGTGCAAAGAGAGGCGACGAGTTTTTCTCTAAACACACACTTTCGCATTCAGCTTCAGCTTCATCTTCAGCTTCAGCACCCCTCCATACTTAAAAAACGCTAGCTACTGCCCTCATTCACACCTGATGAAGGAGCCGAGTCGGCTTCGAACCGCTGTGTTAAAGTTCATTTTTTTTTGTCCGAGATGTGCAGCTTATTATAAGTCTTTAAACCCAACCAGACAGGCAAATCTGTCAAAATGTTTAGTTTTCAGAATGTGATTGACATGAATATTTTTTAGTGCGCTACTTGAGGAAGAGGTGTTTTTCAAAGATATGCAGGAAAAGATTCCACAGTTTTTGTACCAAATACGGCTTTTAACGTGCAGCTTTCACGTTAGCACAGTTGCGGCTTTGGCAGGCACATGTGCTGAGGCCATTGATTCCGCCAAAATAGCACATTGATTTGTCGGAAGTGGCTCACTATTGTGAAGTTTTTTTAGGCCATCTGTTGTCTCTCATTTCTCTGTCCGCTGCGGTTTTTGGGAGGTGCTCTCTTTTAGGTGAATTCTCTATTTGCTATATCAGTTGGAAAGGCAAGAAAAGCCAACGCGATTTTTACTGAAGTTTTTTTTCACACATAGGAGGTTTTCCAGCCAAGTATTGTAAAGATTAAATGAAATAAATTGCGAGATGACACAAGCAGTTATTTCTTTGTTCATATTGCCATGTTTCGTTAAGGCAAAAAGATGTTGACGATGGTGGAGCTTGGATTAGAGGACGTTGAAGTTCGCCGTCTCCCCTCCTGAAGGACGCGCTGCCGAGCCCTGTCTTGCTGGGTCCCTGTCTTGTCACCAACACCGTCATAATATGAGCATTGGGTACCGGGACTATAAAAGACCAGTTTGTCGACGGACCCACAAACTTGTATTCGACACTGACTTTAGTGCTTTAAGTGTCGTCGTGAGGTTTTGCATCTTCAGTGCTCATTTTAACTGCATCAGCTACACTCATGGCCACGATGGTTGAAGCCATATTGGCTACGATTATTGACAAAAGACAAGAATTAGGCCTCCATTTTCAAACGTCCTCTCCTGGCCTATTTCTCCTTCCACTACCTTCAGCTCTCTTAATGCGAGAGTGCAGCTTGTGAGGCGAAAAAGCCGGTGTCGTCGGCGGCGGCGTCACCACATTCTGAGGCTGCCGTGGCTCTGTCGCGTTGTTCGCCCCTGAAAAATCCTAGGAGCACCAGCGGCGGAAACCTTGTGCAGCTTTTGATCCCTGCAGTGCATGCTGCTTAGCCAACACGTGGAATCGCCACTCCCCTTCCACATCCCCCCTCCCCCCCCCCCCCCCCCGCGCGGCTCCCTATAGCAAATACCGATTAGGGCGTCGGCCCGATAGCGATATCGTGTTCTGCTGTTAAGGCAAAGTTTAACCGCCCTCCAATATTCTTTTTTGTTCTTCATTGAAAACACATGAGCATTATGCATCTGACAGTGCCACTCACAAGAATTCCCACCCGTTTTATCATCGCAAATTTACAGTCAGGAACATCTCCAATAGAGATCAACACGAACAATGCATCAGATCCCAGCTCAAGTCCATCCTTTGAGATCCGTAATTTTGAACACCGGCTAGTAATAAGAGCACTTCGTACAGTACTTCGTCACAAAAACAACACCCTGATTCAACAGAACGACATTTGGAGATTTTAGACATTAATGCGCTATGTCAGTGTTTGTGGACGCAAAGTCCACCGCAGCACGTTCACTTTGTATGTGAAAATTTAAATTAGAGGGTGATTTGCGCATTACCAGGTCTATACATTGTGCATGTCAAATTTGGCCATAAACAGCCAGTTGGATAGAAAGCGCGCGAAAATAAAAGCTACTTTTTCTTCCCGCAATTCAACGTGCAGATGCCCATGTTTACTTTTTATTTTTACGTACAGTACTTTTTGCAGTATCTGCGAGAGATGGCAGCAGTGACTTAACAGGAAGGGTCTAAATATTAAGGGCGCGCAGTTGAAAGGCAGAGAATATAATTAGGTTTCCTCAATGCGTGTATATGTGAACAAAGTGCCTGAAGGGGTTTTACTGCTTCTCAAAGACACTCCGCTGTGAAAGGCGGAAATGCAACCTGATGTTGAATTGGGATTAGATTTTTGATTGCGCAACAGCACTGCAGCAAGTGACAGAGATCGTGCTTCAAAGCGAGCACTTGGCGACCATGTTTCCGTGGAATTCCTGACCGTCAACTTGTTAGTCCCCCTCCAGTTTTTATTTCTTCGCTAAACTCGTTTTTTCTGCCAAGACCAGTTCTTGCTTCCGAATTGACGGATCCAAGCTTGTCACTATCTGCGCAGCTTAAGAAGCTTGGCGCCAGTTGTGTTGGCGTCAGCTGCAGCTTTCGGTTGGCCGCCAACACACTCTGAGGTGTACTATGTGAAAACTATATGCGGCCTCTCTGACAGAGGGTGCATACATAATGGGCATGTCGGCACGCTACCTAGCGGTAATTTACCATGCCAGGTGAAACGGCGCCGCACCATGTTCAATGCCAGCAGGCTCATGAGCCACAAAAATGCTGTCGTCTTGAATCAACCACATTCAGTCTAACTTGCTATATCAAGCAAACCATAATTCCTCCTGCTAATACATACAGAATTATTCTGAAAGTGGCAACAGTACTGGTTTTTCAGAAATTGTTGAAACGCACCGTGCAACCGGCACAGCAACAAGATGACAACTACGAAACCCGCGGGCAGAAGCAGGCCACATCTTGCTTCCCAGAAAAGGGCACGTATGTAGACGCTGTCCATTGCGAACTGGACAATTGCAGTCGGCAGCCACCTCCTGCTAATCACTTGCTGAACTTGTTTCACCGAGATATGCTGACTGATTGATGCAGCATCAGCTGTGCAACTATTGCTTATTCTAGATGTCCGCTCTTCTTCGTTAACATTAATGCGCCCACTTAAAGCGCAGGTAGACGCCACACATTTGATGCTGTGAAGCGCGGCGCAAGCATTGCGAGAAAACGTAGAAATATAGGAATGAGTGATTTTCCGTTCAACAATGGAAAGCCACGAGTGCGTACCTGGCTGGACCGCAGCGACTCGCCTGGGGTTCATTCGCAGGTTAAGTCATTGCACCGTGGCCGTGATGTCCCTGCTCCCGCCGCCATTGAGCAGTGCCAGGAGCGCGTGTGACGTGGCCTGCACCGACAGTGGCTCGGATACCAGCGGACACATACAGCCCTCCTTCTGCGTGTTAAGTGACAGAGGGCACAGCTGACAGCAACAATTGAAGCACCGAGTGAAAGCTACAAGCTACAGAGGCAGCTGTAGCAGCAGCCAGTATTCGGTTGACACAGGCGCTGGTCCAGATTATCGCGCCGTTCGATTCTTTTCCGACGTAGAAACTGGCTGAACGAAGATTTATCAGTGGCACTAAGGTGTTGCAGGCAATGAAAAAAAACAGAATTTCATTTTCTTAATACGTAATGGGGCCGATAACTGACCAGAAAGTGTCATGAGATTATGGTGTAAAAAATTCTGAGGGCACTTGAGTCTGCTTACGTGGGGGAATGCGAAAGTGTGTGTTTAGAGGAAAAACTCGTCGCCTCTCTTTGCACCTTGTTCCCCTGTAAGGAGGATTTCAGAAGAAGGTTCGCACAGTTACTGTAATTAAATCCTCCTCTCAGCTCACAAATTTTGGTTCTTAAAATTGGCGCCCATTGCTGCTTTCGCATCCACCTACTATATCCCCGTCCAGCCTATTCAGCCCGTGCAACGACTTTTGCTTCTAACTGATCAACTAATTACTGTATGTCAAAATTCATTGTTCTATTATTCATCACTCATTAAGCACATTTAAATCCATTTCAAACTATATTTCTTCTACATTGCGTATTTTTTCAATATTTTGCCGACCACGGTCCTTTTCCCGTCCACTAACTGTATCGGGGTCTGTGCTAATTCGAGGTTTTTTTAACTTTTTGGCTCTAATTAATTAACTAATAAACCTATCGGGACCAAATTTCTTCGCACATCACCCTCACGGCATCCTCTATCGATTACGCTTATTCGCTTGATCGTTACTGCTCTGAAAACAACAAGACAGCTGCCGAAACATTTTGCGGACACGATCTCGCGGACAAACCCAAGTAATGCTTCTGCATTAAAGAAATAAAAATTGTCTCATAGCGAGTTCCACACGGCCAGATGTAGCTATTGCGTCCTCCAGGTTTAGCCAGAGCGAAACCACAGCCATTTTATAAATAGCATTTCAATGCATTCAAATCCGACGGAGTGCGCATAGTGACGAAAACTGTCATCATCGGCAGCAGCCTATCTACCCCCACTGCAGGACAAAAACCTCTCCCATAATTTTCTAACTTATCCTGTCTTGTATCAGTTGCAGCCACCATATCTACGCAAATTGCCTAGTCTCATCTAGCCACTTGACTTTCTTCGGTCACATGCAACGTAACGGTCTCCTTGAATTCATTCCGTTACCTACAACGCTCATATGTTATCTTGCCTCGGCGTCACATGACCAGGCCCAAGCCCATTCCTTCTTCATGATTTCGACTAGCATGTCATTAACCAGTGTTTCTTCCATGACTCATTCTGTCCTCTTCCTTTCTCTTAATATTACCCTTTCATTTCCCTTTCCATAGCTCGACGCATTCTCCTGAATTTAAACCGAACCCTTTTCGTTAGCCTCCACATTTGTGCACCGTAGGTAAGTGTCGGCAAGATAGAACTGTTGTATGCTTTTCTCTTGTGGAAAATTGCCGAATTGCCATGATCTGAGCGATCCTGCCAAATGCACTCTGCACCATTCTTATTATTCTAGTAATTTTACTCCTGTCAATTGGATTTGCAATTGCATTGCCCCAGTCAACGCATTCCCTTACCACTTCTATCGCCTCGTTACCAATCATAAACTGCTGTTCATTTTCGAGACTGTTAAACTTAACTTTTGTTTTCTGCATATAAATTTTAGACCAACCCTTCTTCTCTGCCTATTTAAATCATTGATCATGCTTTGCATTTCCTCCCCTCAGTGACTTAGCAAGGCAATGTCATTAGCGAATTTGGCTGATTGAAATGTAAAAGTGTCCCAACTCTATCAGCGATTACCTTGCTAAATGTCTTGTTTTTAAGGACAGTAAGCTGGTCAGTGCGTAAATTTTTCAAGTCATCGACACCCCCCGTTCTTATGCATTAAGATAATGTTAGCGTTGTTCCAAGCGTCAGGTACTCTCGAAGTCATAAGGCTTTGCGTATGCAGGTTGGCTAGTTTTTCTGACACAACCTGATCCTCATCAGCAGCTTTCTCCATCAGCATTGCTCTTAAGGCTTTCTATACTTCCTCTTTCGTTAGTGGTGGGATGTTCAGTGGTTGAGTAACGCTGCATATCTCATTTCGGTCCTGATTTCTTGACTACTGTATAGATTTGTGTGGAACTCTTCGGCTATTTTAACTATCTTTTTAATATTGCTAATGGCATTGACCTCTTTGTCTCGCAACGAACACCTGATTCATTTATTTACAGCTGCTGCTCTCTTTGGTGAGAGACGTTGCAAGAGTGGTTATAAATTGAAATGCAAAGAACATGGTATTAGGTGCAGGCAATGTACTAGCAATGTAAAGGCAATGTACTGGCAGACTCTTCAGGAGGCAAACCATACCAAGGAACCATAAATGTTTTCCAGATTTCATTTGACATGGGGAAAAGAGAAAACTTAAAACAGTCTAAAACAAGCACGAAAAGGTACAATGTTCAGCGGTTTACGAGTCATGTTCTACGCGAGGAATGAGAGATGAATGTGAAAGGGAATGTGATGACAAAAAAATCTGACTGCTTTATTTTGAATGCATTCCAACTTTTTAATATTATATGCGCAATGCGGGGACCAGGCAACTGCTTGTGCCTAGTTTCCTCTACACGGCTTTAGGCTACCCCCATTCTGTCTTCTATCCTTTACCCCTTCTGTCCGTTATCTGGTATCCTTTCTAGCCATCCTACCGTCTACATCTACTGCACGCTCAGTAGTGATAGCTGAGTGGTTATAGTTAACTGCTTGAACATTAAGGTCGTCGTCCGCAGTTAAAGCCGAATATCTGTTTTGCAGCGAGATCCTGAACTTATGTGCTTTCTCTCACACGGCAAACTCGTTAATGGGCTTCCACCTCACTATTTCCCTCTGTTTTCTCTTCAAGCGTAGGCTAGTTCCTGATCTTACCTTCCTGTTATCGCTACAACGCACCATCGTTATCGCTACAACGCTTCGTGCATGATACCAGGGTAAGAGCGCAGTACGAAGTCTATTTTATTTTTAGTCTCATCCTTGGGGCTCTTACACGTCCACTTTCTGTTCTCCCGTTTGTTGAATAAGGTTATTTCTCTCGGCGAACTCTACACGTAACGCCCCCTGCTATTCCTGGACCCTTTGTCATGGTCGCCCGCTACCTAGGCTTCTCGCCTTCCTTGGCATTAATGCACCCATAAGCACAGTTTTCTGTGTTTTCACTTTGCCATTGCCGATACCACGTCTTCATAGACGCTTTCGACGATCGGGTCATCATGGCTGCAACAATAGCGCGTCAGCCTGTGTCACCTTCAGTTCGTACCTCTTATTAAGCTTAATTGCGATAATTGCCACCTTGTCGCAAATTCTATACCATGGCATGTTAAAGTATGCTTGGCTTTACGTGTAAGGAGACACTCGCTGTATCACTTAGCGCGCAGTCGTTTGGCAGTAGACACACGACTGCATGAGCGCTCTTACCTACCACGGGCCTGGAGGGATAATGAGGCACGTAAGGTGTTATAACATATTCCCACTTGCAGTTGGGAAAGATCTGCAATTCGCTTTGCTCGTATTGTCATGCTGTTAAGCTCGTGAGGAGTTTTTCAGATGGCTTAACACGAGTACTGATATCTGCGCAGGTCTCTCAGAATGGCGGCACTCATCACCACAGTTGCTGGCAATATATAATAAAGACTTCCGGGTAGACTAATGTGGCGAAAAGCGTATTCTTTTATTATTTGCCCCCTACACAGTAGATTTGGTGTTTAAGGGATAGCGTGTAGTGTTTCGTCCAAATTATATTTTATAGCGAATGCTCTACTTCATGACCGAAGCTGCTAAAGCCGTTTCACCGCTGAAACCGTCTGAAGAAAGCATAATATGCCGAGCCCTGTGCTTGGCACTCAGGCAGTATATCCTCTTGTACCAGCACGTTAAAAATATCTAAGTTTTTCTTTTTAGCTTCCAGACCTCGTTACGTACGCTAAGCGCTTAAGTGCAACAAGTTTTTCCCAACATGTACACTTGTGCTGGAATCCAAATATCTGAGCCGAGCGAGTACAAACCAGTAATTCGTGCGTGAGAATCCTCCTTTTTATGTGCTATGAGAGCGCAGAGCACAGTTAGCCGAACCTGCTAAATTGAGCTTAGTGATCTTACTGCAAAGGCCTGAGGCACGTGGTCTTAACTTTTGCCTGCCTGACCAAAGGATCGTTTCAGCCGTCTAGGCGAAACAACCACGCTGCATCAATAAGACATCCACTTCTGTACTGAAAAACGAAGGGGCACAAACCAAGAGGTCACCACGTATTAGGTTGGGAATGTCGTCGAAACTGCCATCTTGCGGCTGCTGAGCGAAAATGTAACGGAGCCCAGTTGTGATGACCTCCACGTCGATGGGGATAGGCTTCTGGGCATGACACAAACTTCTCACCACGAATACTGTAAGCCTGCAATGAGATGATAACGAAGCTTATCTGCTCGCCCCACCGCGGGTTCGAAACCCATCCGGGGCAATATTTATTTTAGTTCTGCATGGGCTGTTGCTTTGCTCCGTTTGGCCAAGGTCACCCTCCCATTGTCTACAGCAAGCAGGAGCGACGCTACTCCGACATAACCTGAGCTTGCCCGAGTTACTTCTACGCTTCACTTAAGATTCTCGGTTGGTGCCGTCTTATGTATAGTGCTGTTGCACTAAAATCAGACTTCTGTGTCACGAAATTATCTGACTGGTCGAGAGAGATGTCAGGGGACCGTGTGACGTCATCACATCCTCCCACCGGAATTTGAACAGACATCGCACCATTGCCCTATTCAATGCAACTGCCACTTGCCCATCGTGGCGCTGCGCATGCGCCTTACGGGAGCTCGGGAAGATCACCTGGGTCTCACAAGCCCCACCGGTGGCTGTGTTTGAGACAGTCACCTGCCGGAGTTGTGATGCATGTTTAACCGCTGCTCCAGTATTGTTATGAAAACTCCCTCCGATCTATGAATGCGACTGAGAGGACAGGGAGGTCAGCACCACGCGACCACCAGTGGATCAATCATGGAGTAGCGCGAAATTTAAAAATCTGATGACTTCCAAAATTTCGAAGTTGGCCCACTCCCCAAATTTCCAAAGCACCCATAAATTTTGGTAGTACGCCCATCCTACTCCGAAAAATGAGTTAACGAGGATTAGCGGGTGAATTAAGTTGATTAAGTGGGTCAGTTTAGCAAGACTTCCATAAAATAATTCAATGGAAGGCACTTGATCATTCTCGAAGGCGATGACTCATGTGTACCATATAAGGGTAATAGAAGCCGTCGCGGTGGCTCAATGGTTATGGCGCTCGGCTGCTGACCCAAAAGCCGCGGGTTCGATCTCGGCCGCGGTGGTCGAATATCGATGGAGAAAAAATTGAAAGGGCCCATACACTGTTCGATGTCTGTGCACGTTAAAGAACCCCAGGTGGTCGGTATTTCCGGAGCCCTTCACCACGGTGTTCCTCATAGCCTGAGTAACTTTGGAACAGTAAACCCCCATGAACCTAAAAACCGAAACCGGTTTTAGCCTTAGTTTTGGCTGGAAATTCTCAAGAAAGTCATTAGACACTCTAGTTAACACCATAAGAGGCAAACTATAGGCTATCGCATTTTCTCCTTTATAAATGTGGTTAAGAAGGCCCGCAGGATTTTTTTCCTCCGTTCGGCGAGAGTATAGAAACGCTTCAACGAGTGTTACGAAGCTCAAGACCTTTGACTCGCAAGAGCAATGATTTAGTAACACTCTTGCATGGTAGCTGCTGAAAAATGCGCTCTAAACAGACTCACCATAGACTGGTCTTGTAATCCGTCCAAACCGCGAAGGACCCGTCGGGTTTGCAGAAAGTGAGGATGTGGTAATAGCCTGGATTAGGAAGAGGTATTTGTTCGCACTGAAAAAAAAACAAGAATGGTGGGAGCTTTCCTCAGTTTTTAATAACCGCCAGCAACAACACAACGCGGGTGACAAGCCGCTCTTACACGCAAAGAGTGTTACCCAGAGCACCTTAGAAATAAAAATATTGCTTTAGTGCATCTTAAATAGTCTTTATATTTTGAAAATTTTTTAAAGATGACTTTTTAACGTTTTAAAGGTCCCCGGTCTTCTTGTCTTAATCAGTGATGTTCTATGATTTGCCGACAACGAGAGCTATTAATGAAGACCGAAGCAGGTGTTCAGTGCCGAGTGGCCGGATGCAAGTCACGTACCACTGCGGATGAAGCCCAGCAATCGGTCCTCGTCCTCGGGCGATATGCGGCTGGCGGTCTTAAGATACTCGTAGGCATACAGCTTTGGTGCCAGGCCGATCATAGTGAGTTCAGCGCAGCCATGTGGCATCCTCAGAAGCGTTCCCGGTTCTTTATTGACGCCTCCAAAGCAGCGCCCATGTCATCACCTGCAGGGTAGGCATGGGAAAAACATATTGGCAAAACAATTGCGGAGTCCGGCGACGGCTTCAAACAAAATATACAACATTGGCAGTATTCTGAAGCCTTCTACGGGTGGCGTTTCCTATTCCACCTCACATTTTTCTTAAAGCAGTGTTTCTTGTCTCAAGGCTCAAAAGGGATGATAGCTCGAATGGGAATTCGGTGTGCAAACCGCGAGTATTGTTGGATTGTCCACAAAAAAAAATGCAGATACTGCGTCGCCATCTCTTCTCGCAGTGGCAAAAGCAAACAAAAAGAGTTGAGGGCTCCGTATCAATATCAGGAGTGAATACAGTATACCAATTGTATACATAATCGTTCAGAGCAAGTAATATTAGTGGGCCCATTCAATACTAGTGCTTATTAGGTTTTGTGGTGCCCTAGCAATCAGTACTATACTCGCTTTTGGACACCCTAGTACTCTTCAGTCAGGTCTCCACAGAAAATATCTTGAGGCACGCGGTGGACTGCTCTGTAATATGATCGAAATATTGAACTTTTTCGACTATTCAAACATGAATCAGCTCTTTTCAAACTTGTTGCTTCTCCACCCACTCCTGACAACGCGTCTCCCTAGGCTGGACGAAACATGCTTACCACAGCAGTTGGTGCTGTATATGTGTACTGCCCTCCAGTACCTGTGCAGTATCTGATACAGGCGCAAGTATCAAAAAGCGAGCTTCAGAGCACATGCCGTCGCCAGAATTTTCTTCAGAAGGCGTGCTGGCTGTACATGTCTACATTCTCGCTCGGTGTATATGTATGGTGTTCATAATGTGAAGACTGATTTTATTTTAATTAGCGGCAATGAGTTTTTATGGAAGTGAAGTGGGCTGCACGCTTAGTTACGTGACCAACATGGCGAGTGCCTCTAGCCAGCAAGTTTTAGTGCACTAATTATAGCGATATCTTCTGGACAAACCTAAAGCACGTGTACCACTGCCGCCTATCGCAACGATGTGCAACTTCCTCTATTCAAAAGCGTCCGATCGCAAAATTCAAGCGGTGGCCAACAATACCAGGGCTCTTAACTAAAGACTCACGCTACATGACAGCAAACGGAATAGAGCTGTGTGAAGCTTGCCACAAGCATTCTTGCTGCGACAAAATCTCGAACTAGATGGTTTAAAGGCGGGCACCTCAGAACAGCTTCCACACATGATATCTTTTTCTCACGTTTATTAAAACAATCTCTCATTTTCTGCACATCTGTCTAATGCAAGAGACAATTCGTGCTCACCAACTATATCGATCTCACAGTGTTCGGAGCCAGGAATCATTTCCTTAGGGGATCGGCCAGGCCGCTTTATCAGGATGAGTTGTGTGCCTCTGCGCACAAACGTTTCTGCGGACAGCATGTTTCAGGTGCACCATCTTAAATACAAGGTACCACTGGTTCAGCAGAAGCCGGTAATTATTATTACGAGAGCAATGAATAACTGTGCAAAAAGGACGGGACAAGAGAGAAGAACCACACGGGACAAGCGCAGACTAACAACTGGTTTATTGCACCAACGCCTCCTTTCTTCAACAACCAAGCGCATGCGCAGCAACCAAAAAGACCGAAGCCATAATCTCGTCAAACCAAGAAACCTCAACACTCCTTGCGGTACAAGTGAATATAAGCTTCGCTAACACATTTGTCAGGCCCTAATCTCACGATATACAAGGCTTCGAGAATTTCACATTCTTTGTTATTAGTGGCGCGTCCGATAACTTCAGTCCTGCCGAAAAGTGGAGTGCATTCTTTGTCATCATTCTTGTAGGTCTTACAACGCTTAGGCAATACCAACTAGCCCCTCACCGCACTCTTCTAGATTTCAATTATTGTCACCACAACATAAATCTCAGTGCTTCATTCCGGCACCCAGTTTAATTTCCATGAATTTGTCAAGCAGTCCTTTCGATAGCCTTTCCTCGCGCCTAATGTGTCATAAACCTGTAGTAGATACAGAATAAATTCCATTTAAATTCAGTTATAGTCAATTCAATTACTTTAAGCACGGTCATGAAGAGGCTAAATGTTTCTCTATGCGGAAGCCACATTGCGAATGTTCTGCACCCTAATGTAAAATGTAGCCTAAATCCAACTTTGGGTGCGAGTAGACATGATGTAGGTCACGCCCAAGTACTTTTATGCTTATCCCAGTACAAAGTACCAATGAAAGGGGATAAAGGCAATTGCAGTAAAGTAGAAACCTGGGTCAGTTGGTACATGTCCAGGAAAAAAAAAACAGTTAAAAGACGGAATAGAGCAAAGAGACGAGGCACACATACGTAGACTGGAATAACAACTGTGTTTTATTGAAGAAAAACCGTCTCACAGAAAAAGGTGGCAAAGCTTGAACAGCTCAGTCATAAACAGTCTACATCTAAAGAAAAGCCATGATCTAGCGCCGTTGCGAAAGGAAGCTTAGTTCCTTCTGCATAAGGTAGATAGAAGGATTGCTGATGCAGTCATCCCCTTGTATACTAATGAGGAACGCTTCGAGAATTTCGCGCTCCCTTTTCCCTTGACTCTGCCAACAATACTAACATTACGAAACAGTGGGCAGCAGCCGCATTCCCGGCAATGTCTAGGCAAGTTAGCGCCGTCAGTAGGGGCAGAGAGTTGTGGTACTCTCTCAGTCTTCCATTAATACACCAGCCTGTTTGGCCAATGCACACTTTTTCGCAGGTCAGCGGAGTTCTGTAATGCACCTGTGGCACAGGTGACGTAGCATGTTTTTATGCTGCGTCGAACAGACCGGACGATAAGTCCTGCCACGGGCAACACGGGAGCACAGGCGTGAAAGCTTGCAGGGAGCAGAAAGCACAACAGTGACTCCGTGCTTTATAGCGACATTTTTGATGGTGTTGGATATTTTATGCACATATGGCATGACTTCATAATTCTTTTTTCAACTGTCTTTAGGTGAACCCTTCTAACGTCCCGAACCTTGAACTTTTGAAACAGCGTTTTGCCACTGCCTTCAATAGCTTTTCGGAAAACCGGACGCCTCCAAACGTTCAAAATGGTTATCGAAGCTTGCCTTCGTGTTGTGGTGGCAACTTTTTTGCAGTGCATTACGGAAGCAGTTCGTAGCAATCCCTCTCTTGGAAATCTTGGGGTGAGCTGATGAGTACGGTTATAAGGACTTTTTTAGTTCTAGGCACGAAGCACCAGTAAGCATGGCCATCGTCACGAAATGTTATTTTAAGTTCTAAAGATCTAATCGAGTGGTTAGTGGGTAGCTCATATGTAAAACTAAGGGCACTCGAGCAATTAAGCTTTAAAAGCTGTCAAAACCTGGTTTAAAACCACATGCAATGAGTCACTGTGTGAAAGATTCAAAAGAGTCAGGAAATCGTCAACATATCTAAAAATTCCGCACTCACGATTTTCAAAAAAACGCCTTGCAATGTGTTGTCATACTCTGCTAAAAATATCTGGCACAATACTGGTGCTATGCTTGCCCTAATACAGATTACTTTTTTTTATGAACGTACATAACATTCTTAAAATCAGCAACGGTGGAAGAAAGATAACTTGTTAACACCTCAAGGAACGCATCCACAGGAACGCCACATGCATTTTGAACGGCAACTTGGCCCTGCTGTTCAATCAGCTCACGCACCGCAAAAAGAGATAGCCATGGGGATGCTGTAAAGCAAGTCCGCAATGTCAATGGAAAACGCACTGTTGGCTCCAGGGATGCCTTTGTCGAGAACCTCAATCACTGCAGCCGCGCTCGCAACGCAGTAAGGGTCCTGAACAGTAATGAACCCTGGATGTCGCTGCAAATACTGGCCCCCTAACTTCTTTCAAGTGCCTGAGTCTCTCACAATGGCTCTCAAAGGGCAGTCAGACTTGTGCGTTTTTGCGGAGAAAAACACCTGGAGGCAATTTTTGTCACTATTGAAACCTCTTGGAAGTTTGCGCAAATCAGGCACATTTCAGCTGGCATTTCAGAGCCCTCCTACTGTCGAGACCGGCCCAATGCGCCGGTTTTAACAGCAGGAGGGCTTCGTCAGGTGGAGCCCCCATGCAGAGCGGGAAGGTTCAGAACACGATATGGGGGGATCTTTTAGCTTTGACCACTACTGTACGTGCCCGATTTTTGCAGCTTTTGTTTTCCCTGTGTTTTTCTTGGCTTCGATGGCTGTAACTTTTTGAAAGCCACAAGGCAGCAGTTACGCGAAAAACTTCTGCACTGACTTACCCAGGACACTGTACTCAATATGCGCCACATATCAGCATCACCATGTACAACGTACTGCACACGGTACTCAAAGGTGACTTATATTGAGATAGGGTGCTGGGTGGGTAGGTTGGTATGCTTGTATATTTATAGCATGCGGCTCGCGTATATGCTCGTCGTCTTCCGTACAATATATATATATATATATATATATATATATATATATATATATATATATATATATATATATATATATATATATATATATATATATATATATATATATATTAGCAGACAGGTTAAAGGAAATGAGGGGCCCGTTTGACAAATTTATGAAGGGAGCCAACAGTCACCGAAACCAAGGTGCATAGGGGAACGTTAATTTTATTATTTTTTTTAATGTGTTATGCTTATTAGTGGGAGAATAATACTTACATTAATAAATTGCTTAAAGAAAATTACTTTTAAAGCAGCAGAAAAAACAACCATGCCGCCGGTGGGATCCGAACCCACGACCTCCGAATATCGCGTCCGGTGCTCTTACCAACTGAGCTACGGCGACGGCTGTCCAATCTGCTGCTCTCGTGGGTATTTATGTTTACTGCGTGTGAGCGAGCCTTGAGAGTGTTCACCAGCGCCACCCTCAGTTGGTAAGAGCACCGGACGCGATATTCGGAGGTCGTGGGTTCGGATCCCACCGGCCGCATGGTTGTTTTTTCTGCTGCTTTAAAAGTAATTTTCTTTAAGCAATTTATTAATGTAAGTATTATTCTCCCACTAATAAGCATAACACATTAAAAAAAAATAATAATAAAATTAACGTTCCCCTATGCACCTTGGTTTCGGTGACTGTTGGCTCCCTTCATAAATTTGTCAAACGGGCCCCTCATTTCCTTTAACCTGTCTGCTAATAGCTTAACGAGGGTCTCGGTTCTGGCAGTCTTGATGCCATAGGTAGCATAAGAGGGCTCTCGCACAGTTTCCGCCCTCTCCGTTAGATGACGTTCTACGTCACGCTCGCGGTATTACAGGACGTGCTACGTCCGCCGCTATGGTCGAGGGTGGCGCTGGTGAACACTCTCAAGGCTCGCTCACACGCAGTAAACATAAATACCCACGAGAGCAGCAGATTGGACAGCCGTCGCTGTAGCTCAGTTGGTAAGAGCACCGGACGCGATATTCGGAGGTCGTGGGTTCGGATCCCACCGGCGGCACGGTTGTTTTTTCTGCTGCTTTAAAAGTAATTTTCTTTAAGCAATTTATTAATGTAAGTATTATTCTCCCACTAATAAGCATAACACATTAAAAAAAATAATAATAAAATTAACGTTCCCCTATGCACCTTGGTTTCGGTGACTGTTGGCTCCCTTCATAAATTTGTCAAACGGGCCCCTCATTTCCTTTAACCTGTCTGCTAATAGCTTAACGAGGGTCTCGGTTCTGGCAGTCTTGATGCCATAGGTAGCATAAGAGGGCTCTCGCACAGTTTCCGCCCTCTCCGTTAGATGACGTTCTACGTCACGCTCGCGGTATTACAGGACGTGCTACGTCCGCCGCTATGGTCGAGGGTGGCGCTGGTGAACACTCTCAAGGCTCGCTCACACGCAGTAAACATAAATACCCACGAGAGCAGCAGATTGGACAGCCGTCGCCGTAGCTCAGTTGGTAAGAGCACCGGACGCGATATTCGGAGGTCGTGGGTTCGGATCCCACCGGCGGCATGGTTGTTTTTTCTGCTGCTTTAAAAGTAATTTTCTTTAAGCAATTTATTAATGTAAGTATTATTCTCCCACTAATAAGCATACCACATTAAAAAAAATAATAATAAAATTAACGTTCCCCTATGCACCTTGGTTTCGGTGACTGTTGGCTCCCTTCATAAATATATATATATATATATATATATATATATATATATATATATATATATATATATATATATATATATATATATATATATATATATAATTCAAAGTTGAAAACGCTTCATTTAGCCATAGATTTATTTTGAGTCGACGTTTCGGACAGAGCCTGTCCTTTCTCAAGACTGAGGTTACAGGGGTCTTCTTCCTCCCCTGTAACCTCAGTCTTGAGAAAGGACAGGCTCTGTCCGAAACGTCGACTCAAAATAAATCTATGGCTAAATGAAGCGTTTTCAACTTTGAATTTTTGCCTCTAGCAACCAAATACGTTTATCTTTCTAGACTGTGTGTATATATATATATATATATATATATATATATATATATATATATATATATATATATATATATATATATATATATACGCATGAGTGCCTTGACCTCGGCCTCACACAGTGTTGAGATTTGAAGGCGCTGGCTCCTTTTCCAAGCCACGCACCCTGAGAAGTCGAGCACCAGGCCGGGGAATGGCTTCTACACATTTTGAGAAAACCGGTGGGTAACCGGCCGGCACTGGGAGTCGAACCCACCGCCTCCCGTAGCCGAGCCGGGTGCTCTACCATATATATATATATATATATATATATATATATATATCTAACGACCCCACAAGTAAACTAGTGATAGTAATAGACGACACTCTTGCTGGACTCGCTGAGAACGGTAAAATAAGTGCGGCAATGTTAATATCTATGTTGCCGAGCAATCCAACTCCCGGCCGGTTTTATCTCCTCCCTAAAATACATAAGGCCAACCATCCTGGCCGTCCAATCGTGTCCAGCAATGGGGCTGTGACGGAGAACATATCTAATTTTATCAACTTTCTCATCAAGGACACCCCTCCCAATTTTCCTTCTTACATCAAGGACACAAGTCATTTCCTTCGGGAGATTTCCAACTTGACCATCCCCACAGGAGGCCTTCTAGCGACTATGGATGTTTGCTCCCTGTATACAAACATCCCGCATGCCGACGGCATAGCGGCAAGGCTGGCAGCCTTCGAAAGCTCAAAATCTTCGGTAGATTTGGACAATGGAACTCTTTCCGTCCTTCTTGAACTGGTCCTGAATTCGAACAATTTTGAGTTTCATGGTGAGCACTACCTCCAGATGAGCGGTACTGCGATGGGCACAAAAATGGCACCTAACTACGCCGGAATCTTCATGGCGTCACCAGAAATTCCGTTCCTTGAGAAACAGCCAAAAAAACCACATTTCTACAAGCGTTTCCTGGACGACATATTTCTTGTATGGGAACATGATGAGGCAAGCCTGTTGGAATTCATAGCTCAGTTTAATGCCCTGCACCCCTCAATCAGGTTCACCCACAGTATCTCCGACTCTAGAATTAATTTTCTCGACGTGCAGATGTCGGTAGACGGCAAGTGCCTTTCGATTACACTATACAAAAAGCCCACGGATAGGCAGTAATATCTTCATTTCCAGAGTGGCCACCCGAAACACTGCAAAACAAGCATTCCATACTCTCAGGCGCACAGATACCGAAGAATACGTTCTACAAGAAAGGAATTTGACCAACATACAAGGACTCTCAAAGCCGCTCTGTCACGACAGAAATACCTCGGGGAAATAGTCGATGACGCGACTGAAAGCGCTCGAAACCTAGAGCGCACATCCATCCTGGCAGAAAACAAGGTCAAAGACGACAGCAAAACAAACTTAATCCTTACATTCTCCTCAACGGCTCCCAGAGTAAGTAACATACTAAGCCGTCATTTTAATATAATCAGACAGAGTAATAAGTTGTCACTAATATTCAAGGAGCCGCCCATAGTGGTGTACCGCCGGGACAAGAACCTGAGAGACTTGCTTGTCAATGCGAAAACAAAGAAGAACTCTACCTAGGGTGGGTGCCACCCATGCGGAAAACCTCGGTGCAAAGTCTGTCCGCACATTTTAGACACCAAACTGGCAAAATCCAAGTTCGACAGCTTTGTGTTTCACATAAGCGAAGACCTCGACTGCGACTCAAGCAATGTGATTTAGAAACTTCATTGTGAGGTGTGTGGACAAGAGTATATTGGTCAGACCAAGACATCATTTCGCTTCCGCTTTAACAACCACAAAGCTCACGTGTCATCATTACCCAGCTTACCTCTTTGCAAGCACCTGCGTTTGCCACTCCACAGTTTTGAAAACAACCGCGTCATCCTTCTCCAGTCCGGGTTCCCTAGCACCTATTACAGGGAACAAAGGGAGTCATACCTCATTCACAAGTTTCGCACGTTCTCCCATGGCATGAACGCTACTCCTGGGAGGCTCTCCTGCTTGAGGTAGGCAACGTAGAAAATTTCACCCGTCATAGGATTTGGGCAGCATTATAAATCAAAATACGCCGGATGTTGTTCTTGACAACTTCAACCACGCTCTAAATGGCTGGGAATGTGGCTGTTTATTTTATTTTATTTTGTCAGTAATCTCCTTTGTTCAACTTACAGCCAGCTTCCATGTTCTATCTGGAATAGACACCTATACTCTAACTCTATCACCTAGCCCACTGGGACCACGCGGCAGCCCCGCGGGCCGCAAACCTTTCACCGATTCCGCACACATGTATTATTATTATTTTCTTTTTTTAACTTCCGTTTGATAAATTTCTTGTATTCTGTGCTATGTTTTCGGCGCCTTATTCATTCTCATTAACCATTTGGTATTTGTTTGGCGCCCCATTATATTCATATATTTTTTTTGTGTTAATATTTTCTTCTTTCAAAGTTCTCTTGTGCTACTAATTTTTCTCCTCTTTTTCCTTTTCGTTTTCTCTCCCAAATTCCTCTCTGCCTTCTCATTACGCACTCGGGCTTGGCTCAATATTTGTTGTCTTTTTCCCCCACGGCTGCCACTTTTTCACGGGAAGCGCACTGCCGGACACGGGTTGAAACGGCCTAGTTTATTTATGGGAAGAAGAGCGCCAGGATGTCTGGTAGAAAAAGCCCGTCGGAAGGGCCTACCGACGAAAAGAAGCAAAGATGCGCATACGACACCTTTGCAGGTTGCCGCTGCGGCGCGCAACAAGTGTCTCTCGTGCGCGTCCCCAGCTTTCGTCTCAGGATACCTGATACGGGCCGGCCGCGCGGACTCGGCGGCGTCTTGCGGGAGTGTCGTAGAGGGCCGGCGTTATTTCGACCAGGTTAAAATAACGGAAAGCCAAGCAAAATTGTTATTCCGACCTGGTCGTAACAACGGAAGTGTTATTTTCACCCATGGATTATAGATTGGCTTGGCGTCATTTGTGATTTGTGGATCGCGCTCGTGAGGGAGCGGGCGTTTTGCATCGCTTGCTTGTTTGGTCGGCCTCTGGATGCTCTGGACGTGTGGTGTGGCAAATTCGTTGTGAAAGGACGCTTGTGTGGTTTGTGTACTCGTACTTGTGTAGTGCCTGTGCCTTCGAAGGCGCTCCAGAAAAATGAAAGTCTTTTCGAAGCTTTGTCAGGAAAATCTTATCGTAATTCACCGTATGAAAATACGTTTTCATTTCGCGTAATTTATGGGTTCTTCGAGTGGGCATATGTGCGCTCATAAGTTTCGAGCTTTCATCCTTGATTTGCGCAGAGTATAGGCAAGTTAGTAATGTGAAATCTTTACAACGTGATCAGGCACTGTGGTTTCGCAGTCCCCGATGCATTCGTCGGTTGAAGCGAGCAGCGGTCCCATACATACAGGGTCGTCCACCCTGAACACGCGAGTGCGTGGCTGCACTCTCTGGAGGGCCACTGCGTCCGACACGGCAACTCAGCCGAGTGGCGCAGGAGAAGTTGGACCTGCGCGTGGCGCTTCGCCTCATCTGCCACTTCGCTTCGATGCGCGGCCGTGTCGGACGCGGTGGCCCTCCAGAGAGCACAACCATGCGCTCGCGTTATGCCAAGAGAAGAAGGTTGCTAGTGACACGTCGACAGGACCAGATGGTATTCCGATTATATTAATAAAGGAGCTTTGACCAAAATCCAAGCAAACATTATTAGAGGTAGTGAAAAAAAATGGTAGTGGATGGCAAAGCCACCAATGAATGGCGATCAAGTAGAATGAACATGATATATAAGGGAAAGGGGGACAAAGCTGACATAAGCAAATACATTCCTTCAGAAACGCACTGCGACGAGTCTCAGTTAGCCTGAGCAGCTGTCTGTGGAAGGTATTTAGCAATGAAGAGGGAGCATACCTGGAGCGTGCGAAGATGCGGTACGCGTGCGCTTCTTCGCTGCTATCGCGGTGGCCGCATTAATCCCATAGAATCATCGCTATATTGGAATCTAGAAATTGTGTATTTTAAGCCGCAGGCGACAAGAATAAAGCGGATGGCGGAAACAAAACTGTCGGAGCGAACCCACGCAAGCGCATTTCGTACAGCGCTGTTTGTGCCGTCTGCCGCGGCATAGTTTCGTTTTTGTGCTGTCGTTCGCGCTAGCGTCGCAGCGTCGATGTAACTGTGCCAACAGATGCACAAAAAATCACATGGCCTGTATGTTGGCGTTGGCCTGGGTGCTTCCAGACGTCGCCGAACGTAGCGGCGAACAAGTGCCTATATAGAGTACGTGTATAGTATCGCTTTTTCTGGCTGGCGTCGCCATTACGCGCGCATTCAACGAATTCCGGGACGGTGTAAACTACCATCGTGACATGACTTTCACGAAGTACGACAAGAGAATTATGCAACAAATGCATTATGTAACAGATATAGGCGATCGAGTTTCAGTTGAAGGAGCTTCTGTGGCAGCTGGACTATCTGACTCATATGAATAAAAAAAACGTACCGGGAAAAACGCAGCAACCGAGAACGTAACAGCGGGTTCTACAAGATGTTTGTTTTGCAAAGGGAAAAATTAATCCTGCCTCTTTTCATTGCGAGGGCTAGAAGTGCCAGATGCGGAATTCCATCTTATATTGATATCACCGTTTCGCTGTGCCGCATGCAAGCACTATGATGAGTGCGTTTAGTGGTAAAACCTTTTATGCGCGATCCGTCCTCAAACACACTCGCACAGTGAATTCTCGTTGTTTCGTGCTTGCTTTTATAGCTCAAACTTTCGGTCAATCTATTGGAACTGAATTAAGAGCGGCGTGCGGCAGTGGTTTTGTAGCCGTGCTCCCTTTGAGCAGTCTTATAAATTTTTCGCTATAATAAACTTTCGAGATTTGCGACAAGTCTTTTGAACATGAAGACAATATATCCAAGGGCCATTACGTTTAAGGACAAATATTGCGCGCGCCATGGATGGGAAGTATGTACGTGGCCACGTACAAATGGTCAGGCATTCGGCGCCTCGATACTTCAAACTATTAAGCGACCGGAAATTTGTTCAAACTATGCTGATTAGAAACAAAGGGTAAGGGGACCAAGAATAGTTCTTTACGCAGAGTTCGGCATAAATCTGGGAGCCCGACCATGGGTTGGTACGGGTCTTTTCATTCTTATGCGACCGCTCATCAGCACTGTCAGCGGCGCCTCATAGATTCCACTCGATAGGCCCCGCATACGGTAAAATAAACTGGTCTCACGTCGTGGCAGGAACAGGAGCGCAGCTGTGGAGATAATCTGCACTTCGAAAGCACCGTGTGACAGGGGTAGTAGACGAGTGTTTATCCACGATGGCCACATGCAGCGCGCTTCATTGCCATGCTTCATCGGGCAGGACAGGTAAGCTCTACGGCCGTTGCGTATGCTTATATTACCGGCAGCTTTGTCGCACTGAAATACGCGATTTTGACGGGAGCGAAGTGCCAGTTTGTAAATACGGTCTGTTTGAATTAAGCAATTTACCTGTCTACAGTACACACCTTACATACCCCTCTGGGAATAATGGCCCTCAGCAGCTGAGAAAAGAAAAATCTGACATTAACAGGTGATGCGAATTCACTCAGCTACCGTTCTGCTTGAGGAAAGATAGGTTCAACAGTAAGAGAAGACTATAAATCAAATTTAGCGAATATTTAGGGCCTCTTGTTAGCAGTTAAAGCCTGATATTACCCAGTTTGTGCACCCAAAACTGCTAGGACTGTTATCTTGCCTTTGTAAAATACCTACAAAGAACATTCAGTTCAAAGGGCCTCAATTACAATTTTCAGTGGGCTTCGGCACCCGTTTAGCAGTTGTCTCAAAGCAGTATATGTTGGCGAAATTTTTTTTTCATTAGCTTTGTGAAGCATTTCCTGCTGCAATGGCATAAACATTAAGGCAATATGTGGTTCTGCAGCAACACTTCAGACTGTGATGCGACACACGGCAAGCACTTACACCAAAGATGAGTAGGTTGCTCAGAGGAAACAATGTGGTGGCTGGGTATGGCCTTAAAAAAACTGCTTTGTAACACGGTTTTTCTATATGGCCAACGAAGTTGTTACTCATTTATTCATACGCTTCATCAATTACTGACAAGGCGTGTCGGTAGGAACACTTTGTTTGGCAAGGAGGTCCTGGCCGACGTGGGCCTAATGCGACTCTGCCTGTAGGCCAAGGTGCAGACTTGTGGGCCCAACCTTGAGGCAATACCCTGGAACGGGGAATAGGTGCCTTGGACCAGAGATTGCTGCGCCATGCAAGGTCGGCTGCTGCAGTTCCTCCACAAGTGTCAGTCATACACAGCGTTAGATGCCATGAAAAGAGAAAAAAGTATGCAAGCTCAGAACAATAAAATGCAACTAATAGGCCACTAAGAGAAACCCACAAACAAATACACAAAAAATGGAATGCATATGAGGGGAAAAAGATAAGATCTCCCAACAAGCTACAGCAGCAGCCCACGTACTCCTGTAGTGGTTTTGCGTATGGACATTAGAAAGATCCTTAAAAAAAAGAATAAAAGGAACATTGTTCAAGATGTGCCAGAGAAACCACACACAAAAAGAACTGTGTACAAGGCAGAGACCAAGAATGAATAAAAAGCAGTCATGACAAACAACGAAAGGGTTTCTGAAAGGCTTCTGACGCTGGCACACAGGAGCTCACAAGCTCTATATGCTAAGCCCAAAACCTTAAAGGAGCGGAGATATCAAATTTTTGGTTGGAGTGTTCTTAGTTTCAAGCCTTGCATACTCCCACCCGGTGCGTGATACGTGCTCCGCAATTTAAATATGAATATTAAATATTACCGCATTATTTATAACCAGCGATTTCGGTTTCAGAGTGTCGGGGTGCATTACGACGTCACTCCCGAGGAAGAGCAGCAACCCTGGTCATGTGGGTTCCAAAAGTAATGACACAGGGATCGCTGCATCGTCTGCTCTCGTTCACATGGTGTGCATATTAGGGCCTTTCGAAATGCCGGCCAGTACTGCGATATGCTTTATTTTCGAGTAGTTCAAATTTTAAAACATTTGAAATTACAATACAAACATATTTCCACGAAATGCAGTGATGAAAAGAAACATTTCATACAAATATTTCATTCCTCTTCCTTATTTATCGCATCCTAAAGCTTACTGAGCGTCTCAAGGAATGAGGCAAAATCATGTAGAATGGTACAATTAGCCTGAGCCATAACTGTGTTCAGGAAAAAAACATGACAGCTTGACTTTGTAAGCTGCCGAACGACAATCTTTCGGCTTTTCATTTCTCGGCCTTTTGGCGAAGATCATAGCACCGAAGCGCAACCTTGTGGCAGAGCATCCGCCTCTCATTCGGGAGGTGCTGTGTTCGATTCCCAGTGCCGCCGGGTATCCACCGGTTTTAAGATTTCCCCGCCATGGTGCTCGGCTTATCTAGGGTGAGATGCTTGGGAGAAGGGTCTTCGACCAAACCGTTGCCTTGATGGATCAGAGATAAGTTCCGCCGTCAAGCAACCCTAAATCCACCTCATGCGGTAGAAGCCCATCTTTTTTTTTAACCCGTCATGCACACCTGCTGATGCGTGTGAGCCTGCCACAACGGTAGGAATAAGGCGCTGACAGGCAGTTTGGTCGATACTCGCGCGGTACTTTTAAGAATTGTGTGGTCTGATAATTGATTTATTGATTCGCGATTGCTTTCCCAGACGATGTTGCGAAAGCAAACTTACGGAATCTAGAACTATCAAACAATTGGCTGGGTTTTTTTTTCGGGGGCCGGCCAGCGTAGGGTGCGGGTTCGGATGCTGACGTGTACGCAGCAACATACACTATACCTATATTGCGCGTTATGACCTTTGTGGAGTTTAAGTCGCGCTCGCGAAATCCCCGCGTAATTTGCGCACCCCCTTCTTAGAGCCCTAATTTCTGAATAAAAAGTGCGCAAATTATGTGCGTAAATACGGTATATACAATGCTCACTTAATTGAAGACAAGAAAAAGACAGCTAAAACAGACAGGCTGCCATGCCTAATACTCATTAGAAGCGAAACTATGTCATGCCAATAAGAACGGACCGTGTGCTGGACACTCACAGTATCGTTAAAACTCGCAGCAGACCTCTGCGTTAATTTCAGTCCGTCCTTTTCCGAGACTTGACCACTTTCTTGATGGTATCCCTCACAACTTCCAGAATTTTCCAGGTAAACGAAATTCCTCTGGACAATTCTAGGTTGCTAGACACCCTTTAAAACCGTCACAGCCCTTCAAAGAAATACAGTAGAACCTTGCTGTTCTGTTCTTGGTTCTTGTAATCTGCAGTATCACAAAACGAAGAATTATGCGTGTTGTGCTAGTTTTATTCACAATACAAATCCTGGATAACTTTTTGAAACGATTCCCTGGTATACATATACATAATTTTGCCAAATTCTGACCACATGATGCATTCAGAGACCAAGAGCAAATGCCAGCCAAGCTAGTCATCATTTTTGGATGCTTTGCCCACATGCAATTGAGTATTGCGGAGAAGACGCCGCTGCTGTCCTGCACAAAGGCAAGGACACAAAGCATCTTAAGAGCAGCTGCGGCTCTTCCACAATGCACAAGTGTAACGGGACAAATCTGAGAACGGTAAGAAATAGCTGACGGACTGGACATGCCATGAAACTTTACCCCCATGGAAAACAAAAATATGGAAACAACTTGCAAGCGCTAGCAAAGGAACTTTTCAAAATTCGTGCCAGCAAATTCACAAAAGTTTTATTGAAGTAAAAGTGCTAATAAATGCCAGGGACTAGGAAATCGCGCTAAACATGGACATAGAGACAGTCACGTGCAGACCAGCAAAAAAATTTTTCATAGGGGCTAATTCAAGCTTTTGCTAAAACATTGCATTCATCAAATAAAAAAAGCATGAAGGGGGAAAGGGGGGGAGAGATAAAAAATAAAAGGGAAGGTGGCACAAACCTTTGCCTTAAATATGCAAAAGGCGTTGTTTCGTACCATTTGTAAAAGCTATCATGTCAGGATTTTGCATTCATTGAAAAGCAGTGTGCAATCACCGTGAAATCAGTGTGTGGCAGATTAGCCAGCAAATAAATTACTGTAATATATTTACAGTATATAAATTACTTTTCTCGGTAATTTATAATGTAATTCATTACTTTTGTGGCCTGGTAATTTAGTGATGTAATGAACTACTTTCAAGCAGTAATTTCACGGAAAAGTAATCAATTACTAGCAATATTACTTTTGCTGCATACCGAGTCCATGCTTCTCTTCGTATCTGCCATGCTTTGGCCTCGCGTTTGGGAGATGAGCATATACAAAGCAAAGATGCAGTTTATGGGGGTTTAACGTCCCAAAGCAATCGACTATGGCTATGAGGGACGCCATAGTGAATGGCTCCAGGAATTTTGACCACCTGGGGTTCTTTAACGTGCGCTGACATCGGACACTACACGGGCCTATAGCATTTCGCCTCCACCGAAATGAGACTGCCGCAGACGGGATGAAACCAGAGTCTTTTGGGTCAGCAGCCGAGCACCATATAACCAATAAGCCACCGCGGCGACTCCCAAAGCAAGAATAACTTACGGAAACTCTAGAGACTACTTTCATGCTTTGAAGGCGAAAAACATTCACTTTTTAATTTATATTGTTTCCTTCCTTTCTAGTGACACACCTACTCATTCGCTTATAGTCATAGGGCAACACATACATTAAATGAATCATTACTTGTCAAGAAACAACGCGCTTTTGTGGCCGATGGGTTGTGTGATCACCTCGTAATTTGAAGGCCCTGGGTTCAATTCTCTGCACCCTTGGAAGAAAATTTTCTCTTTGCTGACGATGTCATTGGGGCTTATGAACCACTTTTCCTGGACATCGACAAACACGCCGGGTATCGATGTTAATGTGCCACTTAAGGCTTGTGCCTTAAAAGCGTGCAAGTATTAATAGCCAGCACCCCAGGGAAGCACGCGGACGAGAGGTGCGCGCAGGCGCCAGCACTGCCTTGGTGAAGAGTCTGCATATCAGTCACAGGACTGCTACGCATCTCCCAGCACTGCATAAGTTCTCACACACAAACGCACTGCATGGCCACCAGGAGAGCTCGATGACCAAGGCATGCCATATGGCACCTTCACGCAGACGCACTGCGAGTGCTTGAGCAAGTACTTTGACGTCTTTGAGTACTTTGACACTGAAAAAAAGTCTCAACTGACATGTATAAGAAAGTTGGCCACGAGTTGTCGGGTTTTTGTGGCCTCATCTGAGGCCGTATTTCTAACTCAAGGGCAAGATAGGCAACAGCGTCCCAGCGACATGCAATGTATTTCCACCAACTTGCCTCCAGAACAAATCAATTGAACAGCAGAATTGGCAGCTTCTCGCGCGCCTGTGCACTTCTGGGATGATGCGTGGATAAGCAGTCACTGCACTCCCACTGTTTACGCGGATGACAAATTCTTCAAAATCAGGATGGTAGGACCATATTACACATTGAACAACGTACTTCTGATTGAAGAATGATATGACAAAGACCTCATCTACATCAGCAAGGCGGCAATTCAAATTGACTAAAAGGGGGAAAAATTTCTGACGCCCATTTTCTAGCTCAGTGGCGGTGCAAACGGAAACAAAAACTCTAGAAATTTTGCACAAGCTATGGCTAATGCGCAACATTTTAGCATCGAAACTAAGTAATTTTCAATATTTAAGGCGGCTAATTGTAATGTAATGTCATTACTTTGAGACCAGTAATTTGTAATGTAATTACTTCTGTGATTTATAGGAAAGTAATTAGTAATGGAATTTACTTTTCAAAAGTAATTTTGCCACGTATGGTGTGTGGTCAGCGGCTGCCTAGGGAACTTCTCAGTGGCCTTAAATTCTTACGCAAACAATGATACACCACCCAGTTTCCTATTAGTGACAATGTTCATGAGAAAATGGAACATTGTGACAAAGACGACGAAGCTGGCTGCGGTGCGTTACAGAGCACTCGCGCTAGGCCAACGGCCATTAAATTATATCTCTGCCATCGTTCATCGCAATTCACTCTTTGGACAGCCACCACGTAACAATATTATACACCACACAGCATTTGCATTGGAGGGAATGGCCAAGAGCATTTTCCATTTGGTTTTCTGCGTGCTAAAGGAATATAGACACGTAATTTTGGTGGCATGTTTTCTTCTCTACAACGATGCAGAAAATACTACTAGGCATGAATCACCATTTGATATTTGCCCATGACCGCTAAATAATTTATAATTGAATTTTTTTCTGTCACGCTGTTTCAGTTTCAACAGCCGAACAATTGCTGCGATGTCAAAGAGTGCTTTGGTGTCACGTGAGGCATCGAAAAACGCCCATATAATCGCTGCTTCATCGTTATGATTTACTGCACTGCTGAAGCCAGCCTTCCTGAAGAGCCGGAATGCCAACTAATGTGGAAGCAGCGATTATATTGCAGTTTTTTTCATGCCTCACGTGACCTGTAAGTACACGTTGGCGTCACAGTCCTCATTCGGCTGTTGAAACTGAGACCGAAACAGCACGAGAAAGAAATGCTATTATAAATTATTTATTGGTTATAGGAGAATACCAGGTGGTAATTCACGTATAACAACGCCTTACGCATCGTTACAAACAAAAAACACGCGCCCAAAAGTTAGGTGTCTATACTCCTCTAATTCTTTAGACCCACCATTCTGCTTACTGACCTTGCTTTGCAGTTCATCTGCTGAGCGACTTAGCGATATCACCTGAGAATTGCAAATTACTAAAATATTCTCCATTAACTCTTATCCCCACT
This sequence comes from Amblyomma americanum, assembly GCF_052857255.1. Lineage (NCBI taxonomy): Eukaryota > Metazoa > Arthropoda > Arachnida > Ixodida > Ixodidae > Amblyomma > Amblyomma americanum. The sequence goes on from NC_135503.1 coordinate 138,995,042, forward strand.
TTACCCAATCCAGGCATCGGAATAGAGCAGGTATTCCTAAATACGTCCTGTTTACAGGAGGTATTTTGTTGCAGAGGACGCATTGCGGAGACTCATTTTTTTTTCTGCATGATTGGTGATGCATTAGGCACTGCAGTCCAACACTTCTTCAGCACAGTTTGGTATTGACACTGTTGCTTCCATCACTGGCAAAACACCATCCAGTGAAAGTAACGTCTACGTGGATCCTGAAGACAGCTTAACTTGTACTGTTGGAAAAAACTGCATGCGTGCTAGACACTTGCTTGTTCACTCAAATACGGCCTAATAGAGCAGCTGGGACACGAGACCTGGCTTACATACCTTCGAGGCTGCACTCGTAGCTATGTGATAAAAGGTTTCGCCTGCACATTCTTTGAAATGCCTCGGGTATCATCTTTTACCAGGTAAACGGATATACTCAGGCTGCTTTCAGTTTGGGCATATTGTTACGTGGCGACCAGCCGAATTACAAGTGGCGATGAACGATGGCAGTGAGATCATTCTAATGGCCCCTCGCCTATAGCGCGACCTTTCTGTTCCCGCGCCGCTGGCAGCTTCGACGTTTCAGTGACACTACCCGGGGCTGCCGAGCGATCATCCCGATAGTGAATAGAAGAACACACCGACGGAGAGACGGCTCAGTGGAGATGGGTTCAGAGGAGGACGGTACAACACAAATGGCATGGGGGGAAGTGCTGGCTGCCACGATGAAAGATATGTGTTAGTGAATACTAGTCGACGAAGCGCTTGGGACACAGGTAACCAGCAGCCAACGGACGAAGCCCTTGAATGCACCGAATGGCATGGGCAGGGGGGGTGGTGTCCTCACGTGTGGGCGGCGTCTCGGGTCGCGGCAGCGTTGTCATGTCAACGTGTCTTGTGGTCAGGCTGGGGGACGGGACTGCGGTGAGCGGCGAGGTAGATTCAGGTTCGGCGGGCTGGGGCACAGCGGGGCAAACCAGGTGCACACGGCCGACGATAACGGCAGGCAGAAGACTCCGAAGATCCAGGACCAGGATGGGGATGAAACCCCGCATCTCACACCAAATGTTAAGTGGCGACCAGCCGAATAATAAGCGGCGATGAATGATGGCAGTGAGATGAGTTTAATGGCCGCTCGCATATAACGTGACTTTTCCGTTCCCGCACCACTGCCAGCTTCGTCGTCTTCGTGACAATATTGCCGCTTTGCACAGTTTTTCCACAGTGCCGCAAAGTATGCCTTAATGAGGTTTTACTGTACCTGCGAGTACTAACGTTGCTGAATTTGATGCGTCTCAACGTGAAATCTGAACCGATTCATACACCTCCTGCAGTAAGGCCCATGATCCAACTATAAAATTGAAGCTCTGATCTATTGCTATGTGATGCATTCAGAACAGGTGCTGCCTTGATGGTCTCACAGATAACTTTGACCACAATGGCAACAAAGGCATCAAAGGTTGCCTCCAAACTATAGCTCTCCAGCATTCGTGGCATGTTTTCCGCTGCTCTACTATCTTTCTCCACAGATGCCCACTCATAACTCACCTCAGTTCTGACGGCGGGGCCAATCCAGCAAACAAGTCTTACGCAGTACTGTTCGGATGGACCTTATGGCCATGCCACTGCTCTAATTACACACTACCACTTTCGCTCGGCCCCATGGCGACATTCCTAACAGAAGTGGGCGAAGGAGGAGTTGGAGCACCATGAAAGCCAAATGTACAACATGGACGTAGTGCAGTGGCCTCGCTCAAAGCTCTTGCCCTGAGCTCAAACAGCACAGATACTTCTGGTCGAGCTTACAACTTCGTCATGTCCGAGTTGACAGCTCACATTTAAACACACACATCGAAACAAATTTTTAATTACACACGCCAACAATGCCACATTTATTAAGATACGGAAGATGATGTTAAGCCATCTATGCCCTAACCAACCCGAAATTCTTACCACTGTCAAGTATATGACCTCGATTCTCTTCGGCAATACATCCAGCTCATTACTGTTCACAGCTATGGTTAACTGTCACACAACTGGTTAACTGTCTGGTTCTTGGGACCAAGTGACATTAAGCAATCACTACAAGCACTGGACAAACACTCCCTGAAGGGGCCACTGAAAATCTTGCACCAAAGTTGCAAATTATACTGTTTGAAAGGGCACTACTTTTTTATTTATTTGTACATTATTTGTACCTCTAAGGCCCACAAGGGAGTATTACATGAGGGGTTGGCTGACATGTATTACAACCTCCTGTCACAGAATTTTTTCAGAAAAGGCAAACTGAAGAGTGAAAAACATAAGAGCGCGGAAAACGGGGACTTCAAGGGTAGAAAACACAGGACAAGCGCTTGTCCTGTGTTTTGTACTCTTGAAGTCCCCGTTTTCCGCGCTGTTAATTTTTTAAATATGTATCACCAACTCGCCCGCCTTGCTATCGTGTAGAAGAGCTAAACTATTCATCCACATCCTTGAGGGTTTTTTGCTCCCATAATTCCTACTGCACTAGAAGCCGTGTGTTGGTGCTTGAAACTGAATGCCACACACCCATATGCATGCAGCAGACATCCTTTACCAGCATAGCACCACGTAAGATCATGTCAATGCCTCATTTGGGGACTAGGGTGCAAGCACACAGAACAGTAGGAACAAAACGCAAACACTCATGTGTGAGCCACTCCTGTGCTCTGTCTTTTGGGCTGCATGTCTCAAGATGAACAACCCCTTCCACATTTTCCTCAAAAAGTGAAACTACAACGAACATCTACTCCTAACTTGTGAAAACAAAATGACAAACATAGAAGGAAGAACGTAAACATGTCTCGTCCTCTTGTTTCTTTGTATTCTTCAATTACGGGAACTACTTCCTAGTTCAGTTACCTGTCCTACCTATATTCGTCTGCGACTTCTCGCCTCTCGCCACTGCTTGTCTCTAGGGGCACAAACGTTGCCAGTTCCACAGCAGGAGGCCCACCTTCAAAATTATAACTTGCTAGATACGTGACAGCCTAGCTGCTTTGTTCAGTATACAGGCAGGCTTTGTTCATTTGGGGTCTGCATGTGAAAGCTGTTGTCTTAATAGTGAATGTTCCCACGTTTCCTTTTTTTTTTCTTCTTTCTATGTAATGGCTAGGACAAAAACCTGTTGCCCACCCAATGCAACGGACGTAGCCACATAATCATAAGGTGCCTTTCATTCGGCTGCACTTTCTGCACTAGTGCGGTACGAGGTCTAGGCTGGCCGAAATGAATGAAATGAAAGCCGAATTGCTGCACCGCGGCTGTGGTGCACCAGTATGGCAATGCCCATGTGTAGGTTGAAGAACTGAAGAAGGTATGGCACTAGTTATTTAATGAAATGATGACAGTTCTTTGTTGAAATGTCGATGGGGGTTTAAAGGTCACAAAGTGACTCAAGCTATGAGGGATGCCATAGTGAAGGGCTCTGGAAATTTCGACCACCTGGGGTCCTTTATCATGCACTGACATCACAGTACACGGGCCTCTAGAATTTTGATGGAGGCAACATTCTAGGGGCCCGTGTACTGTGCGATGTCAGTGCATGTTAATGGAGCATAGAGACCTAATATTGGTGGCATATTTTCTTCTTTATAATGAAGACACTACAATGCATGAATCACGATTTGGTATTCGCCTACGACCGCTAAATAATTCATAATCGAATTTTTCTGTCATGCTGTTTCGGTTTAAACAGTCGAATGAGAGCTGTGACGACAAGGAGAGGTTTTAGATCATTAGAGGCATAGAAAAACTGCGATATAATTGCTGCTTTATCGTTTTTATTTACTGCACTGCTGAAGCCAGCCTTCCTCTAGAGGAGGAATGACAACAAATGTAGAAGCACCAATTATATTGCCGTTTTTCACGCCTCACATGACCTACAACCTCTCTTAAAGTCACAGTCATCGTTCAGCTGCTGAAACTGAAACAGCACGAGAAAGAAATTCAGTTATAAATTATATAGCAGCCGTAGGAGCATACCACGTGTAATCCGTGTATAATAATGCCTTACACCTCATTACAAAAAAGATTGGTTTGGTTTATGGGGTTTAACGTCCCAGAGCGACTCAGGCTATGAGGAATACTGCAGTGAAGGGCTCTGGAAATTTCGACCACCTGGGGTTCTTTAACGTGCACTGACTGACATCGCACAGTACACGGGCCTCTAGAATTTCGCCTCCATCAAAATTCGACCCCCGCGGCCGGGATCGAACCCATGTCCTTCAGGTCAGCAGCTCCTTTAAAGAACACCAGGTGGTCAAAATTTCCGGAGCCCTTCACTACAGCGTCCCTCATAGCCTGAGTTGCTTTAGGACATTAAGCCCCATAAACCGTAACCTTTCAGCAAATAACTGTCATCATTTCATTAAATAACACGTGCCATACCTTCTCTGCTTCTTCGACCTACACATGGAAGAATTGAGTGCCTGTTTGAGGAGTCATAATGAAAACCTAAGCGGTCAAGTCCAGTTGCATGGGCAGCATTTCAGCGCTAATTCGTAAGTAGCCTGTGTGTATACATGCAACTATTTTTTTTCTGTGGAACGACGATTTCCTAGAGCAGGTTCATTGTAAGACTTCTTTGCGATTTGCTGCTTGAAAATTCTTCCAAGTGCTTCAGGATTTTGGTGGTCGTTGGCGTCGGCAGCATGCAGTTGGCTGCAATTTCGTGACAACAGCAAGGCTATCAATCGGGCCTGCACTCGACCATTTGTTTTGGAAGCGGACAGTGCCAAGCTGCATTTGAACCATCTGAACTGACACTGCATGCTACCGGCACCACCGTGGAACTTCACAGAACAAGTGCAGAGAGTGCAGCCAAATCAAAGAAACCTATCATGCCCACAATCTTAACAAAGTGGTAGTATGGGCTTGTTGGTGTAGCATATCATAAGACATAGCGCAGTACAACGGGACAAATAAAAGGAGCGCACAGGATGAGCACTTATCCTGTGTGCTCCTTTTCTCTGTCCCATTGTGCTGTACTATGTCTTTTTCTAATATCACCACAACCGCGGCCTCCCGGTGCGCCGAGAGCCGTGTTTAACGCTCCTTTTCTATCGCTGTTCAAATTCGTTGTCTTTTCTACTCCTTTACTATTTCCACCTCCCCTTTTTGCTCTGCGTTTTTTCTGTGTTTTATTTAGCCACTGCCCCTGTGAGAGCTGCTGCGCGGTCCATTATACGGCGCCTTGCCCTCACTCTCAAGTTTGCTTTGAGGGCGGAGTTTATACATCCTCGCCCGCTTTGTGTCCTTATATTGACAAGACTGTTTCATTGTAAACCTGCCCTGACGAAGGGAATACCATTCCCGAAACTGTTGGCACAATAAACCTTTAAAACGAACAGTCGCGTTTGTCGTAATACTGTACTTACACTTGTAAACTGGCGCATTGGAACCCCTACAGAATATATATATATATATATATATATATATATATATATATATATATATATATATATATATATATATATATATATATATATATATATAATTCAAAGTTGAAAACGCTTCATTTAGCCATAGATTTATTTTGAGTCGACGTTTCGGACAGAGCCTGTCCTCTGTCCGAAACGTCGACTCAAAATAAATCTATGGCTAAATGAAGCGTTTTCAACTTTGAATTTTTGCCTCTAGCAACCAAATACGTTTATCTTTCTATACTGTATATATATATATATATATATATATATATATATATATATATATATATATATATATATTCTTCTGCAGAGATAGCTTCTTCCCCTCTGCAGAAGACAATTAGCTGGTTGAAAGATAACTCATTCTCGCTCCTTCTTGCTGACAAGGACGGAGGTTTTGTTGTTCTGGACAGGCATGTGTATATGTCAAAAGCATCGGAAGCTGTTCTTGCTGTGTTTGACAAGCGCAATGATGTCTCAATTGCCAAGGTCAGGAGCAAGGCAAAAAACTCGTCGATAAGCTTAAATTAAATACGCTGTCAAGTAAGATAAACAGCAGCTCTAAATCCTTATTGGAATTGTTTGTCACAGCTAAAACCCATAAACCAGAGTGGCGGTTCGGCATAATAGTCTCCGAAATTGGAACATGGCAGCAGCATGTAGCGAAATTCCTGCAGAAGAAACTGAATGTTTTGTCAATTGATGATCCTTTTAAAATAAATCGCTCGGACGTCATGATCGATTTCTTGAAAGTCAACTACAAGAAGAAGAAGCGCAGTGGTTTTTCAGTTGATGTAAAGGATCTGTACTAGATCTTGCCTCAAGCAGAAATGCTGTCATCTGTAAATGACCTCATTGACCACCATGACGCTATAGCGTTTCAAAATGAGTGCGGAATTTCCACTAGCGGCTTCCTCGAATTGTTTTCACTCTATCTTGTCTCGACGTTTGCCGAATGGGAAGGCGAGGTATTTATTCAAAAAGAGGGAATTTGTATTGGTTCGTGTTTAGCATCTTTTCTTAGCGATGTGTTCCTAGCTACACGCGACAGAATGATGAAAGAGCGTTTTGACAGGTCCAGTGTTTGTTGCATTTTTAGTTTTGTGGACGACTGCTTCGTGTTTTTAGACTTTGACAGCCTTAATTTCGAGCAGCAATTGCATGACGTTTTTTCGGTATTCTCAGAGTGCCTTAATCCATTGATTTTAACACACGATGTACCAGTGAAGGTTTTTATTAGGTTTTTAGATCTTTCGCTTCATTTCACTTCATCTCATGTTTGCTGGGCTTTTGAGCCCCGTGCTGCAAAGCCAATCTTGCCGTTTTAATCAGCTCATTCAAAGCTGGTTAAGAGAGCCATCGCTTATTCTTTGGTTTATAAAGCTGTTTAGAAATCTTGTGTGCACAAGTTGGAGCACAGCTTCTGTAACCAACTTTTCCACCTGAAAAAGGCTGGGTACCATGCAGACGTTTTAAGTTCCGTAGCAGAAAAACTGAAGAAAAAGCTCGGATTTGAAAGGATAGGTGAAGCGACACAAGAGGAAAAGAAAAGGATTGCCGTGGTACCATATCCACACCAAGTCTCGCACAACTTGAAAAGAATTGGGAAACATGCTGGCGTTGAAGTGGTCTTCTCGGCGCCTAAACGAGTGCCTAGCCTGGCTGGAAAAAGTGAATGCAGTGGAGAGAAAACCAGGCAGCTGCTTGATAAGGCACGCGAAACAATTCGTGCCTTGCCAGGAAGCAGTTGTTTATTTTCTGCCTGTGTCATGTGGCAAGTGTCATCAGCCAAACTGGCCGATGTGTTAACGAAAGATTGAAGGAGCACGAATACAATGTCTCTCGTTTCGCCACCACAGGCCACGTAGCAAAACATTGCAGACACTGCAAAGATGATGAAGACGAGGAAGACGATGACTCAAAAGCCTGTATTCCACTCTACAATAAATGCTCTTTGATAGCAAAGAACCGTGACTCGCTAGCTAGAGAAAAAGTAGAAGCCCACCTGATAGCTATGAAATCAGACCAATGTATCAGTACACCTTCTGTAGCACTGTCAGATAAGGAAAACCGTTACTTTGATTGTGAATGCGAACTTTTTAATGCAAACTCTCTGCCTGCTGTAGCGGTGATATTCCCCACGTATGACTCTTACCTGTTGACATGTGCCTGATGTACTGGTGATTTTGAATTTCACGCAAGTCAAGCGTACTTGTTTCCTTCCCGGCCGCCAGGGCAGTATTTATACTGGCTGCCGGCCAATAAACGTTTTAGTTGTGAGTCAGCGCTCTGTGTTGTGTCCTCTCTTCTCTTTCCCGTCTGTCGCGCTGTTATGGATTATCGTGAGCACGAACTCGCCCAACAAATGGTATTGTAAAAATAAACCCCACCTTACATTTAGTGGAGGTGCCGGGTTGTACCCTATCGCCCTGGAACTCCGCAACCGAACGCTACCCCCTACCGCGATGCCTGACCACCAAGCCATCCATGTGAGCCCGGCCGCCGTCGTGTGTGCTGGTTCTCACTGTCAGCGAGACCCCGCTATTTTCAGTGACACGGACGACCATGATGTTGAGGATTGGCTCGCATCGTATGCGCGGGTGAGGGCATACAACAAGTGGGACGCGGAAACCAAACTGAACAATGTGATTTTCTATATAACGGGCGTGGCGAATCTGTGGTATCGGAAGCACGAGGCGGACGTTACATCATGGTCTGTTTTCAAAGCAAACTTCTCAGAGGTATTCGGCCGCCCGTCAGTCAGAAAACTCAGTGCCGAACAGCGCGTGAGTGCGCGGTCGCAGCAGGTAGGCGAGAACTTCACGAGTTACATCGTGGACGTCGTCGATCTGTGCAACAGGGGGAACGCTCAGATGTCAGAAGCCGACAAGATCAGGCATATTCCCAAGGGCAGTGATGACGACGCCTTTCAAATGTTGGCGCGAGACCTGCGCACCGCCGCGGAAGTCGTCACCCTGTGTCAGAGCTTCGACGAACTACGCAAATAGAGGTCTCTGACACGCGAACACAAGACGAACGTCGACTCGCTTGCTGGCCTTCATCGTTCCTACCGCACATCCAGAGCTTCATCCGTGAAGAAGTTGCTCGCTAGCTCTCGCTTATTTCACGCCATCAAGAGCCATCACCACGCATAACTCCAAATTTGCGGCACGTCATTCAAGAACAGGTCGCTGAGGCTCTCCCGCAAGCCCCTCAGCCCACACCTCTCGAGGCCCCGCTGACATATGAGGACGTTCTTGCGCGACCTCGTCCACCTACCTATGCTCCGCCTCCTGGTCCCGTTCGAGAGCCCGCTGCTTTTATTCCGCCGCCTGCTCATCTGCGAACCTCCTGGGGCACGCCTGATAATAATCGACCGCCTGCTCAGCTGGTAAACTCCGGGCGCACGCCTGACAACCGCCCAATCTGCTACTTCTGCGGCTTGCCAGGTCATGTGGCGCGGCTTTGCCGTCGACGCATGCACGTCTCACGAACACCTCCTGAAGTTTCCGGTTACTTGTCCCAGCGTCAGTACTCACCTCCTGCTGAGCCGCTCCTAAGCCGCTCTCTGTTTCCTGAGCGCACCTCCTTCTTTGGACGTCGTTCGCCTTCTCCACGTCGTCGCTCCATCTCTCCGATGCGACGGCGTCCCTCTACCACTCAAAAGGAAATCTAGGTGCCGCAGTTCCTGAGGCGAGAACAGCGCAGTCGTAAAATTTGAAGGGCCTCGTTTGTCTGCCGCCAATTTAATTGAAGTTTTTGTAGAGGACGTATCTGTGATTGCGCTTGTCGACACCGGTGCTCCGGTTTCTGTCATGAATGCAGCAGTTTGCCGATCATTGAGGAAAGTGAAGAGGCCCCTTTCTGGCCTGTCGTTACGAACTGCAAGTGCGCACCTCATCCAGCCGTTAGCAGCGTGCACTGCTCAAGTAGTCATAGAAGACATTTTATATTTGGTTGAGTTCATCGTTCTGCGTCATGTTCGCATTCGATCATCTTGGGCTGGGACTTCCTATCGCTTCATGACGCGGTCATCGACAGTGCTGGGGCTCAAGTAGCACTCTCTACGTTGCCGAATCCCGTGCCAGAGACTGAATTTTGCGGTGCCCCTATTCCTGCCAAAGCTTTTGTCGCCGACAGTACCGATATTCCTGCGTGCTCTTCCTTGATTGTGCCTCTCTCCTGTGCTTGTGTTCGCGATGCCAGTGTCTTCTTCACGCCGTCTCCTACATTTCTCCGTCGCCATTACCTGCCGCTGCCTTATGCCCTGCTCACTTTCTCCGCCGGCCTCACCGCACTGTGGGTCCTCAACCCGTTTTACATCCCCTTCACTTTGCGCCGTGGAGAATGCGTCGGCACCGTGCAGCTCTTTGATTTTGTTTTCAACCATCCCGACCCTGCCGCTGAATCACCGCCAGTCGCCATGGACGCCCTCAGCTCACCTACGCCTGCTCCCGCCCCGTTGTTGACCGACCTATTCTTTCGCTCCATAGACGCCACTCTACCTCCAACTCAGCGAACCCAGCTTCTTGCGCTTATTGAGGAAAGAAGGAAGGAAGGAAAACGTTTATTGAGCTCTAGAGAGTAGGTGAGCAATTTGGCGGAGTCAGATGGCGTCTTCCGTCTTCTCAGCAATGGTCCAGGGCTCCGCTGGATGCCGCTGCCAGCTGAGCTCGCCGGATCAGCCCAAGTTGGACGTCCTGACGGTCGCTGGACAGCATTCCTTCCCATTGCTCCACACTCGGGTTTGGTATTTTTGGTGCCACCTCTATTTTCTGGCAGGCCCACGTTACATGCTAGAGCGTGGGTGTTTCATGGCACCATGGGCATTTGTCTGTGTATTGGGTGGGTTGTATTTTGTTGAGTGTATTTATATTCGGGTATGAGCCCGTCTGTAGCAGCCTCCAGGCGACGGCGTCTTCCCTGGAGAGAGATTTATGTGGTGGGGGAACCGTTTCCTGCAGCCCTTGTAGTGGTTTAAGATTGCCGAGTAATCTCTAGGGACAGGTTTGGCTTCCTCGAGGTCGCTTGTGGGGGCAGCTCGGTAAAAAGAGTGCCCTCGAGATACCCTGTCGACCGCTTGGTTGCCTTCCACTCCCGCGTGTCCAGGCGTCCATACTATCGTATGTTTTATTGGTTCTTCTTCTGTGCTTTGTTTGGGTTGGTCCCCAGAGCGGAGTATGCGCAGCGCTCTGTGACCTATTCTGCCTAACATGAAGTTTCGGCATGCCGTTTGACAGTCGGTTAGTATTGTTAAGGATCGCTTAGTCCGGTAGCCCTCTGCTGCCGATAAAGCGACGGCCACTTCTTCAGCCTCGACTGCCGTGCAGTCCCGTAGCGACGCGCTGATTTCCCGCATGTCCGAGTTTATCACAGCCGCTACCGCGTTGGAGTTGTTTTGTCCCGTCCTTCTGGGGTATGTGGCTGCGTCCACATACACCGTTGTTGTCTGGCGGGCTAGTGATTTTTGGATGTGCTCGGCTCTCGCCTTTCTGCGTTCATCGTGTAGGTTGGGGTCCATGTTCTTGGGGATGGGGGTCACTCTAACTGTGCCCCGTATCCCGTCCGGGATAGTCGCGGTTCGCTGGATTTCTTGTATTTGCTCGTTGCATCCCAACTTCTGCAGAAGCTCCCTGCCAGACGGAGTCTGCTGTAGTCTCAGCAACTGGGCGACGTGTTGTTCCTCTCTCAGTTCTTCAAAGTTGTTATGAAGTCCTAGTGCTAAAAGCTTCTCTGTGGATGTGCATTGCGGTAGATGGAGTGCTGTTTTGTATGCTTTGCGTATAATCGCACCAATCTGTTGGATTTCGCTTTTGATTGGGCTGTAGTATGGAATATTGTAGGTGACTCGGCTGATCACCAGGCTCCTGACCAGCTTTAGCGTGTCTTCTTCTCGCATGCCCGAGCGTTTATGGGAGACACGCGTGATCATGCGGGCAACTTGTAGGGTGGAAGCTTTGAGTAGAGCAAGTGCATGTGTACACCGTTGGTTTGATTGTATCCACATGCCCAAGATTCTTAAGAGTGTTTTCTCTGGTATGGGTTTTCCCTCTAGGTTGACGTTGAGCCTAAGCTCGTCGCTGTTCGGGACTGTGCGGTTTTGCTTCCCTCTCCAGACTCTGAGCAGTTCTGATTTTTCGGTGGAGCATGCTAGCCCTCTCGCGTTTACGTAGTTCTCTACGCAGGTCGCGGCCTCCTGTGGTCTTTCTTCCTTTTCTTTTAGTGAGCCCGTATTTGTCCAGATGGTGATGTCGTCGGCATACATGGCATGGTGTATTCCTTCGACTTCCTTAAGTTGTTTTGCAAGGGTGATCATTGCAACGTTAAAAAGCGTACGTGAGATGACCGAGCGCTGGGGAGTTCCCTTGTTAGGGGTGTGGAACTTCTCCGAGCGGAGTTCTCCCAGCCCTATCGTCGCTGTTCTATCTGAGAGGAAAGCTTTGACGAAACCGAAGACACTCCTGCCGCAGTTCAAGTCGTCCAGGCCTGTCGGGATGGCTTCGTGGCTTACGTTGTCAAAAGCTCCTTTGATATCCAGTGCCATTATTACGTTCTCTCCGTTCTTAGGGACGTTACTTAGAACTCCTTATTTTATTTGTAGAAGTTCGTCTTGGGTCGACAGCTTCGCCCTGAATCCGAACATACTGTGGGGATAGAGTTCGTGATCCTCGATGCATTGTTGTAGCCTTAATGTTACCACTCTCTTGTACAGCTTGCCGAGGCACGATGTGAGGGAGATGGGCCTTGGGTTTTCGATTTGTAGCTTTTTGCCCGGTTTTGGAATCATAACCACCTCTGCATGCTTCCAATCCTCGGGAACGGTCTCCGCTGCCCAGTGCTTGTTGAGGAAATCGGTTAACTCTGCGACTAGCTCGTCACTGAGGTTGCGGATGAGTGCGTTGTTGATTTTGTCCGCACCCGCTGCCGTATTCCTAGTTGTGCTTCGAATTGCTGCATAGACTTTTTCGTGTGATGGGTCTATCTAGGTTTGGATTTTCTTTCCCCCGATAATCTCTTGCATAGGTTCTCGGGTTTGTGTCCCCGAAGCACTTGATGCGCACTTTGTCCAGGAGTTCATCTGTTCCTTCGAACTGGTGGATTAATCGGTATATTGCTTTATTGTTTTCTGCTTTGGTTTTGGTCGGATCGATGAGTGCTTTCAGGATATGCCATGTCCTAGCTGTGCTCAGAGTTCCATTGAGGAAGTCACTAAATTGCTGCCAGTTCGTTTTCGCCAACTGTACTGCGTACTCCTCTGCTTTCGTTGTAATTTCTGCTATTTTAATCAAGAGGTGGAAGAAACAGAAGCACAACAGGAAGCATAAACTTAAAATAGCGCTTATTGAGGAGTTTCGCTCCTCCGATTGCCACCAACGCGTTTAGGGGCACACGTCAACTGTCGAGCATCGCATTGACACCGGCACCCATGCCCTTCTGTGACAGCGCCCATATCGTGTTTCGGCTACTGAACGACGAGTTATTGAAGAACAGGTAGACACCATGCTTCAGAGCGGCGTTATTCAGCCTTCCACCAGCCCCTGGGCCTCCCAGGTTGTCTTCATCAAGAAGGATGGCTCCTTTCGGTTCACCTCCCGCCGTATGCTGAAACCGCCGCCCTCTCTGCTGCCACGGCACAGGATGTGGCATCCTTTCTTCTGCGTCGGTTCATCCTTCGACACGGTGCCCCTCGAGAACTCCTCAGCGACAAAGGCCGTGTCTTCCTATCTGATGTGATCAAAGCTCTGCTTCGTGAGTGCAACGTCATCCATCGGACATCTTCCGCTTACCACCCTCAGACCAACAGCCTCACTGAACGCTTTAACCGCACTCTGGGGGACATGCTGGCTATGTACGTCGGTTCGAACCACACGAACTGGGACCTTATGCTCCCGTATATTACGTTAGCGTACAATACTGACACGGAGTCAACGACAGGATTTTCTCTTTTCTTCCTTTTTTATGGCCGCCATCACTCCGTACCCATTGATACTGTTCTCTCCTACCACCCTGGCGCATCCGAGTGCGCCACCGTTTCCGAAGCCGCCAGGCACGCCGAAGACTGCCGCCAGATCGCCCGCTCGCTCAGGACAGCTACCCAGTCCTTTCAAAAAACGCGCCACGATGAAGATCAACGTCCCCAGCATTTCTCTCCCGGCTCTCTTGTATGCCTGTGGATACCCCCCACTACTCCGGCTGTCTCACGGAAACTGCTGGCTAAATATCAAGGGCCATATCGCATCTCCGAATAAACATCTCCAGTCAACTATATTGTTGAGCCCCTCACGCCGTCACCCGATCTCATACGCCGAGGGCGTGAGAATGTACATATCCAGCGTCTCAAGAGATACTACGACCCCGCTGTCTTGTCCGCCCATTAAGTCGCCAGGATGGCTCCTCTTAGGTTCGGGGGCCATTGTAAGGAAGACGAAGAGCATATGCGCGAGCAGCATGGTCATCGCGTGGTGCACGCTCCTGGGCTGGACTAGCTGACCTGGGACTGCTGTTGGCCCTGCACCGGTTAAGAAGCTTCTCAGAATAAACCCTTACTTACAATATATATATATATATATATATATATATATATATATATATATATATATATCGACCATCTTTCGGAGTAGCACGGGGCTACACATACGCGGCCAGAGGGGTAAGGGCCGTCGTACGATCGTTTCAGAGCGGCCTCCGCCAGGCGCGCTTCGCGAGCGGGCCGCCCGTTTTCGGCCGCCAGTTGGGCGTGGGCGCGGAAATGTGTGGAACGATCACTTTGGCGCTTTCAAACGAGGCAGATGGTCCAAGCATTCCGACTGGCTAGCCGGGCAGTGCCTGTCGACTAACCGCGTGCGGCGGTACAGGCATGCATGTTTGTAGAAAAACATGCAGATATCTTGCAGTAGGAATAGCCAGTATTAATTGCGGCGTACTCGAGACATCCGTGCCGTCAAGGTCTTTTTATTTTTTGTTGCAAAATTTTCGTCGAAGGTACAAACGTGGTCGGCTGTGATATAGTTAGGATCTCGGTGCGGCTGACTCCAACGGTCGAGAACCAATTCTTGACAAAACTTTGGAACATCGCAGGACAGTCTGACCATCTGAAGCGATGCTGTGGGAAACATGTGGACCATTTATATCCAAGAGACCGAAAAACGCGATGTTTTCACAATGGTCGACGATTTGCCAAAATAACAGAAGGCTGCCCCCTCTGAGTGCTAGGCTACCGTCAGGATTTCAGAACAACGACGCGATCTTTATTTTGAATTCTCGATAGGGTCAGGCCACAGTACAGGCTGCTATAAACCGACCGTAATTATAATCGTGATAATCATATTTTTCAAATAGTTAAGATTACATACTTAAAATTTTTAGTCATTCAAAATTGCACATTGCAGTGTTTTTTGCACTGCTGACAGAGAAAAAAATAATTGCACTCGCAGCCTTTCCTAAGCATTTGCACAGTTGTTGTCACTTTAATATGTAAACAACCTCCCCCCCCAGCTACCTACAGTCAGCTGACTATTAATGCAAAAGACATGCTGATCTATTCAATATATAGGTTGTGTGTGTGCGTGTGTCTGAATTGTGTATGCATTAAAAATTCATATTTTAGCGCACTGCTGTCAAACACAAATGCCAATGCACATGAGAAATGGACTTTTCCAGCTGTTTGGAACAGGTAAAATCGAATGTAATTAAAGCAGTTTAGCATTTTATGGAACAGTGACAAAGCAACAATAGTGACTTATTTTTGTTGTTTTTGAGTTCATTATAAAAGCGAAAATAGAAATAGCACTGTGTGGCTGCAACGGTGCTCAGACATGCATCACTTAGCTGTAGTGCACAACTTTGTTCTCCACGGTGACAGCAGGCCATCAGGTAGTCATTTAGCATTCCTTCATGAGCTGATATTGCCGTTGCACAAGTCAGAGTACAGCATTGAAAACAAGTATGGGAAATTCTGCTGAAGGCTATGTCATTGCTGCATGTACAAAATAAGCTGGAATATAGTGCGTGGACTCTAAAGCATTCTCAAATGTCGCTGTGCATGGAAAACAAAGCGGGCGCCTTTGTATTGCATAAAGACCTACACATGTCTTTCTATTACTTTAAACATAATGAGATGTGGGAGCCAGTAAAGTGGATTACAGGTAGAGGAAATGCAAGAACCAATTTGGAGGGTTTGCATTGCAATGGCTCCTGGCTTAGGCTGGGAAAGAATACTTTGTACAGTCAGGGAAACAGGATACACTGACCCTATAATCTAGTTATCTCGAGCAAACATCAACATCTCAAGCAAAATTTGTAAACTTGGATTTCCTGCATGAGATAGATGATGCTGCACAATGAAGTGAAATAAAAATTGAGCCATTTAAGTGTGTGACAGGCATATATGCGTATGTTCTCTTATACAACTTTAAACTAATGTTTAAGAGCTATTTTCACTCATTAGTAAAATGTAGACTGATTGAATGTAAAGGTGACGAATACCCAATCTAGCTAGCAAAAGTGAGCATTGCTGATGTTTAAACCTCTCAACATGTGTTTAGTTTGAGAGTGTGCTATTTATTGCTGACTATCAAAATTTTCAGCAAAATATACCTATTTCACTGCCGGTCTGGATATGAAAGAAAGAAATTAATTCAGGCATGGATAGGCATCAGAAATTTGGAAAAGACTAAATTGAAGTTAGTTGGAAGAATGCTGAAAGAAAACAGAAAAGCAGCGATGGCTTTTGTCTTTAGTGGGGTCTCTTTGCTGCAAATTGAAGTTGCCGCCTTTTGTGTTCAAGATGAATCAACAGCCCTGTTAACACTATCATGAATATAGAGAAGTCGCATGCATAAACATGCATTTTTGGCATTCTCACTGAGCCATGTTATGAAGGCGGTGTGTTGCTTAGCTCAACAGACGATAAGAGAGAAAAACCAAGAGAAATTCGACACAGATAGGCACAATAATGCATGCTTAGCTTTTCAGTGCACAGGTTCAGTTGGCTAGACCTAGCTTGTGCACAGTGTGCAAATTAGCGTAAATGCTACTGTATACCGTCCGACAAGACTATTGTGTGATTCTGCCCCCATATTACTTGAAGTATACCGTGAGGAAAGTTGTTACGCATAAGAGAGCATTGTATTGGTTTGCCGAGCTGAGCAAGCGACTAAGCACTTCATTAGAACAATTTATTTTAACATTTATTATACGTAAACAGCACTAAATGACAATTCTTGAGTGGTCAGCTTTGACATATTGTGCCAGGTAGAAACTTGATGAGTTTGTAATTTACTAATAAGAAGTAATCAACAATTAGCATCCAAGCACAGCCGTACGGCTACAAAGGAAAGTCTTGTAGCTCTTCTTTGTGGCCTTATAGCTGCACTTGGGTGGACGTTAATGAGTATTTACTCCCTTATTACAAATATTCTCTGCCTTGCGGTAATCACTTTAATCAGTGGATGAACATCATCATTTACTGGGTGCATTTCTACAGTGACCAGC
This sequence comes from Amblyomma americanum, assembly GCF_052857255.1. Classification (NCBI taxonomy): domain Eukaryota; kingdom Metazoa; phylum Arthropoda; class Arachnida; order Ixodida; family Ixodidae; genus Amblyomma; species Amblyomma americanum. The sequence goes on from NC_135503.1 coordinate 139,011,985, forward strand.
ACAAAAGACAAGAGATTAGTAACCCTTGTGAGGTGGAATGCCATTCCAGCATTTAGTGGCAAAAACAAAAATCAATCTTGAAATGCAGTGGCATGAGCTAACTGAGACACAACAGTACTAGTGCGGCTAGTGCAGAAGGAGCCATGATTCAGAACAGATTAGTTGGCTATGTGTCGATAAAGAGTTAAAAAAAATGATCGACTGGTAGCCCCGTGTAGCTCTCGCTACAATATCAATCGGGCATTCGCAACTTTCACATACGGTGCTGCCGCCAAGCGACCTCCTCTGGAACCACCTGGACGATGATACCAACAGAAGGCGTCCAGTGTTTCCCACCAAACCTCTGCAATGCTTTCAGCTCTTTGCTGCGTTTCGGGCTTCGTTCATCGCTCAGCTAAGGCAACCGGTTAATATAACATCTACTCGCGCGCGTAAAGAGCACAGTAGGCACCGGCAAAATCATTCGCATTTGCTGTCTACCGCAGTGCTTGAACCATGCAGTCAAAGGCGGCAAAGTCGGTCACTCATCATGAAAGTTCAAAGCAGCGGGAAAAAATGCGGTCAGCAAAGAAACGCACAAACGACATCACTAAGGCTTTTGCTGTCTTCTTGTTTCTTCGTCGTCTTCAGTTTTTTATGCTCCTTAAATGCGCAGAGTAATCAATGTTCGCATTCTAAAACGTGTGTTCAAGTGATCTGGACTATAACGTAGAATGTGAACCAGCCTCGAGGACATTTTTCAACGGAGATCACTTCAGCGTGCCAGTGTTTCCCAAGACGTGTAAAACATGCTTTCTGTTCGAATCAATGTACGGAGTGCTTGCAAAAAGAGTCCGCCGGATACGCACTGAATTCAGAGTGTGTACTGAACCTTACCGAGGCACGCAGCTACATCCGCAGCCCGTTTCTGATATCGAGGACGCACGGTTTTCCTTGTTGCAAATGGGTTGCAAGCCCCAAGGGTAGCGTTGGCCTGGCGGCCTGGGGCACAGCTGGGAACATCCGAAGGTCCCGGCAAATGATGAGTCGACTGGCAACAGAACAACTTGTTTATTCTGGCATCGCAAAAGAGCAGCCGGTCAGGGCGACCACGTTACTCGAAGGAGGAAAATCGAAGTCTCTCTTGGGCGTCCGGGGCAGCTGCTTTTATACCCACGGAGTCGAGGGCAAGAAGGAACGGCACGGGATGAGTCGCACTAGACGGCGACGCACGGACATGTTGAGACGTGAAGTGACGCGTCCGCCGGGCCGGCGCCGGTCAGACCTCGCCTCCCAGTTGGGGAGCTCCTCTACCCGGCTGCCGCGCTTTGACAAGCGTGGGCACCAACATGCACACACACACACACGCACACACGACGACACGTGGCATTGAAACCTGCCTGGACGCGCTTGGCGGGAGGCGTTACGGCAGCACTGAACGGGCCCAAAATGACCGCCACTTTGAACGAAGCCCCGGCGTCCGTTGCATCCGCGCCGGCTATACCGCGCGTCGTAGGCGAAACGTAACAGACCGCCCGCCGGGAGAAGGAGATCCCGATGGTCAGGGGACTGCATCCGCTGTCCGGAGGGATGTCGCTCGATGACGCTCGTAATCGAAACCGGTTGTCCCTCGGCGTTGCTTGAGCGCAGCGCACAGAGAAGGCCTCGTTCTCAGGTTCAGGGTCACACAGGACACTGCAAAGTGACTTCGGGAGAGTTTCCATTTTTGTGCTCGTTCCCAGCAAGCGTTAGAACTACGCCGAAACGCAACCGCTCAGTCAGCAAGCACGAGACAACCCTCCCTAAGCTCTGCCAGGCTCTTTCCCCTTTTATACTACTGCCTAGTTCCTTACAGTAGTCAAGCAGCACTCAGAACGCGTCCACAAATTGGAAAATTGCACTAGAAAGCACATAATCACTTTGAAACACTAAACAAAAGCAATATGTTAAAAATCCTGCCTCAGGAAGAGAACATCAGTAACAAACAACTTTGAGGCGGATTCCCACGTTAGGGGCCTCGACTTAAGCCATCGGCGTTACCGTTGAGACTCCCCTTTTTGTAACGCACCTCAAAGGAATATTGTTGCAAAGCGAGGCTCCAGCGCAGGAGGCGGCCATTTTTGGGAGAGATGGTGTGCAGATGTTCTCTTCCTGAGGCAGGATTTTTAACATATTGCTTTTGTTTAGTGTTTAAAAGTGATTATGTGCTTTCTAGTGCAATTTTCCAATTTGTGGACGCGTTCTGAGTGCTGCTTGACTACTGTAAGGAACTAGGCAGTAGTATAAAAGGGGAAATAGCCTGGCAGAGCTTAGGGAGGGTTGTCTCGTGCTTGCTGACTGAGCGGCTGCGTTTCGGCGTAGTTCTAACGCTTGCTGGGAACGAGCACAAAAATGGAAACTCTCCCGAAGTCACTTTGCAGTGTCCTGTGTGACCCTGAACCTGAGAACGAGGCCTTCTCTGTGCGCTGCGCTCAAGCAACGCCGAGGGACGACCGGTTTCGATTACGAGCGTCATCGAGCGACATCCCTCCGGACAGCGGATGCAGTCCCCTGACCATCGGGATCTCCTTCTCCCGGCGGGGCTTAAGCCATCGGCGTTACCGTTGAGACTCCCCTTTTTGTAACGCACCTCAAAGGAATATTGTTGAAAAGCGAGGCTCCAGCGCAGGAGGCGGCCATTTTTGGGAGAGATGGTCTGCAGCCATTGGAGAGGGCAGTGATCCGTCTCAATGATAAACCTCGAGCCGGCTAGGTAGCATGACAATTTCTGAACGGCCCACACGAGACACGCACTCTTTCTCGGTGGCGCTGTACGCCTGCTCACGACAGGTCAGCTTACGACTAGCATACAGGACGGGGTGTTCCACTTCTCCATTGTCCCTTTGGCACAGTACAACGCCCATGCCTCGCTCACTAGCACCGCACTGAACAACGAACCCTTTTGTGTAGTCTGGCGATCGTAGCACAGGCTGGCTTGTTAGGGCGCTCTTTAAGGCGCTAAAAGCTCTTTCCTTTGTCTCGCTCCAGACGACTGTTTGGGGCTCTGTTTTTCTTAGAGCATCCGTCAGGGGAGCCGCGATATCGGAGTACCTGGGGATGTACCTCTGATAGTAGCCGGCGACACCTAAGAACGACCGAATATTGGTCTTCGTGCGCGGTTGCGGGAAGTCTCGCACAGCGGCCACCTTTATTTCAGAGGGGCGGCGACGACCCTGTCCAATCACGTGACCGAGGTAGACAACCTCGGCCTGTGCTAATTGGCACTTGGGAGCCTTGACTGTCAAGCCCGCTTCGCGCAGGCGGGTTAGCACTGCCCGCAAGTGTGCCATATGCTCAGACCAGCATGTGGAGAATATCGCTACGTCGTCTAAATACGGTAAAGCGAATTCTTCCTGTCCCCGCAACACTTTGTCCATGAGGCTTGAAAAGCAGTATGGCGCGTTCTTCAAACCAAAACTCGAAACTTTATGACGGAATGTTCCCATTGGTGAAATGAACGCCGCATACCTACTAGCCTCTTCTGTAAGTGGAACCTGCCAATAACCCCTGACAAGATATAGGGTGGAAATAAACTGAGCGCTACTAACTTTCTCAAGGCGCTCCACGATGTTAGGGATCGGATAAATTTGATCCTTAGTGATGGAATTAAGCCTGCGGTAGTCGACGCAAGGACGAGGTTCCTTGCCCGGTACCTCAACTAAAATCAAAGGGGAGGTATAATCACTCTCACCCGCCTCAATAACACCGAGCTGTAGCATTTTCTTTACCTCAGCCTCCATAATATCGCGCTGGCGGGGTGACACCCGGTACGCCTTGGATCGTACTGGCTCTGGGGAGGTAAGTTCTATATCATGAGTAAGGACAGAAGTCCTACCAGGCCTCTCAGAGAACTGACCTTGAAACTCTTGTAAGAGTTGGTGTAGTTCGGTTTTCTGCTCAGGCGACAGCGGTGCTTTACTGAGTAAGTCACTAATGACCTGATCAGTGTCTTCCCTGTTCGTCACTGAGCCTATTCCCGGAAGCTCGGCCGGAAGCTCTTCGGGAACGTTTACCATCATACACACCACTGCTTCCCGTTGTCTATAGGGTTTGAGCAGATTACAGTGGTAAACTTGCTGCGCTTTCCGTTTTCCTGGCAGACTCACCACGTAGTTAACGTCCGACAGTTTTTGAACAATCCGTGCTGGGCCCTCCCACTGCACGTCAAGTTTGTTTTTTAGCGATGTGCGCAATATCATTACCTCATCGCCCACCTCAAAACGACGGGCCCTGGCTGTCCGATCATAATAAACCTTGGCCCTCTGCTGGGCCTTTGCCATTGCTTCACCTGACAACTCCTGTGCCCTTCTTAAGCGTTCGAGGAGACTAAGCACGTACTCGACCACGACTGGGTCGTCGCCCCTGCCTTCCCACGAGTCTCGAAGCATGCGAAGCGGAGACCGCAGCGAGCGACCGTACACCAGCTCCGCTGGCGAAAACCCCGTAGCCACATGCGGCGCGGTCATTAATGCAAACATCACCCCAGGCAGACACAGCTCACAATCACTTTGTTGCTCAAAACACAATGCTCTCAACACGCGCTTCATGACGGAGTGGAGCTTCTCAACGGAATTCGACTGTGGGTGGTACACTGAGCTGTGTAACAGCTTTACCCCACACCTTTCGAGAAAGGCTGTCGTCAAAGCGCTAGTAAACACTGTGCCCTGATCTGACTGGATTTCCGCAGGAAAACCAACTCGCGCAAATATGGACAGTAGTGCATTGACCATCTCAACTGAGCTGAGTTCTTTAAGCGGCACTGCTTCAGGGAACTTTGTCGCTGGGCAGATCACAGTCAAAATGTGTCTGTAGCCCGTGGCTGTTACCGGAAGAGGTCCCACTGTATCAATAACGAGCCGTCTAAAAGGCTCCGTAATGATAGGTACCAACTTCAACGGCGCCCTCGATTTGTCCCCTGGTTTGCCAACCCGCTGACAGGTGTCACATGTCCTCACAAAGAGTTCTACGCCACGAAAACACCCTGGCCAAAGCCAATAGTACTCTTGCAAGAGACGGTCCTTAGTCTTCTTAACTCCTAGGTGTCCGGACCACGAACCGCCATGCGACAAGCGCAACAGATCCTGACGGTAGCACTGAGGCACTATCAGCTGATCGAACTCGACTCCTCTGCGGTCTAGATACTTCCGGTACAGGACCCCACCTCTTTCCACAAAACGAGCATTTTTCTTGGCGATACCTTCCTTGACATTGCAGCGCATGTTTTCTAGGCTGCCATCTTTTTTTTTGCTCGGCTATCAAAGCCGACCGGCTGACATTTAGCAACCTATTAAGTCCATCGGACGTAGGCGCGATGAGCAAATCTGCAGATAGCTCTTCTAACTTTCCCGTGTCGGGCGTTTCCTCTCCAGTACCTGGTGCCTTCAGCGCTACAGACTCAATTTTATTCAGTTCGGACGTGCTCTGAATATCAGCTTGCTGCGCCTCCGACCCTTTCTCATTGTTCGACAACGTCGGCCCCGCAACTACCGCCTTTGCAGCGAGCTCCCGAACTCTCGATCTGGTTAAGGCCTGAACGCTAGCCTCACCAAACAAAAGCCCCTTCTCGCGCAGGAGGTGATCGGACCTGTTCGAAAATAGGTACGGGTACTGGGGGGGGGGGGCAGCATAGATGACACTGCGGCCTCCGTCTCAATTGCTCCGAAAGGTCCTTCAATAAGCACTTTTGCTACGAGCAGACACACGCTATGAGCTTCCACGGCTTGCTTGATCCATGCGCACTCGCCCGTGAACATATCGGGTTCTACGTAAGAGGGGTGAACTACATCCATTGTAGCTGCGGAATCACGAAGCACTCGGCACTCTTTCCCGTTCACGAGGAAGTCTCACATGTAAGGCTCGAGAAGCTTCATGCTCTCGTCAGTGCTGCATAATGACAAAAACACGACTTTTGTTTTTGTTTCTGGACACTGCGCCGAAAAGTGACCCGGCTTCTGACACGTATAACACACGCGCGCTTGCCTCGTCTCGAACAGCTTTCTGCGTTCGGCTTCGGCTGCCGCCGTCTCCTTACGTTCGGTCGGACTGCTTTCAATTGCATCCGCACTACGTGTGTCCCCCCTTGCTCTCATGGGTGTGAACTTCGGCCTCTCAGACTTGGAGCCAAATTCACCCTTTGACCGTCCTTAGCTCCGCGAGCCCGACGCGTCACAAACTCCTCGGCTAGCTCGGCGGCTTTAGCCACTGTACTAACGTCTGGCCTATCCAAGACCCAGTACCGCACGTTCTCAGGTAACCGACTATAAAACTGTTCCAGCCCGAAACACTGCAGAATTTTCTCGTGGTCACCAAACGCTTTCTCTTCTTTGAGCCACTCCTGCATGTTTGACATAAGCCTGTAGGCAAACTCAGTATATGACTCACTTCTGCCTTTTTCATTTTCCCAAAACTTCCGACGGAAGGCTTCCGCTGACAGCCTGTACTTTTTTAGCAGACTCGATTTCACTTGGTCGAAATCCTCTGCCTCCTCTCTCTTCAAGCGAGCGACTACGTCGGCCGCCTCACCGGGTAACAAAGTGAGCAAGCGCTGTGGCCACGTTTCCCGAGAGAACCCCTGCTTCTCGCACGTTCGCTCAAAGTTAACCAGGAACATACCAATGTCCTCTCCAAGCTTAAACGACCGTATCAGGTCAGTCATTTTGAACGATACCCGTTCTCCTGCACCGTGTGCCTGACTTCCATTACGAGCGCGTTCCATCTCTACCTCGAGACGCTTCATTTCCAAAGCGTGTTGACGGTCGCGCTCGTCTTTTTGCTCTTTACGTTCGCGCTCCTCTTTTTGCTCCCTCTCCTCAATGGTCTCAAGGCATTCCGACAGCTCGTCATCCTCAGCCTCCAACTCAAGAATAGCCCTTAGCAGTTCTGGTTTTCTGAGTTTGTCTGAGACATCCAGACCCAACTCTCTTGCAAGCTCCAGCAATTTCGGTTTGCGCAACGACTTCAAATCCATGGCTGCTCCGAATGCTGCTTTCTCTACTGCCTACTATTGTCTTGCCGCAAACTAACCCGGCAGCAACGACAACACAATTACCAGCTCTGTTTCTGACACTAACAAAAGCCTGGCAAAACTCAGAAGAAGAAAGTCCCGCACTCACCAAACCTCGCAGCCAAGAATTCAGCGCAGTCGTTCCGCTGCAGGCAACCAGTCATCACACAGGGCTCGTTGCACTGCTCCCGGGTGGTCGTTGGGCTGCTCAGCATACAGTTGACCGCATATCTTCGCTGCTGGCCTCCGTTGTCGGGATCCCACCGCTGGCAACCAGTTGTTGCAAATGGGTTGCAAGCCCCAAGGGTAGCGTTGGCCTGGCGGCCTGGGGCACAGCTGGGAACATCCGAAGGTCCCGGCAAAGGATGAGTCGACTGGCAACAGAACAACTTGTTTATTCTGGCATCGCAAAAGAGCAGCCGGTCAGGGCGACCACGTTACTCGAAGGAAGAAAATCGAAGTCTCTCTTGGGCGTCCGGGGCAGCTGCTTTTATACCCACGTAGTCGAGGGCAAGAAGGAACGGCACGGGATGAGTCGCACTAGACGGCGACGCGCGGACATGTTGAGACGTGAAGTGACGCGTCCGCCGGGCCGGCGCCGGTCAGACCTCCTCGCCTCCCAGTTGGGGAGCTCCTCTCCCCGGCTGCCGCGCTTTGACAAGCGTGGGCACCAACATGCACACACACTCACACACGCACACACGACAACACGTGGCATTGATACCTGCCTGGACGCGCTTGGCGGGAGGCGTTACGGCAGCACTGAACGGGCCCAAAATGACCGCCACTTTGAACGAAGCCCCGGCGTCCGTTGCATCCGCGCCGGCTATACCACGCGTCGTAGGCGAAACGTAACATCCTTTAAAGCCGTAGCTACTTCGCTTGTCAAGCGATCGCTGCTGAAAAACATTACCGCGAGGCCTACTTTACGATTTACGTCAGTCGAAACAATTTTCTTTCTGTAATGCCTCGAAATAAATTAGGAAAGCTGAAATGTGCAGCTCAGATTTACATTGATAGTTTGCATGCTTTTTCTTGCGCCCTGAAAGCGAATTTTAGTGTATGTGTTTGTTTGTGTGTGTATGCTCTGTGTGTGCGTACGTGTGTATGTTTGCGTGCGTGTATGTATGTGTGCATGTGTGTATGCTCTGCGTGTGCCTGTGTGAGTATGCATGTGTGCGCATGTGTGTGTATGCTCTGCGTGTGCCTGTGTGAGTATGCATGTGTGCGCATGTGTGTGCATATTCATGTATGTCTGTAATCGCTGTGTGTGTTTGTATGTACGTGTGTGTGTGTTTGCGACATCGTTTCTGCAGGCTAATTTATGTGTGCATGTTTATGTGTGTATACTCTTTGTATGTTTGTGTGTGCATATGTGTGCATACCCAGTGTAAGGGTGTTTGTGTATGTTCTGTGCGTGTGTGTGTGAGCATACGTGTGTGTTTGTGTGTACGTGTGTTTGTGTGTATGTGTTCGCGTGTGTGTGCGTGTGTGGGTGTGGTCTTTCCGCATTTCGCTGGGTGCCCTTCCTGGAGGACAGCGAAGGACCGTTGGACGGTATAAGGGAGGCCTTGTGTGGAAACAGCGGCACGAGCCCATTATCCATTAGGAGCCGGCTCCATCCTCGGGTGGCAAAATTTCAATTGCCCCAGGGCCACGTCTTTTTCATGTTGGTGCCCCAGCATGCTATATGTCGGGCTCGATGCCTCATTATAGTTTCATTGAACCCGTGAGAGAGTCAGGCAGCCCGAGTATATGTGCGTGTGTGGTGGGTGTGCGGCGCCCACTAGCCGAAGGGAGCTTCACGGTCACTTTGCGGCCGTCTATCACCGACGCTTCCAGTTGTTGCGGACGCCCAGAGACGGACGACCGGAGGAGATCGCTCACGCCTTTAAGCATGGCGTCGCGTCGCTGGATTTTAGGGAACCTGCACGTTACACCGTGCGGCCTGCGGAGCGACTCGGCACGGGTCCTCCGAAGGAGGGGAGGGGCCGGCAGAGACGTACGCCGCGGGGCCTCCCCCCTCCTTACTCTGTATCTCTCTCTCGTGTTTTGTTTGTTTGATTGTTCGTTTGCTTCTTTAGCTAGAAGAGCAAGCGGCTTGGGGACTCTGGTGGGATGTGCGGATGTGTTCGGACGGACGCTCTCGCGTCAACTCCCATTGCTTGTACATAGCCCTTTGGCCAATTAATATGAGAGTCAGTAGGTGCGGCGTCACCAGTCGCCGGGCTCTTTTGATTTAGTGTAGTTGTTAAAGGAGGCGGTCAAGTTTCAGCGGCGCTTGAGTCCTCCCCTTCGAAAGTGATTGCCCTGTCTGAGAACCTTCGGCGGCGCGGACCACGTCGTCGCACCTTTGCAGCGGCCTCTCTGTGCGTAGAATGGTCTCGCACCATTTGCTTGAATACCGCCCACTCAGTCTTTAGACGAGGTCGGCCTTTCGAAGCACAGTCGTGGGGTCCACGGCAGTTGAAGCACTCCAAGGTAGTCGCGCGGCAAATCTCGCCGCTGTGCGGCTCGGGGCTTCTCGGGCACATGGTGGAATTGTTGCAGACGCCGCTCACGTGACCGATCCTCGTGCACTTCCTGCATTGAAGGGGCTTGGGTACGAAAGGACGAACTGGGTATCGTACATGCCCAAACCTTTACGTACTGAAGGCATACAGTCGCCCTTGAAGGTCAGTTGATGCATTTAGGCATCCCGAGGCGCTGAACCAGCATTATCGAAATGCTGTCTGTCGACGGTTTGAATAAGATGGACAAATCGGCGGCACGGATGGCGGTGTCGGCGTTGCTTTAACACATGGTTGTGGCTGTGCAACGAAAACAAGTAGGCGAAAGAGTGTTTTTAACGCGAAGGTTTTTGCGAAGCCAAGCTCATTTCATCTTCTGCATCCCGACAGTTCATTAAAACTTAATTAAAACGCGTGCGCGTGCGCGTGTGTGTGTGAGTGGGTGTGTGTGCGTGTCGCTTAAATGGCAGTAACGGTGGTTTTCGAGGCTACCATTTTCTAATGAATCTTGCAATATAGGTTTTTCTTCTGTTCCTGATTACTTCCACCAAACCTTGCAAGCATCCAAAATTTTTTTTTCTTGACGAAGCGCGCTTCAAGTTTGCCGTTTCGTGGCCTCAGTTCAGATTATTTCTACTGGCAACATTGCGTTTTTGATGCCGCAAATATTTCCCGCACGTTAGTACCCGCTGCCTGCTTCGCCAACAAAATTTTGAGGCTGCCCTTCGCCCTTATTAGGCAATTTTCTAAATCGCTACTTCCGCCATTCAATGAATGTATGAGTCTCTCTCTAATAATATGTGTAATGTCAGCACTGCTTCACATGGAGCGTCGTTCCTGGCCACAGACCGAGTTTGGGTTTGGGTTTGCAGTTTTTTTCACTTTTTTACAATTCGTCCAATCAGTGCATTGAAAACTGTTTCTTGGATTTATATACAGGCTTTATATAAAGGCTAACCCCCCCCCCCCCCCCCCGCGGGGTTTTCCCCTTTATATAAAGCCTCGACGAATTTGACAGGACCGTTTGCTTGCACACCCGATTCAGGTCTGTCTGCTAACTGCACTACTCCCGGCAGTGTCGTCGGTAAGTCATCAATGTTCGCAAAGCGGTACCAGTCAATAAATACCTACGGTAAAGAAGTTCAGCACAGCGCGATTCTGTTCCGCGGGGAGCTGTTTGTGCATGTGCAGGTGACGTCGACGTGCGCGCACCTATCACTGTGCAGACGCATTTGGGCCCCCGCTTAAGCCGAATCTCGATAGCGGAACGTGAATCGCTCCATATATATTATCTTTACCTTTATACAAGTCTACAGTCGGACACTAACCGCATACGTGCCGCATGCGTTCGAGGAAGATCTAATTAAAGCCTGAATAAGGAGAGTGGCAGCGCACTCTTGAAAAAAAAAACGTATTCAGGATTAATACTACTAGTTCTATTTACACTAACCCTATTTACTCTAATCAACGTCTTATGGCTAAATTCTCTTCTCTCTCCCTAGATCCATTAATACTGTCATGGATTTCTTCTTTCCTCCCAGACCGCACCCAGTTTACGGTTATCGGTAATCACCGCTCCAAATCCTCCAGAGTTATTTCAGGAGTATTCCACGGCTTTGTCCTCGGACCACTCTTAAGTTTAATCTTTTTCAACGAGATTCCTGCGAATACCTCCTCCACAATTCGCTGACGATTGCGTTCTTTATCGTCGCATCACTGCCACCTCTGACCAGAGACTCCTCCGGAAAGACCTCGATATAATAGAAACCTGATGCACCACCTTGCTGATGAATCTGAACATATCCAAATGCAATAGTATGCAAATATCCCGAAAGCATTCATACTCGTTAAACTCCACTGCCATTTCACGTGTTGACTCGTACCAATACATAGGTGTTGTTATATCCGACAAACTCAACTGCTCTGAACACATCACGAAATTAGTGGCAGAGACATCCAAAACACTTGGTTTCATTAAGCGTTCTCTTTCTTTATCCCCCAGATACATCAGAAAACTAGCCTACGAGGTGTACGTTAGACCGAAACTTGAATATACCAGCGCAATGTGGAGCCCTGACCAGCAATAATTAATTCCATCAGTTGAAAGCATCCAGAATCGGGCGGCTCCCTTCATCTGTTCAGAATATGATAGCCGGGTTAGCTCACCGAAGGAAAATTTCGTGGCTGTGCCTCTTTCATAATCTATATTACAATCGCCCTGAACTTGAGAACCTTCCTTTGAGTACCATCTGTTAAGAACATCACGTATTCATTTCAATTCTATGAGCATGCAGCGCAAAACTGGTTCGACAAACGCATTTAATAAGTATTTCTTACCCTTGGCGATTGAAGAATGGAACTCGATTCCTGAACCAATAGTCTATGAAAGTGGCAACTCTAAATTCAGGCAGCAAATATCAACTCACTTTGCCAAATAATCTCCTTATCGGTAAACATTTCCTGCTTTACTCATATATCAAACGCGAATTTTGCTTTGTAGCTCTTCCCTAAGCCCACGCATATATATATATATATATATATTCTGCTTTGTCTTGTATGTTTTTCTCTGTATTGGTAATAATTGTGTGTATAAACCTTTGTATTGATTTGTAAACATATGCGGAAATCAATCGCATGGGTGTTCTTTTCGTCTTTCTTTTCGCATTGTCCTTTCACTAACCACGGTTCCGTGAGAATGTATAATGTTACTTTGTCTCTCTGCTTTTTATTCAGCTTAATAAATATGTGACCACGTGAATACTTTACTCGTTACCCCCTCCCCCCTTATGCAATGCCCAAACCAGGGTCCTTATTCGAATTATCGCTAATATGCGTCGAAGCAAACAGGGCGTAGTGCAACTTGCAACCGATGATTGACATCGTCGGATACATACGACGGCTCAGGATTTTCTTAAACACGTAGTGAAAACATCAATGGCCTGAGGAAATGTAGCAAATCCTGCCTTCCGTGATGCTAAGGAGCGCGCACTTTGTCGCCTTGCTTAACGTTCGTTGGGCATGGAGAACGAGGAATTTTTTCGTTAGACACCGCAGTTGCTGGCGAAATCGTAAAAGCTCTGGCTGAGACAATCCTTAGATTAACTGCGGGGTGCTATAGTTTTTGTTTTGTAGTAGCCACTCCTATGCTGCCAAGATTATGAATAAAATGCTCAAACGGTAACACTTGCCTTTCACAACGATGTTGGATGGACTCCCTCCCCACCCTTTTCAGGAGTTGTTTCGTGGTTTTCTACCGCCGCTTTTGTAACGGAGCAGGCAAGTTCCGAAGCACGTGCACGTTTGAATCGTCGTGCAGGCAAGATGAAAGGCTTCGAACACAAAGACAGAACACAGGCACTGCTCTTTCAAGTGTTTTGTGCCGCTTGTCCTATGGTGATGCATGTCATGAGTAAATGTTTGCCGGTGGTGTTGGTCCGGTGATTTCCAGAAACTGGATGCACCGCTTGAAGGCATCTCGATGATATGACTTGCAGGCGAAGCGATTTAGTGAGAAACGAACTTTTATACAGGCTATTTACAGATGGGTACAAACAAAAGTCAGTATACGACCACAACTATCCGCGGCCGGCCTAGCCGACCGCCTGCACGGAGGCGAGGGACACCGCGTCCCAACAGTCAAACTGGCGCACCTTGCACCAGCTCTCAACTGTCACTCCTTCCGCACTCGGCCAGACCGAGCGCCTGCCAGCTAGGAGTAGCTAGAGACCAAAGCACACGGGCGCGGCTCCTTTCGCGGGTGCACCCCGATGATGCCCGCGCCCCTTTCCACGCGTAAAAATAAACTGCTAACTGCGGCTCATCAGTTTTGACGCATAGGAAAGCTCAGAACTGATGTCAGCGTTTTCCCTTACTCCCGACTTCCTCCCCTCCCTAGGTGGTCTCGCAATCCTTCGCAAAGGGGACAGGGGTCCAAGGTCGAGACCGGCAGATAGCCCCGCCGTCCGGAGCGGCGAAGGAAACCGCAACGACGAATGGGGAGACTAACCAAAAAGGCATGAGTCCCCTTCTAACGGCGTGCACCAAAGCAAAACAAAATAAAACAAAACCGGACGCGCAGCCTAGGTCACTGCCCTCTCGCGGGATATTCGCAACATATGTACAGAAAGATGCGACAGCGCGCCGAACCCTACATCTTGCGTTACCAGTGTCAAGGCGCCGGAGGCAGTCGCGTGTAAATACTAAGTTGCATGGCTCCACACGCCGGTTTCTGCGAGAGACTCAAGGTGAAGTTTACTGTCCAATGCTGTAATTTTTTTCCCTAACTGACCAAGTACCTATGAAATAAACTGCTCTTCTTACAGCTAGAAATAACCGGATGAATCCAGGAATCTAGAGTTCATATATCCAAGTAACCAAAATTTGTAATGGGCTTCCTGCACATGTTTTTTTGTTTATTAACTTCAAGAAAATTTAGCAGAAGAAGAGCCCATAGACACTGTGCTCATGTGAAGCAACGCTTCGAATCGTCGGAGAACTCGTTGATGAACCAGGCGACGAGACTTCCCAAGTCGCACGGCTGGTATTCTGGATGTAGACGCCGCCTCTTTCCGTCCGGTCCCCTCCCGAGCCAGCGTCCGCGTGTTCCCTTTTTTCGACTGGCTTTGACTCTTTCCACTGGGATGACAACGGAGCCGCTGCCAATCACGTACACGTATCTGTAACAGGCACATGAAATTCGGAAAAGAAAACCGGCGACTCGGGCGAGGCTGGCGTGTCTTCCCCAGTAACTCAGCAGACACAAAGCCACGGAGTTGACGCAGCTGTCACTACCAAAAATAGCCTAGGCTTTGACCTTCATGTGAAGGCTTTTGAAACAATCCTGGATGAGCCGTCGCGGTGTCTCAGTGGTTACGGCACTCGGCAGCTGGTCGAAAAGACGCGGGTTCGATGCCGGCCGTGGCTGTTGCATTTCGATGGAGGCGAAATTCTAGAGGCCGATGTACTGTGCGATGCCAGTGCACAAGCGTGGTGATGAAGTGCGATTATAGCTCAACACCCTCTTTCAATGCAACGTGTGCCGAGACCGCGCGAGAGCGCCTTAGATTTTTAAAATTTTCTCTTGGTGTTTGCCACATCATCTTCGATTAAAATGCCGTCGAAAGCAGCCCGCTTTGCGAGTCCAGTTTACTGTAGCTCGAAGGCTGCCAGCTATTGTCGGTTACTTAACAACAAACGAATTTCATAGGTGTATATTGTTTGAGTCAAAGCCCTACCTCAAAGCGACTCAGGCTATGAGGGACGCCGTAGTGAAGGGCTCGGGACAGTTTCGACCACGTGGGGTTCTTAACGAGCACTGACATCGCACAGTACACGGGCCTCTAGAATTTCGATGGAGGCGATAGAATTTTTTTTAAAGAACAGGCCATCAACGTTTCAATGTCCACAAGAATAATTATTTATTACGTCTCTGACTAGCCCTCAAGACCATGTATGGCTTTTTTCATATCCCCCGGCCCCTCGGAAAAAGAGAAATAAAACAGGTTTTGTCCAAAATCATTATTTTTTTTTTAGCCGTCCCATCCCTATCGACAGACCGCATTCAAGTCTCTTGTTTTCGTCTTATGCTAGCGCGGGCGCAGCGAAATGGCAACTGCTTTGCGCTCGCAAAAAACACATAGAAGCTGTGAAACATCGCTGTGTGCAAATATACCTGGCGTTTCAGGGAAGATTTTAAGTGACTTTCAAAAATAGGATTTTTGAGGAAAAATGTGGCTTTCGAGGCATCGTATTGCCAGTGTTGGCGGACACCAGAAAACTGATGAGTCACCTTAACTAGTAAGCTGGTTATTTACTAATTGTAATTGAGTTTTCACTATTACAATTAGGCACTTGGTTGCAATTAGAGATGTGGCCAGTCGCCAGTAACGCCATATCAGTTTTTAGAATTTCAGGAACGCGATTACCCTCCGCAGTGAACCCCAACAAATTTTGGCTACATCGTTCCAATATACATGCGCATTCGAAGAGTATGCATTGAAAGCAACCCCTCCAGTCCACGTAACTAGTCGAAATAGCTAAATTTTTTGAGCCGCAGAGCAGAAGGTAATTGCGTTTTCGAAATTCTAAAAACTGGTAAGGTGGTTACTGACGACCGGCTACAAAACGCTGATTGCAACCTGGCGCCTAACTCCATTAGTTAAAAAAGTTATATATTGGAAATTAGTTCGCCAGCTTACTCCGGTTTCGTAGTGTCCGCCAACACTAGCACTACCAGGCCGCGAACGCCATGTTTTTACTTGAAAAATCGTGTTTTTGAAACTTGCTTAAAGAATTCCCTGAAACAGCCGGTATATATCCTTACGCCAGGAATCGTTCTGCGCAGAAATTCCCGAGACAACTTTTCAAGTATAAATCTACCTGTCAACCTTTTTACATTGCGCTTACTGCTGCTGCGAAACAAAAATGATGTAAAGTGCGAAAATTTATCATTCAAAAAGTTATACGCAACTCTACGTTTCGTCACACCAGGTTATTCTGGCACATTTCGTGGCAAATCATCCTCTAGGCTTTGCCGGGAGTTCCTTCAGACTTTCTTTCATATCATTTACTTTTGCAGTCACGGCAAACTCCGTTGCTCCCAGAGAAAATTAAAGTTGTTCATGAAGATACGTAAGCAAATGTACTCAGACGTTACGCGCATAGAGGCTGGGATTTGGGTCATTCCACGTCAAGTGAACCAGACTTCGCTCTCGACCATCTTCGATAGCCTTAAAAAAATCATGGTTTATTGCATTATTTGGGAAATATTATCCGTGCTAATTTCTGCTGAAATAAATTTTGTCGTGCCCTGGCCACCAGCTTAACTTTCCAAACGGTAGTAAAAGCAAGCGTAACAAAACACATTGTAAAAAATGAAATATTTTGCGCCTGTCTTAATTTTATTTCCTCGTCAATAAAAGATATTACGCTCTCGCACACAATAATATGAAAAAAGTTTCAAATCTAAGCGATTTTAAAATTTCTTATGAAATTTTGTGTTCTCATAGTAGGTGTTCAAACTATTTTTTCAGGTTTTCTGAAAGGCAACGGAACCGATAAAAATCTTTCAGCGAGCACAATACGTAAGTCACGTCGCTAAAATTATATATATATATATATATATATATATATATATATATATATATATATTGGACAGCCCTCCCCGTAGCTCAGTTGGTAGAGCACCGGACGCGATATTCAGAGGCGCTGGTGAACACTCTCAAGGTTCGCGTACACCCAATAAACATAAATATCCACGAGAGCATCAGATTGGACAGCCGTCGCCGTAGCTCAGTTCGTAGAGCACAGGACGCGATATTCGGACGTCGTGGCTTCGGATCCCACCGGCGGCATGGTTGTTTTTTCTGCTGCTTTGTAATGAATTTTCTTTAAGCGATAGATTAATCTAAGTAGTATTATCCCACTAAGAAGCGCAACACAATAAAAATGACATTCCCCTATGCACCTTCGTTTCTGTGACAGTTGGCTCCTTTCATAAGTGTATGTATGTATATATATATATATATATATATATATATATATATATATATATATATATATATATATATATATATATATATATATATATATATATATATATATATATATATATATATATAGTTCGCAAAAAAGATGCTTTTGCGGAATTTTCGCCTATCATTTGCAAACCAAAATGAGGTGGTCTTAGTAAAAGTATGAAAGGTAATAGGTTAAGTTTAATTGGAGAGACCTTTGCTTAAAGCGAAAAAATAATTTCGCATCTTAATTGAGCACCGACGCCCAACTTGGCGTTTTTCTGTGCGTGCTGTTGACTGCAAATCACGCAGTGCAGTGAAGCCACCTGCAAATGCAGGCATAAGCAGCACTGCACTGCCCGAATAAGATGCCTCACTAGTCTTGGACGCTTTCAGCTTCGGCATTACAGAAATAAGATAAAAAATAATAGTAAAAATTAAGCGGCAGCGTATCAGGAGCATCAGGCCAGACCGCGGCTTTTCGTCCGAGCATGAGGAGAGTGTTGCACCACGTGACCAGCCCTGAGCTTCCCTCCTGCCAAGAAGCGCTCTCTGCGGTCTGATAACAGTGCCATATTCTGTGAGCCAAACGTAGCTGGAGTTTTTGTGAGTTTGGCAGTATCCGTGGCATTAAGATGTCGCGGCGAACGAGTTCGTCATTTTCAGTTTGCGTCTGCTGGGTTAGGAGGCGCTTGGCAGCAAGAGCAGTCTTCAGAGGCCATACAAATGTCGACTACTGCCCTTATGAGCTATTTAGAAGGACTGACAACACTTTCTAAGAAGCTGCCGCTCTCTGGCTTCCGCAAAAAATATTCAAGGAAGAGAAGTTGAACTCACTGGGCAGTTAGTAAAGAACACTTCATCACATTAGGTACTCATGACCCTCAACCGTGTATGCTGGACTTACGTCGTAATCAGCGCCGTTTCAACCCCGGAAATAAGAGCTTGAACTGCAGCAGCTTACAGTGGTGCTTATAATTCTTTGCAGCCGGCTCCATCGTGCACTGCAGTGAAGAGCGGGCACGGAGCAACACCACAGCAAAGTATCGGTGCTCAAGTTGCAATATTATTTGCGTGCTTAAAACGAAATTCTCTGAGTTAATCTTTCTAGAATAAATGCATTGACTGGCACTGTGCAACTTACAATATTTCATGTTTTTTCTAGGGCCAACTCAACGGAATTGACGGCTGAACATTCCGCGAAAAGTAACTTTTGTCAAAATTTGATTTGTTTTGCTAACAATGCTTTTTTGTTTTCTGATCGCTAGAACATTTTTATCACCTCTTTTGCGTTCCGGAAAACTTGAAAAAACAGTTGGGACGACTCTTGTGGGAAAATACAATTTGTTAAAAAATTTTAGAGTCGCATTGATTTGAGTTTTTTTCGAGTTTTATAATAAACAAACACAGAACAAATTAATCTAAAAATATTTTGTGTGAAAGGGTAATGTCTTTTGTTCACATCAACACAAACTTATAAAGTCATGCATCAAATATTTCATCCTTGGCACATTGTTTTGTTATGTTTGGTATTGTTACCATGTGAAAACTTTAGATTGAGACCACAGCCCCAAAAAATGTTTAGGCAAAAAAAAAAGCTTGGAAAATATATGCCATATAGTGATTAAACAACCCATGATTTTTTTTAAGAGAAATCAATGATGGTTGAACCCAGAATCTGGGTTAGTTGGCGTGGAATGATCCGTTTTTGATCGCGCCTTGTCCACTAAAAGACATTGACGAGCTAATTAAGTTGATATTCTGTTCAGTGCTGTTATCGTATATTCTCTCAATCAGTCAGCCATTAGGAAGTCGCTTTTAATGCATTGCAACGAAAGTCTATTTCAGGTGCTAGGCATACCTTAATACCAATACCCCTCAGCTTTTCTTTTTCGGTAAGAAAAGAAACACCCGCAACAAATTAAAGATGCTGTCTGTCAGTACACGTGACACGCAACCCTTGTGCCATGATTAAAGCGCATTCATTGATCCTTTCACGAGAAGGTGGATTTCTTGCGTTGCCTGTGAAGCCGCGGCGTCGCTTCGGTATGGCCTGGTATCGGTGGTTTACCCGCTTCAAGGAACGTGGGGGCCGGATCTCTACCCGCCACCCTGAGCTCGCAGCAAACCATCGCGGCTGCTGAGCCACTACGGAACAGAGATTCGCGTTGGTGTTGGTTCCGAGATAAGCGCGGAAGTTCGCATGCATACAGCCCAGCTCCAGCCAGCCAGCCCAGGCAGCCCAGCTCCACGATCTGGGCTGGCTGTTTTCCCCGGATTGTGAATGAAAGCACTGTAATCAATCGAAGTGTGTTTAGGTGACCTGCTAGACATCATTTAGAGGCCTTTGTTTCTTTTTGAAACAAAAAGGAAATAATAAAAGAGAGGGGACGCACCAAAGGAAACTAGAGGGACTACATAATTCAAATGCTTCTGAAAACGTTGTGCAGTTTTCCATACCAAGCAATTCTGCAAAAAACATTTCTGAGCGGAAAAGTGTTGATGAACGCAACGTTTCATAGACTGCAAGATTTCACTATAACAATCAATATATCCGCACATTTCGCCTCCGCAGGCTTTCCATTTGTTGCTATGACGTTCGGGTGTCGTCAAAAACGTTCTCCACTGGTTTTTATTGGAGTCGTAACAACTTGATGCAAGCGATAGAAAACTTCAAAAGAAAGATTTAGCTAAGCATAGAAAGAATTGACCATTACTTTTTATATTTCCATAACAGCACCTAACAATATTTCAATATCCCGAAATGTTGTGCAAGAATGCTAGACTTGGTAAGGACTAAATATTGTCATATATACAGTCGTACAGCTGCAATGATATTTTTAATCACTGCTGCCCACAACGTCTAGGAACGCTATAATTTTGCGCGATAGCGTACACAGCTCCTTTTGTAGAAAAGCCGTCGGCGTAGTAGTACGTAGTCGGCACCGCACGACGGAAACAATCGGGGGCTGCGTAGGACAAAAGGTATAATGGTAATTTGTGGTTCTAGTGATTGTCTAGTGTGTGACAGGCTATGACGAGTTTAAAAAATAGTTTTAATAAAGTGATTCTGAAGGAAATTAAGAAATGGAAAAAATGAGAAAAGACGGTTCAAAGCTGGAAAATACTCAGAATGAAAAGCAAGTGCTTGATGATGCTAATTAAGAAAATTTAGAGAGCGTAATTGACTTATTATAAATTGAAACAATTGAGAAAAAATAAAAAATTCTTTCAAAGCTGTCAAACTGCTCACAATGGAAAGCCAATGTTTGCTGATGCTAGGTATCGGAGTATATCGTCGTCCTAATAAAAGAGTCCAGTAAAAAAAATTCTAAATAACCTCATCAGCATCAGACGACGCACCAAACAGCGTTAGCCTTCGCGTCAACTCAGCAGCGTAGCATTTAAATCTTCCTGTTTTTAAGCTTGTACCCTGCATAATGCAGTAGCAACACTGTAACAATTAGCTTATAAACTGCAGAGAAAAGTAGCCTCTAAAGAATTACAACCCGCTAGGAGACATGAAGCAAGCCAGACAGCAGTCAGTACTCACTGTTCATCGCCGAAGCGGTCCGTCTCCTTGTACTCGGCGTCCATGCCCATGATGATGTATTGGCTGCCTTCCATCAATTCGAAGGTTTCGCAATTCTCGCGAGCCTTGACCACTCGTCTCTTGTTGAGAAGGTCCTCCTCTGACTCAGTGCCTGCGTTAGAGGAATTACACAGAACCAAAAGGGTGGTTAGCATAAAGATGAGAAACTGCTTGCATGCCTTATGCATCTTTCCCGAACATGTAAGATACCTCGCGATGCTGCTGCCTCGAAAAGCGGTGCTTCGACAGATGCACTGTGTTCAGTCAAAACACGCTGCGGTTAATTAATGTATCTGCCCTTCACCTAAATAGTTTGCGCTGAAATTTCGAATAAGACGTAATTTTGTTCGCCTCTTCCGAACCGTTTCAGTAACATAAATTCGAATGGAAATGACAGCGTCAGCTGGTTTTTGTTGCTCTTGAGTAGTCTGTAAAGTCAAGGGCATCCGACATGTTACGGTTAATGAAATGCTGGAAAGCATTTATTTCTTTATATATTTTCTAAAGAACCCGCACTGCCAGAACATTACAATAGGGGGGGGGGGGAGGAGGGGGCTTGATATAAAAATAGGTAAATTACAAAAATATTACACGGCTGGTGCTAGGCAGAGCAAAAATTATAACGAACAAAACACACAAATGGAAGGTAAAGCGCTCAAACATGCACGTTTACAACATCGAAAAGAAACCTTTATTTGCCAAAAATCTTTCCCCTCAGTAATGCCGTATACACCGATTAAATCTTCTTTCTGGGCTTACATCCCAATTCTAGTATTTATAATAATAATTAGTTTCTGGGGAAAGGAAATGGCTCAGTATCTGCCTCATATATCCTTGGACACCTGAACCATGCGTGCCGAAACGAAAGGAATAAAGGAGGGAGTGAAAGAAGAAAGAAAGAAATAGGTGCCGTAGTGGAGGTCTCCGGAATAATTTCGACCACCTGCGGATATTTAACGTGCACTGACATCGCACAGCACACTGGCGCCTTAGCGTTTTTCCTCCATAAAAACGCAGCCGCCGCGGTCGGGTTCGTACCTGGGAACTGCGGATCAGTAGCCGAGCGCCCTAACCACTGAGGTACCGCGGCGGGTGCAATTCTAGTGTTTTGTCTCTCGTTCTGTGGTTGCATGTGTTAGCGCTGTTATTTTTTCTAAAATTGCATACATCGAGATTCTTAATTCTTTCCTCTTTATTCAGACATTACCCTGAAGCGTGCAAATGCACAGCAGAAGGGGGTTACAAGTATAGAAAAAAAATGGCTGTGGTTTAGCTCTGGTTAAACCTGGAGTGACGCGATAGCTACATCTGGCCGAGTGGTACTCGCTCAGTCGAACTGCAGTCAGTCAGTCTTTCGCCGCTCCGTATCGCTGGACGTTCCTTCATCTTCGTCCCTGGACGTGGATTCACTCTCTCTCCCTCTCCGCCCCCACCCCCCACCCACTCGGTTTCGCCGGAGAGCCCCGCCGCTGGCAGCAGCCGCTGCTCCGCACTACGGGACCAACCTCGAGGCCACTGCGCCGCCACGGAGCTCTAGGGGTGCCACGCTGGTGGCTCGAAGGAGTGGCGTAGTGTAGCTATCGCTACAAAAAATACATCTTCATTCACGCAGAACACTCGCGTTTCCGTTAACCGATTCTAGTCAACAAGTGTTTTAACAAAGAGGGAATTTGCCTAGGTGTGCTTGCGGTACAGGAATTGGCGTGTTGTGCCTATCATATCGAGTGCCTATTAATTAGCATTCAAAATGCCTATTATTATGTAGAGCTTAGATATTTCGGAAACTTGTCATCGTAGTCGTGTGCGGATTAGCCAGTGTCTACTAGTTAAGCACGCGCAATGGCAGGTGTGTGCCCTGCCTTGTTCCACATTGTGCAGACGGCAAAACATGTCCAAAACGACCGATCTGTGTGTTCCGCATCTCCCATAGAGGCTGCGACCAGGAAGCCAAAAAATGACAATGAAATATCCTACGAGTTTAACTACATATTCATGCACCCATACAATTGGTAACTAAACGTTACGGCTAGACATCGCGTTATCAACCCGAAACACGGTAAGAACGTGTTCTAGACAAGCGTTTTAACTTTTGTGCAACTGCGCGTACGCAACTGATATGTTAATCCGATGTACGCCTACACTAATAGGTTTCAGCTACTGTAAAACTTTCCAGCAGCTCCGTGTGGCGGCCAGTGCTTTCCAAAATATTAGCCCTATTGCTAGCTTGCATGTCCAGGCGGACCAATTGTCACCGGAAAGGCTACCCGAGTTCGCAACCGCTATTCTCGGCACACGGGTATTATCCCTACGAGAGCCTCCATGAAGCAAGCTTGTGCGCGGCGCTGCCAGCATTCAGCTGTTTTCAAGACGGCTGCCTATAACCAGGGATGGGCATCCTCACGAGGGCGAATCCTCATGAGGGCGTCCTCACCCTCACCTCATGAGGATTTCACTCGGTGAGGTGAGAGTGAGGAAGGGTGGGCCGATGAAAATACGTGAGGACGAGGGTGAGGGAGGAAAGACATGGTGAAGTGAGGGCGAGGGAGGGAAAACATGAGGTGAGTGTGAGAGAGGAGAGACATGGTGAGGTGAAGGTAAGGGAGGGCGGAATTCAGTGTTTGAGGGCGAGGCTGGTGGCCGGAACTGTACGTGTGGCTAAGGTGCTTTTGTCGGTGCCGCTGTTTATGGGTTACTATATTAAAGCGCTAGTTCTTAGGGTGAAAATTCCCGGGAAAGACGTAGTTCCTGCACTCTGGAGGTGCGATAGGCGAACACGAAACGCGGGTGCAGCACATCTCCTCGCAGTGATGTACTACACCGCCCCAAAAAGCGCTCCTCTAATCCAAAAACTTCTTTTTTAAATTGCGTAAAATATTTGGTGAAGCACCCTGTGAATTACACTAAGAAGAGGGCACTGGCCGGGCCGTGCAGGTGGCCGCCAGTCCAACGGGAACCATGGTACCGCAGTCAACATTTTCATTATCAGCCCCGAGTCTGTCAGATGATAACAGTGTAGAGAGAAATACGTAGAAATTATACCAAGTAATGCTGTTAAATTACCAAGCTCAAAGGCCACATTTGCCGGAACTAAGTCTGATTTCAGCTCATAGAGGTTTCGCAAAGTTGGCTGCAGCTCAAAAAATGCTTTTGCGAAATTTCACTCTCAAATCAAAGTCTGCGGGGCATTGGTGTAAAAATTTTTTATTCACGATGTGAATAGTTGAGTACAGTCATATCTCCTTTCTGTATTCGATTTTCTCCGGAACTGCGGTATAGGAAAGTGGTGCCGCATTGTGGTGGGCAAAGGCGACCACTGTTGTCTTACCATGAAAATAAAGCAGCACCTCACCCACTTTGGTCTGAATCATCGTTCGCTCCGCCTTGCATTGTACGATGTGCTAAAAAAGAAAAGGTTGCAGCGTTCTCCAAATAACATAAACATCTCTTGGTTTATTTCTGTCCCTGGTAAGAGCAGTGACCGCATAATCGAGCACCTGATTTTATGAGCCAGATTTCTAGCAGGCATCGTAAGGAATTGACTATCAGCGTTTGAGTAAGGCGTAGACGTGCAAGCAAAAAAAAATCACGGGCGGTTTCGTTTGGGATTAACCTTGGATCAATTATCGTGCGTTAGCACCGTTAGTCCTGTTTCGCGTTGTTTACATTCACTTTCTATGCTGCTGCGTGGCCTGAATATGCTTAGTTTGCTTGATATATTATATTTAAGCGAATAGAAAGTTGAAGCCCGATTGCTGCGTGCCGACGACGACGCTGCTACTGGCGGACCTGCCGGTTCCTGTGTTCTTGAGCTCCTGCTATCACCACCTGTGCACGCCGCCGGACTCTACGTGAAGCAAGCCGTGACATATGGTGCAAGTCCTGGGTAACGCATCTCATGGAACGCACCCCGCCTCGCAATTTGAACCCTGTACAAAGCCATGGCCGTCGGGTTTTCCTGGAGCCCTCGAGAGAAACAGAGGCTCGCGCTAGCCGACGTCAGCAAGGCCAAGTGCCGTAATTCGGACTCTTGCCCCAGGGCCGAGGACATCTAGGGCCAACGCCACCATGCCGTCCCAGTCAAAACAAGCCGACCCCGCGATTGCGCCGAGGATCGTCTACATGCCTGTCACCCTAAGATCTGTCGCCCCGTTCCGTGGCGATGGACTTGATGATGTTGAAGACTGGATCCAGCACTATGAATGGGTAGCTCGACATAATTGGTGGACAACCAACCTGTACTTCTCCTGAGATGCCACAGCGAAATACTGGTTCGAGAACCACGAGGCTTCGCTAACATCATGGGAGACGTGCAAGAGCGAACTGGTACGCACATTCGCAAACCAGCACCGGCAATAACATGCTGAAGGTCTGCTCCACGCTCGTATCCAGGCTCATATAACAAACTGTACATCTCCAACCAAAAAATTTTAACTTTAACCCAATGTTTCGAAGTCGACTCGGCTCCTTCATCAGGGGTGACTGAGGGCAGCAGCTAGCGTCTTTTAAGTATGGACAGGCGAAGGGGGTCAAAGGAACGACAGCTGTGAGGCGAAAGGCGCGGGGGAGGGGAGGGGGGTTAGGCTGTTAGTCACGCTGGCGCACTGCAGGGAGGTGGTGAATGGCGACTTTTTTTCGTTCAGTTGAAGAGCAAAGTCCCTGGGCATATACTGGGGGCAGGTTTCCTTTTGTGCGGTTAATGTTGTTCGAGGTGGTGTGGATGTGCCAGGATTCCAGAAGGAGCCTTTTGTGGTAATTTGTTTCGATTCCGAGGATGCGGGTTCCTTCGAAGTTGATTCTATGGTCGGGGTACTCGGAATGTTCGGCTCGGCTTGCGCTTTCTTGCGAATTTGTGGACGTAGTTTTTATGTCGCCGAATTCTTTCTTTGAAATTTTTGGTTTTGCCGATGTAGCTTGCGTCGCAGTCAGCGCATTGAATTTTGTAGACAATGCCTTGGGCTCTTTCTCTCCGCGGCCGGTCTTTTGGAACAGGTAGGCAAAGCGCAACAGTGTTTGTGTGCTTGTGCGCAATCTGGAGTCCCGCTTTTTCATAATTTGGTCGATGATTTCGCTGACTCCTCCGAAATAAAGTAAAATGACGTATTTTGGCGGTGGCGTTGGTCTTTTTGCGTTGAATTTATGGCAAAAAAGTACAACGCACGATATTCAAAGAACTCATCAGGAACGGCTACCCAAAAGACTTTATTCAAAAAACCACTCGACGTCAAAAATACAACATTCGCCAAGAAATCAACGCAAAAGACCAACGCCATCACCAAAATACGTCACTTTACCTTATGTGGGAAGTGTCAGCGAAACCCTCGCCCGAATGCTGAAAAAAACGGGTCTCCTGGTTGCGCACAAGCCCACAAACACTGTTGCGCTTTGCCTGCCTGTTCCCAAAGACCGGCCGCGGAGAGAAAGAGCCTAAGGCATTGTCTACAAAATTCCATGCGCTGACTGCGACGCAAGCTACATCGGCGAAACCAAAAATATCAAAGAAAGTATTCGGCAACATAAAAAAGACGTCCGCAAATTCGCAAGAGAGCGCAATCCAGTAGGCGAACATTCCGAGGACTCCGACCATAGAATCAACTTCGAAGAAACCTGCATCCTCGGAACCGTAACAAATTACCACAAAAAGCTCCTTCTAAAATTCTGGCACATCCAAACCACCCGAGCAACATCAACCGGACAAAACGAAACCTGCCCCCAGTAAGTGCCCAGGGACTTCGCTCCTCAACTCAAAGAAAAAAGTCGCCATTCACCACCTCTCTGCAGTGCGCCAGCGTGACTAACAGACTAAACCCCACTCCCCCGCGCCTTTCGCATCACATCTGTCGTTCTTTTGACCCCCTCCTCCCCTCCATACTTAAAAGACGCCAGCTACTGCCCCCAGTCACCCCTGATGAAGGATACGAGTCGGCTTCGAAACTTTGGGTTAAAGGTAAAATTTTTGGTTGGAGATGTACAGTTTATTATGTCTTCAAACCCAACCAGACAAGCGAATCTGTCAAAATATTTATTTTTCAATCTATCCAGGCTCCCACCGAGAGCGTGAAAAATTTCATTGTCATTGAAGACGTACTGCGTCTGAGTGCCCGCGCTGACCCTCGGGCTACTGAAGAGAAGAAGGTGCGGGCCCTGATGAGGGGTGTCCGGAATGACATCTTTGGAGGGCTCATCCGCAACGTTCCTACCACAGTGGCCGAATTCTTCGCTGAAGCTACCAACATCGAGCACGCATTGGCGACAAGAACCAGTCACTTCCAGCGACTGAGCGCCCTTTTTGTGTCGTCTCAAGTCTTGCTTCGTCTGACCTGAGCGGTGTTGGCCTCGCCGATGTTCGCGAAATTATCCGCGACGTCGTCCGAGAGGAGCTGAAAAGGCTGTTCCCAGCCCCTGAACAGACTGAATCTGTCTCCATCGCGGCGCCTGTTCGGGACGAACTGCGGCACGCGCTGGCGTCCGAAGACGTACCCATTGTAGCTGCAGCCGACCAACAACCTTCGAGCTACGCCGCCGCCGTCCGTCGTCCACCTCCCGTACATCGCCAGTACCAGACCGCTGCCGATTCCGTCTCTCAACGCCACGAGTTCGTGCCCCCGTCTGATGCACGCCTGCAACCGCTGGAAAACCGACATCTGGAGGACTGCAGAACGGAGGCCGCTGTGTTTCCACTGCGGTGAGCCTGACCACAAGTACCGCTACTGTCCGTACCGCGAACACGGCCTTAGAGGTTTCCACCGGGCAGATCCCCCCCCCCCCCCCCCCCCCCGGTGAACAGCCCCGAGAGATACAGGACTACCTCCGACGCTCTCCATCGCCAGTGTCAGCTCCATCTCGCACCTCCCGGTAGCCGCCACCTCGCCGATCATCCCCCCTTTCTCGCGAATCTCGCCGTGAGAGCCTTTCGCCACTTCGGGAAAACTAAGCACGGCGACGCCTGGAGGTGGCGTTGCCGGTTGTTGCACGCAGTAAAGAACCTCCGCCTAATATAGAATGTTCCCGCTCGACTGATGGCACCCTTGAAAGCGACGACTGTTCTGTGGCCTCTAGCAATGCACTCGTTTTAATCGAAGGTCGCGACGTAACAGCGCTTGTCGACACCGGCGCCAATTACTCGAGCTTCAGCGGCAATTTCTCTCGGCGTCTTCACAAGGTTACCACCTAGTGGGACGGCCCACCCATACCTACCGTGGGAGGTCACCTCGTAAACCCTGTTGGCAAGTGCATTGCACGCGTTGAGATTCACGGTGAGATGTGCCCAGCCACATTCGTGATCTTGGAGAACTGCTCCAAAGATGTTATTCTTGGCATGGACTTTCTCCGTGAGTATGGCGCTATAATCGACGTAGGGAGGAACAATGACCCTCCGCGCATGTTCTTCATGGCCAATACCTCCTCGAGCCACTCGCGCTGCGATGAAAGTTGACGCCGACCATGTTCATTTGCCGCCGTTGTCCACAGTTTTTCTTCCTGTCCGAGCCCATACAACCGCATGTGGCGAAGGCGTTCTCGAAGGAAGTGTACAGATGCTACTTACACGGGGCATTGGTGTAGCGTGGGGGATCGCCAGTGTTGAATGTGGGCGTGCCAACATTTTAGTGACCAACTTCAGGAACGAGCCGCAGCACCGGACGAAAGGGGTAGTTATAGTCCAACTGGAAGAACTTAGCGACGTTCGCGAAGCTGTTCCGCTGCCTGAGGAGGAGGCCCCGCCCGGGTCATGTGACCCTACAACGTTGCCCCTGGACATCGATCCCGAGCTTGAGCCTGCCCACACACGCAAACTGCTCTCTCTTCTGCATCGGTACCACAACTGTTTCGCGACGACATCCCCAGTTCGCCAGACGTCCGTCGCCGAGCATAGAATTAGTGTCGATACCTCGACGCCCTCGATTCGCCAACCACCGTACCGCGCTTCCTTGAAGGAGAGAGAAGCCATACAAGAGCAAGTGCGCGAAATGATTAACGACGACGCCATCCAGCCATCCAACAGTCCGTGGGCCGCCCCAGTAGTACTGGTCAAGAAAAAAGACGGGATCCTTCGATTTTGCGTCGATTACAGGCGACTCAACAAGGTGACCAAGAAGGACGTGTATCCACTACATCGCATCGACGACACACTCTGTCGTCTCCGTCATGCCCGCTATTTTTCGTCCATCGACTTGAAGAGTGGATACTGGCAGATTGAAGTGGACCAGCGCGACCGCGAGAAGACCGCATTTATAACACCGGATGGACTCTACGAGTTTAAGGTCACGCCGTTTGGCCTGTGCACAGCGCCCGCGACGTTTCAACGTGTCATGGATACTGTGCTCGCCGGACTGAAGTGGCAGACGTATCTCGTGTATCTGGATGACGTTGTCATCTTCCCCAGCACTTTCGCTGACCATCTCGTGCGCCTAAAAGCGGTTCTTCAAGCTCTTATGACCGCCGGACCGCCGGACAGTGAGCTGAAGTTCCAAGGCCACGTCGTCAGCCAAATTGGTGTGAAGCCAGATTCAGAGAAAACGGCTGCCATAGAGTCCTTCCCTCCACCATCCGACAAGAAGACTGTCCGCGGCTTTCTCGGCCTCTGCACGTACTTCAGACGTTTCGTTCGCAACTTCGCCCAGATCGCAGCGCCGCTTTACCGCCTTACGAAGCATAGCGTCACCTTTGAGTGGACAGAGGAGCAGCAATCAGCATTCCGCCAATTAAAGTACGCCCTTGCAACGTCTCCCGTACTAGGCCATTTCGATCAAGACGCCGACACTGATCTCCACACGGACGCCAGCAACCAAGGACTAGGGGCAGTGCTAGTGCAGTTCTAGGACGGCGCCGAGCGGGTTATTGCCTACGCCATCCGAGCTCTTTCGAAGATGGAGGGCAATTACTTGACAACTGAAAAAGAGTGTCTCGCTGTCATCTGGCCGATCCCCAAATTCCGGCCCTATCTGTACGGTCGCCCTTTTCGCGTCGTTACCGACCACCATTCGCTATGCTGGCTGGCCAATCTCAAGGATCCCGCAGGCCGCCTTGTTCGGTGGGGCCTGCAGCTACAGAAGTACGACGTCACCATCATCTACAAATCCGGCCGCGAACATAATGATGCTGTTTTTCTCGAGCCGCCGTGAATCCGGCGCCAGGGGCGATAATGACGACGAGGACGGCTTCCTTTGGGCATTGAACAAGGCATATATGGCTACTCGGCAACGCAATGATCCACAGATTCGTCAACAGATGGCACATCTGGAATACCACGAAGACGCGGTGCCCCGCGTTTTCCTGCGTATTCTGCCGGCGTTCCGGATTCTGCACGACGTATTGTACAAGCAGAACTTCGACAGCAGCCCGAAGTTATGGCTCCTTGTTGTACCAGAGGACTTGCGCGCCGGGGTGGCCAAAGCTTGTCACGATGATCCTACAGCTGGTAACCTTGGGTCCAGCCGAACACTTGCACGTATTCGAGAAAAATATTATTGTCCCCAACTTCCTAAGCACGTCCGTCACTACGTGAAAACTTGTCGAGAGTGCCAAAGGCCGAAGAGACCTACTGCACGACCCGCTGGACTTCTCCAGATGCTCGACCCACCGCATGCTCCGTTCCACACATTCAGAATGGATTTTCTCGGCCCATTTCCAACGTCAAGATCGGGTAACAGGTACGTTATCATAGCCGCCGACTACCTAAACGATACGCCGAGTCCCGAGCACTTCTGTCAGCGGCTGCTGCTGAGGCAGCTCAGTTTTTTATTGAGTGTATTGTGCTCTGTCACGGCGCCCCTGACGTTTTGATCACTGACTGGAGAGCCGCGTTTTTGGCACAGCTCACACAGGAGATCCTCCGTCTCAGCTGCACCAGCCACCGCCGAACTACGGCGTACCACCCGCAAACCAATGGGCTGACGGAGAGGCTGAACAAGACGATGGCTGACATGATCGCTAGGTATGTGGACGTCGCCCATCGCAGTTGGGACGAGGTACTGGCCTACGTTACATTCGCGTATAATAGCGTTGTATACTTAGTGGCACAGGCAGGGGCCTATTGGTTTACATTCTTTTTCTGGCTGCCCCACCATACTTTTTGTCCACGAGTCAACAGGTATGTCCCCTTTCCAACTGGTGCAAGGCAGACAGGTCACCACGATGCTTGACGCTAGTTGCCACACGAGGCGTCTCTCGACGTAGTCGATGATGCCCGTCTAATCTGAGAGCGCATGGAAAAAGCTCGGCAACTCGCTCGACTCCGCCTCCAGCACCAACAGCATAAACACGCTCGTCGGTACAATCTCCGTCGACGTGACGGCCATTTTTACCCTGGGGACAAGGTCTGGGTGTGGACGCCGATACGCCGTCGAGGTGCCTCCGAGAAACTCATGAAGCGCTACTTTGGCCAGTATACGGTTCTTCGACGCATCGGTGACCTGAACTACGAGGTGCTGCCCGAAGGAATGCGACCGTCATCTTGTCGTTCCCCCCGCCCTGAAATTGCGCACGCTGTCCGGCTTAAGCCGTATTACACGCAATAATCGCCTGCATTTCCCACTGCCTTCTACAACAGCCAGAAAGATTTCTGGGCCCTTGTGTGGTTTTCCGCCAAGTGTTTTTTTGCTCTCGGGATAGCGTCGGGACGATGCTTCTTTATAGGTGGAGGTAGTGTAGCGAAGTTAAAGTTGAAGCGCGATTGCCGCGTGCCGACGACGACGCTGTTGCTGGTTGACCTGCCTGTTCCTGTATTCTTGTGCTCCTGCTATCACCGCCTGTGCACGCCGCCGGCCTCTACTTCAAGCAAGCCATTACAATATGATGTAAGTTTGCGTGTTATTTCATCATTTTGGACTTGTACCGCGGTATAGCTGGTCATTCTCTACATTCACAAATCCCTGAGAATCCTGATTCCGCTCCTAGCGCAGTGTTGCAGCGGTTAAGCTACGCGCCACTGCCCTGCGATGGCAGGTGCTGCTATCGGTGGGGCTTGTGCGATCTATGTTGTTCCTGAGGAATCTCTCGCGACTAATAATTAAATTTAACTGCCATGGTGGGCAGCTTGCGATGACGTCACAACGTCACGTGGCCAAGATGGCTCACGTGCTAGAAGCAGGCTTCGGACAGAGAGACAACCACTTTACTGCGGATTGGAAACGCTAGAGCACTAAAATGGCAACCACAGGAATCATTTACTCCATACTCGGGGAGTTGGGGATTACTATTATTCAACCCAAATGCTGCTTTTTGGCGAGCCGTCTCACTTTCAATTGGCCTCAATAATTTTTTATTTTAATCGACCGCATAAGAGCCTCACCGCAGCGGAAAGCCGCCACCGCACCGGGGGAAGACACTAAAGAAATAAAAATTTAAATCTCGGGGGGTGGATCTCGAACTCGCGGCGGCGCTAGGAAAGCTGTTCCGCAGGCCCCTACTTCAGACCCCTACCCGTAACCACAGCATTTTTTAAGCATGACATTTATAAGATTGAAATTACATATACATTAACTAAATTATTTACAACGCTTTTAGTATGCGCCACGAAACACATCGCAAAAAACAGCAACAGAGCAGCGGACGCGAGGTATAGGCTGAGAGCATCACCGAGAAGGAGCGCCACTCCGGTTTTAAGTTGGTCGGTTCATACACTTTCTCAATTTGAACAATCTGTTCGCAGAAATCCTAACATCATGCCTGTACGTACTGCCAAGCTCTCGTGCTGTGTTTGCAATGTCATTCTCGTCACGTAGCCGCGTTCACAAGAGTTAGTATTGAAAGTGTCGGTCTCTCACGCTGAAGTTTGAAAGCATGGCCTTCATCATCTTCCATCAGTGCGCGTTGAAGCGTCATCAGAGGAGCATGTAGCAAACCGCAAAAAATGCCGGGAGATTAGAAACAGTGAAATTCATAAGACCGAGAGCAATCGCAATGTCATTAAGCGACCTAAAAATTTCCCTTTATTAATCTATATTGTTCTTAGCACTTAATGTAATTATCGTGGTAAACGCTACTGAATTGTTTTTAAATACTCTTGGCATGCAGGAATTTTTGTATACAGGCACAGCAACGCGCTGACTGATTTTAGCAGTCAAATTTAGCACAGTGGGCATGACACCAGCAAACGAGGCTTCATGCAATCCTTTTTGCTTTGCTGTCCAGGTTAGTGATTCCAAATCTGCACATCTGCACAAATCCGCACACACAAAATAGTATAGGCATCTAGCCTCTCGTCCAATAGAGTCTTCAGGGCTTGTATTGCACGTTTATTACTCGGTAGTATCTCCAAAAGTTTCAGTCATGAAAATATAACAGGATTTTTAAAGTGGCTGTTAGTGAGGGTAAGGGTGAGGGAGGGTCGACGAAGTGAAGATGAGGGCGAGGGAGGGCCGGATAACTTTTCAAAATGTGGGCGAGGGCGAGAGAGAACTATGGATTCAAAATTGAGGGTGAGAGAGGAAAAGTGAAAATGAGGGCGTTTGCCCCCCTCTGCCTTTAATACAACCCTTTTCCATGACTGTCGCCAGGTTTTTTTTTTTTTCGTAGTGACATATTTTATTCTCAGAAACAGTACACAAACTGTTGGTTGGACCCATAGCCTTTACGGCTAGTGAGGGGTCCAAATACAACACAAGCACAATACTACCGCAGACCGTGTAAAATAAAAAACTTCAAGATTAACACACACAATTGATTCCTACATTTCCATGGAAATTAAATAGTGTTTTAAAGATGCTGAAAAGTTATTTTTTTCTTTAACTTCATTCGGGATTTCATTCCACACATGGGCTCCACTGTATTCTAGGAGTCTCCGGCCGTACATATTGTAACAAGGTGGTAAATTAAATAGATTGTTAGTTGCAGCTCTTGTTTGTTTCATTGGTAATCTAAATAAACTAAGGGGCAGGGGGTTGTTAGATTTTATTACATTGTTTACTATTTCAGCTATCTTCAGTTTATATGCCATTGATAGGGGTAAGATGCGAAGCTGCTGAAAGAGTGGCCTGCTGGGGTGTGTATTATTTGAATAAGTTATCATACGAATAGCTCGTTTTTGAAGGCGAGAAACAGGATCTAGGTATGTTTTATATGTACCACCCCACGCTTCCAGGCAATAAGATAATTGACTGTGCACAAAGGCGAAATACAGAACGCGTAGAATTGGAAGATCAAAGCAGTCCCTGGCCTTTAGTAAAACATGACAACCATAGGCTAATTTGGAGCAAACATTATTAATTTGTTCTTTCCAGTGCATATCAGACGCGAACAGGACACCAAGATACTTGTATTGAGGCACCCTCAGCAGAGTCGTGTTGTCAATAGTTACAGATATACGTTCGTAGTTCATGTTCTTCTTGCGCGAGTGAAACACGGTGTACTTTATTTTCTCAGTATTAAGGGTTAACCGATTACTTTTAAACCACTGCGAAACTTCACCAAGCTCTTCATTAATTATACATTTAAGTGCCACTAAATTTTCCCCTGTAAAAAGCAGTGCAGTGTCATCAGCATATATTACAGCTTTCGAATATTTCAGCGTTGATGAAAGGTCATTAATATACAGGGAAAAGAATAGCGGCCCAAGCACGGAGCCCTGAGACACACCTAGATTAATGCTTTGCGGTAGTGAGGCTAAATTGTTCACGACAACATATTGTTTCCGTCCTGTAAAATAGCTTTTAATTAGATCACGAATTTTTCCTCTTAAACCGTAGGTTTCCAATTTCTGTTGTAGTATTGTGTGATCAACCGTATCGAAAGCTTTTGATATGTCTAAATATACTACTATGGCCAGCTTGTTATTATGCAGTGCAGAATTTATAAGTTGTGAAAGAACAAGAACTGCGGATGACGTTGACCTTTGGGGCCTGAAGCCATGCTGATTATGACATATAATGTTATATTTATTTAGAAAATTTTGTATACGTTTACAAAGAACCTTTTCAAAAACTGTATTAATTGCATTTAATACCGATATTGGTCTGTAGTTTCGCGGATCAGATCGCTCACCGCCTTTATAAATAGGTACAACCCTTGCAACCTTCAGCTCGTCAGGATATATTCCGTTTGCCAATGAATGGTTAAATATGTGTAGTAGATGGATCGCTAGTATATCAATGTTGTTTCTGATCAGTCTAACGGGTATTGCATCAGGTCCTGCCGCCTTGCCGGCTGAAAGGCTGCCGACTGCAGTGATTACTTCTTCTATGTCTATGTCAGGCAAAGCAAAACTGTTGTTAACACGTTCCGGCATCTTCGCCGTAGGTGCGTCAGCATGAACTTGCGCGGCAACCGTAGGCCCAATAGAGGTAAAATAGGTATTGAATGATTCTACTGTGTCTTCGTCAACTGTCTCAGGGAGTGTTGCCGTACTGGATCGCAGGCCGATTGCGTTGTTCACTATATCCCAATTTTTTTTTTGTATTTCCATGCGCCTGTTTCACCAGTGATGAATAATATTCTTTTTTTCTTTTTCTCATAAGAGATACAGACAAGTTCCTGCAGCGCTTATACTGGGTTAGGTAGTATTCGTTTGATCTCAACTGCTTCCATTTGCGATACCATTTGTCCTTATCTTTTAACACGGCTAATATTTCAGTATTCATCCAAGGACACGTTGGCTGGCTGTATTTATTGTGTTCGGCAGAGAGCTCTGTTCAATGGCATTTTTAAGGATCTCTAAAAAGTTGTTACACTCAGTATTGACGTTTTCATCACATGCCGTAGTGAAGTCGCCTTGTTCTAATGTTTCACGCAGTGCTACATAGTTTATCTTACTACGAATTTTACACTGCGTCAAGTGCGCTTGTGGAGGCAGGTCTTTTTCTATTACAAGAAAAATGGGTGAATGGTCGGCTACCACCTCAGCGCAGGTACCGGCCAGCACACCTGGGACAATATTACAGAGGGCGTGATCTATTAGAGTACTTGAAGTACTTGTTACGTGGGTAGGTTCTGTAATAATGTTACGTAAGGCAAATGATTCGAGAAGGAAAGTGTAGCTGTTCTGTACTCCATGTGATAGATCTAAATTGAAATCGCCCATTATGACAATATTAGAGCGACGCCCATGAAAACATTCTGTTAGAATCATTTCAAACTTCTCAAGGAACTCCGTTATCGATGTGTTTGGTGTCCGATAAACCACACCAACCATCAAACCATCCTGAAGTTTTATGAACAGGGTTTCAATGCAGTCAAAACTAACAGACGCCACTCCCATTAGCTGGTAGGAGACACTATCTCTGACAAACATCCCTACCCCACCTCCCCTTGCTCGTGTATCCCGTGGCTGGGATAAAAATTTATAACCCGGGAAAGAGACTACTTCATCACGCTTAAGCCACGTTTCACTCACGGCTATTACATCAAAACAGGATTCATACCTTGCCATGTGTACAATCAAGTTATTTAGGTTACTTCGTATGCTGCGCACGTTACAATGCAAAATTGAAAAGCTTTTATCACGCATCAAATCATCAACTTGTTGAAACGTAAAAGCCATGTCAAAAGAAACAGGAAAAATGTCATGCTAAGATCTGAACGACATAAAAAAAGAAAAGTCACACAACGTTGGCCAAGTCACCTTCACTTGTGATGTGCAGAACAGTAGAGTTGTCTGCCCTACGCATCAAAATTTTTCCTTGTGACAACCAAACAAACTTCCAGTTGTGGTCCTTAGCTGCTTTCTTTGCTTTAGATAGTAGTACTTTGTTTTCAACGCACAGGTGCTCATTAACAAACAAGGGTT
Organism: Amblyomma americanum; assembly: GCF_052857255.1. NCBI lineage: Eukaryota > Metazoa > Arthropoda > Arachnida > Ixodida > Ixodidae > Amblyomma > Amblyomma americanum. The sequence continues at coordinate 139,048,340 of NC_135503.1, forward strand.
CTTGTTCTTCAAAACCAAGCAGTCTCGTGTTCAGTTTGGTCTTTTTAGCTGCATTGAGCACTTTATCTCGGATAGACCTTGTGACAAACTTGACCACCACGTTTGGCTTATCCTTATCTTTAGAGCGCACTCGATGCACTACATCAATGTCAGAATCGGCAAGTGCGACACCCAGGCAAGAAGCCACCTTCTGAACAGAGTTTACAAGGTCCTCATTCGGAGCAAGCGGAAGTCCCTTGATTTCAAGATTTATGTTCCTGGTGAACTGTTTTAGCTCTAACATCTCTTTTTTGTCTCTTGCAGTTCATTTCTCAGAAGCTCATTTGTTTTCTGATAATGTTCATTTTGTTTTTTGACTTCTGCAAGCTCCCGACGAAAACCCTTCTGGGGTGCGTAAACATAACGCCTTCCAAACGAACAAATCAAGGGTAATGTGCTAGGACAAAATTTGGCATTATCGAGTGCAGCCAGAAGCGGCATAAAGCCCATATTTTGTTGCAGAAAAGGTTTTGAATGTACGGCTTATTTTTTAATGTTAATGGTACATACGTCTCTTGGGAGACATTTGTGGTACAGGGGTTAAAATAAAAGCCGAATGTGAAGGCTGCATCGATTCCAAACAACTTGCGAGCAGCTATCACATTTCTTTCCTTAAAGGTGTATAGACATATAATTTTGGGGGATTGTTTTCTTCTCTTCAATGATGCAGAAGGCACTACTATGCATGAATCACCATGTGGGATTCGCCTACGACCGATAAATAATTTATAATCGAATTGCTCTGACATGCTGTTCCGGTTTCGGTTTCGACAGCCGAACAGTGGATGTGACCTCAAAGTGTAATTATGTGGCACGTGAGACATGGAAGAACGTCAATATATACGCGGCTTCATCGTTTTAATTCACTGCAGTGCTGTAGCCAGCCTTTCTCAAGAGCCGGAATGACAGCGAGTGTGGAAGCAGCGATTATATTGCCGTTTTTTTTCATGCCTCACTTGGCCAATAACCACATTTTGACGTCACAATACTCATTTGGCTGTTGATTTTGAAATCGAAATAACACAAGAAAGAAATTCGATTTTAAATTATTTAGCGGTTCGTAGAAGAATACCACGTGGTAATGCATGTATAATAATGCTTTACACATCATTACAAACAAGGAAACAGGCACACAAGAGTTAGGAGTCTATGCTCCTTTAAAATCGGTTTAGTTGTACGAAGGCTTTTCAACAAGAGTGGCTCATATTGGTAGCAACGGCGGTGTACCGACTTATTCCAACACACTTTGCAGGCGCTCGCATCGTGTGAAGAAACAGGAAAGCCAGGGTCTGCCGTTGGTTCATCACCGCCAGGAGTATCTAACTGGTGCCAACAGCGGGCAATTTGTTGAGCCACTTCGCGGGACAGATTGTGTGCAAAAGACCGGTGTACTCGACCAGCCCTTCATCTGCAGAAGGGGCAGCTTGCAGGTTGCGCCATTAATTTACCTCGATATGCTTTGCAGGTGTTTTTTTCTTCGAGCCGTGAACCTGACTAGTAACATAATAATGCGCCTTTTCGCTGATTGTGACTGACGTTGTTGTTCATGCCATGTCTGATCCAGAGTGCCCTCTGTGCAAGAAACTTTGCGGAGACAGCGACTTCGTTCTTGCGTGTGTAGTACATGTCGCAATATCTGTGATGTTGAATCATACTGTGATACTACTGGTCAGTCACTAAGATCAGACAGTTGATCACTTCGGAAAAGCTGGAAATGTCAACCTTTTAGAGAAAATAAACCCAGTCATGATGCCAGTAGCATTGAAGTTGCATTGCAATTAGCAGTCGAAATTCTAAAGCTAAACCAGCTCATGCCTTAAAGGGATACAGCGCTAGACATGGAGTGCTTGGTTCACGACATACACATCAGGATTGATGACTTTCTGAAACGCTTCAAGGGTTCAGATAAGAAAATAAACTGACTTAAAAGAAAGTGTTGACAGAGCCTAAAAAAGGCAAGTTTTGAAAGGATTTCCAATAGGTACGAGGGACCGTTAATAAATTGAAATAGCGCAACAGACGCTTGAATCAGGAATTTAATGGCATATACCGGCAACGCCCGGCGAATACCTGCAAGATTTAAATGAATGACCTTTCTAGTGTTCTCGACGGTCCTTGTCTTGATTTCAATGACGTAGCTGACATCCATCGCCTCCAGCAAAAGCAGCTTAGGTCAAAGGCATGCTGCTACATTACAGCCGCTAGGTAGACAGAGGTTATGGCTGAAAAAGCGTAAACGTTTCAAACATAATGTGGCGAAAACATAACGGAACAAAACCTCAAGCTTCTTCAGGGAACAAAATACTCGTCTGCTAGTCAAGGATACATACCGCTGTGCTTGGCACACAAGCGGCAAAATTGTGCTGCAGATGGACGTAGGTAACCCGGCAACTGCCTTCAAATCATTATCCCCGTTCAACGGTCTGAATTCTGAATTGATACGCGAACTTGTGTAGCACGCAGTACGGGCGTTTGCTGCATGAAATTTTATATTTGAGCAGAAGGTACGAGCCTTTTTTTTTTAATTTTTAAAATCTAACTGTCTTCGCTGAGCGAAGTCTAAGGGTGTTTAATTAGAGCTGTGTTTTTATGCTATCAACTTATTGTTCACTGTGCTTCAACGCACTGAAACCTGGTGTGACAAGTTCATAGAAGAATGCACCAAAGTCATACTGTTGTCGCGTAGTGGTGTGTGGCAGTCCTGCAGTCATAAAGACAGCAAAAATGCACAAAAAGGAATCATTCGTTGGGCTGACTCGCACCTACAACGAGCTGGATGACTTGGCGGTGGCGATAGCAACAAGCGTGCTCTGCAGGGGTAAGCGATGTGTAGTAGACCAAATACTGGAGTCCCTTACAACGGGCCTTAGCAGGAGGGGCAAGAAGCTTACGATGTTGCACAATATAAATTCATAAGGAGGGCATGAAACATGTAGTAGTAAGTGGTTGTTTATTAAAATAATGACAAAAAGGAAGGAAAAAGAGTTTTGCTAGCCCCGGCATCTGCCATCAATACTGAAGCACCTGTGCTTGGGCAGCGGAAATAAAGGATAGCCGGGAGAATGGAAAATTGAAATGAAAGAGATGAGAGGACAGGAAGGGAGGATAGGGGGAGAGGTAATGTACACAAACCATTTACACAATAAGATATGTGCCCAGGTTGGGCGCGTGTAGTTCATGATGCAGCAAAAGCACGAAACATAAAAGCATGAAACACAAGTAACAATTCATTTCCGATAGAAGATTTTGAACAGTAACAGGCGCAAATTTATAGAAATGCGAAACGTGGCTATGTATAAGTGTCATCAATTTGTCAATAGAGTTAATGATAATATTCACATTAGAAGGCAGCTTGCTATATTCCTTAATTTTTTGTTTATAATGAAATACTTTCGAATATTTATTTTGGCGCCTTGTATGTAGAGTAGCACGGTGCCTAATATAAGGTTGAGGACTCATAGAAAGTTGGTGCGATATTTTGAAAAATGAAGCGTATGACATTGCGCTGGATTGACTCCAGTGCCTCAATATTCTGTTTGGCGTAGGGATCCCAGCCCGTGCAACCAGGCTCTAGTTTTGGTTTGATGAGGGTAAGCTAAGTGCTTTATTCTGGAAGGAGCGATTTTTATTTTGAGAAAAGTTGGCAATATAACTGTTCCAGCTTAGAGAGCTTTTTATGGTAACACCGAGATATTTACATTCAATAAATTCTATAAGGGCATGCGATGGATGGGTTTATGGAAAGAAGCGCACAAATTTTTGTTCGTAATATTGGTAATATAACTCAAGAAACCAGTGTTGAATGCCCCTCAAAGGAGGCCATCTAGCCAATGGCTTCGACCGTTCGTCATGACAACGCATTAATCCCATTTCGCGGATGCATCTGTCATTCACCTGTAATGTGACGGTAGGGGTTAATCGCGACATCATGAGAACAGACCAACTCCATTGTTGCAGCTGAGTATAATTAAGCCGGATGTTATCGTAACAGACCTTAGCGACCATTCGACTGTTTTTATCTTTCTGTCCGATGCGAGAGAGTGCCAGTAAGCATGAGAAAGTCTTTCAGCACAGTTCAGAAACAAGTTTACGAGAGTTCAGAAGAGAAACACAGAAGGCTGATGAAACTCGTACGGCGTTTAGGAATATATGTTTAGTCATGTATATACGTATTTTTTTCCAATTTGAAATGTTAGGAACGCAGAACAGTGCCTTAAGCTATAAGTAAGCAAGGATATCTTGGAAGAATTAATCTCAAGAACCGCCTTTATAGGAGCTTTGAAAATACTAGGGACTTTCACATTCTTAAAACATATAAAAGCTTGTGCAACAGGTTGGTTAAGATAACCAAAAAAGCTAAGAGATCGTATCACTAAGATTTTTTTTTCGCGTGATATGCAAAATTTCGGTCTTACATGAAGAAAAACTATATTCTCTACAGCATCTCAATTAAACTGAGGCTATCACTTGTGAAAGTGTTCAGGCATCCGCGTATTTATTTGCAAACCTGTTCAAAGACTTTTTCATTTACCAGTTTTTGAATTCTTTCTGGGTCGATAATTTGTTGCACCCAGCAAACATAACACCCCTTCAAAACACCTTATTTTTGTCTTCAGTTCACAGGTCCGGTTAGTATCATAAAACTAAATAATAGCAATGCATCACATTTGAATAAAAAGAGAAATAAACTGGCGAAGTATGTTGCAATTTTATTAGCTCACCCTATGAAGCGTATGTTAGGTTTGTAGACTGGCGCATTTCCGCAGCACACTGAAATTGCTGAAGTCACTGTAATATTCAAGAGTGCAGCCGGAAGACACGAAAACCTAGGAACCAATCACAGTTCCACTCTTTTTTCGAGTGCATTGGAAAAACTGATTTATTTACAACCCTTCCGCTTTTTAAATAGTAACTCTCCTAACTTAATTTCCAACGTGGATTACATAAAATATGTGCTACACAAAGTGCTTTACTGAAGAACAACGAAATTGTTATTAAAACTTTTAAAAAGCAATTCTTAACACAGGGTTTTGCATCGGCTTATCAAAAACTTCCGAGTGTGCCAGAGTTCTTTGCTTAAAGATGCGATTAAGTAATGAACATGGTGTCGCATATAATATCTGAGCCGCTTACTTATAGTGCCGCAAAGCGATACGTTTCACTAAATGAATAATCATCAGACTTAAAACCCATGACCGCCGACGTATCGCGAGGAAGTATTTTAGGATACATTATTTTGTGATTACACGAAATTATTTAACTAATATTAGGACCATAACTGTTACTCATTTGCAACGCAGGCGATAAAAATTTATCAGTTACAGGCAAAAATTTAAACACACTGAAGCATGTGAAGAAATATTGTCCCTCTAGCTTCGGCAAATGAAGTTTTTGTCAATAAAGTTCAGTATAGCAACAACAATCCTTTTCCGGCTCAAGAACACAGCCGATAATGCACCTAGAGCATCCTTTGGTATATACATAAAGGGTAGAAAGAGTGAAGTCATTTGAAGTTTTGGGAGTGCACTTCTCAAGCAATTTCAGTTGGAACCCCCACATACTAATATCCGAAGCAAACTATGCCGAACCAGAAGCCTACACATCATAGGTTCAAGCTACCAGACCACATAAAATTATTGCAGCCTACTTCGTTTATTTAGTCAAGTTTTTCTCCGCCCATGTGCTAAGAAAATTTTCGATAAGCTATTCTTGTTGCAGAAAAAGATAATTATGGTAATCCCTTATTATCGGCACTGGATAATTAAGGTACTCAATTTTTTACGAATATAAATTAGCGCGGTCATTTCATCAGCCTGTAAGAAGGAATAACTCGTTTCTAGCTTACACAGCAATGTTGAAAATAGTCAAGCGCATATAATACAGGCGGTTTTTACCCACAGTCCAAAACAACTATGGGTTACAATCTATGATGAAGATCCATTACAAATTTTAAGGGGAACAAGATGGATGCAAGAAGCTTCTTACGAGAAAGTTTGCAAGCTCTCTCTTTGTTTATTATCAGGGCTTCAATGAGTGCACGTTTCATTTTTCCACCTTCACTTTTCTTAATTTGTTCTCATAAATGCTCTTATGTTTGTTTTGTTAATTTCCCAGTACTTATCTACATATATGCACGCGCCCAAGTGCGTCCCGGCCACCGCTGTGGCTTAGCGGTTATGTAAGGTGCTCGGCTGCTGACACGAAAGACGCGAGTTAGGTCCCGGCAGTAGCAGTCGAATTTCGATGGAGGCGGAGTGCTAGATGCCAGTGTGCTGCGCGATGTCAATGCACGTTAAAGAACCCCAGGTGGCCGAAATTGTCATGAGCCCTCCACTACGGCGTCTCCCATATCCTGAGTTGCTTTAGCACTATAAAACCAGACCAAGCGTTCTGTTTACCATCTGCCTGTAGCCGCCATTCATTTATCAGAGCTGTACACGGGACACTTCCACATGAGAAACTCACTTTACACAAAAACGCCTTGCTATCCAGGCCGGGGCGGCCAACCGATCAATCTGTTGATGACAGAAGTTTTTTTTCCGGCTGGGCACCACTTTCGTAATAAAAAAGGAAAATAAGTGATTTTATTTGATTTTAAATGCAGCTATCTTCCCGTCTTACCTGGCTTGAGGATTTTGTTGATAATGAAAGGAACAGTGATGAATCCATCTCTGCGGGACCCAGCAAGGGCCGTGCCAAACCATACTGCACAAAAGATAAAAGGTGTTAGCGAAATTACCCTTGTGAAATCTAACCTTTCTAATGCCAAGCTTTGCACGAGTTGGAATAGCATTCATCGCATGTGGCTGCCACTTTTCTGTCAGAGTCTTTTGTTGGGGTTTACGGTAACATCTATTTCATATTAAAGCATCGAAGGTACTGTTTATGCATTTCTGCTTCCAATGATTACGTGTTAATCACAGCATTTGCAATCGCTGTTCAAGTAAATTTTCGCCTAGAAAGCAAGACTTGAGAAGTATATGATGACTAAATATTTAATAAATATGAGGCTTCAGCACAAACATATCAGCTAAAATTATTATGCATAGAATGTATAATTAACCCAGCAATCTGTTTATTTAGTATGCTGCAGAGTAATCACCTACTCCGTTCGCCTGTTCGTCACTCTTCCTCTTGGATAATTCTATTGTTCTTTTGTTTATATTTCTTGTTCGGTTGCTTTGGGGACAAATAATTTACCTTAGTCCCACTTGCCTGTTCTTGCCTCCCTGAAAATAACTGAGAAAACGGGGCCGACACACCGCAGTTTTCGAGATAAAACCTACTAGTGTAGCATAGAAAATGCACAGCGCCCTGCGCCCGCGTTAGTGACGGCTTGCCAGAACTTTGGCGGTGTAAAAATCACGCATTTAAGGTAAGTATTGATGGGACTAACTGCGGATGAAGTGCCGTCAGATTACCTAATTTGGCGAGGCATCTTACCTTAGATAGGTTGACTTTAATGTTAACCACAACATGACTTCCGGAATTCACATCAAAGAGCACAAATCTATCGCGTTCTGCGATACTGCAAAGATGCGGTCAGTGAAAACACGTTATCCGACTTCCACACTATGGGGATACTGCCTAATCAACTTCTTCGCAAAAAAAGAGACAGTTTTGAAATAAATCCTTCAAAAGAGTACATTCTATATTACGCGAACCATTAGAATTGTAGCAATGTACCAGTAATGGACAGGTTATAAATGCGTACCAAATTCAACTTTTTCGCAAGCGTGGTATCTCATGCGTTCTCGGCACTTTGAGGTGTTCATAACAGCACCCTCTTCTTTCGTGAACATCTCCTTGATGTCTTGGGGCGGGCAACCACCTGCAGAAGTTTGGTTACATTGAAGTAGGTAAAGAATAATGGGGGCGTAGCTCACCAAACATTTCGCACAAATGTGCTTCGTAGGAATCAAGATCCTTTCTCGAAGTCAGTAATGATTTGTCTTTCAGGAGCTTGGCTGTCGCACAACGTTTTCATGCAAAAAACAAATAGCGAATCTGACAAAAAAACCAACTTAATTAACTCAAAGCACTATTAAAGGGACGATGAAATTTTTTTGATTGGGATATTCTAGTTCGACAGATCTGTAGAGGTGGTCGTTGTGGGTAGTTTCGAAGAACTGCTTGCTGGGTGAGTTGGTGCATGGGTATTGTTAAGAACAAATGCGCACACATAAAGGACGAACACAGGAAAGATGATGTAGACGGAAAGGGCGCATACTATCAGCTGGTTTTATTCGGATCAGTGCTCCGTATATAAGCATGTACACATGTGCCTAAACGAGAGGGGGGTGGAGGCGAGAGAGAGGTCAAATCAAGCCCAGGCACAAATCAACAAAATGCGAGCAGAAAGTTTTTTCCGCACTACACAGGGTAACTGGTGTGTCACTAATACATTCATCGCCTTTTAACTTGATGCAGTATGCTTCTAGCAGCACACGGCCTACTCTGTCTTTACTTATGCCAAGAATCGTGACACTCTAGGGCCGTGGCTCACAACCATTGCATGTAACGCAATAAGACGGGACATTTACTTCTTTCGTCTTCCGAATTCATCGTGCGTGTTCACCTGAGCGTTTGTTCCCGCAGCGGCTTGTCTATCCAACTGTATATTATGAAATAATTATTAAAAATCACTGCTTGCAATAGCTCGCAACAGATTAGGTCGACACCTCACTGCGTGTCCTCTGTCCCGATGACGTCAGTGAGCCGTCTGGGCGAGCATAGCCAGAGCTTTCAAATTTCACTCGAATACCTACAAAGGCAAGTTATACAGATCTGTTGCACTAGAACATGTCCGTCGAAATCATTTCAGGAACCTTTAATGTTCATCCTGGCCCATTTTATTTCGTCCCCTTTTCGGAACGGAAAGATATTCTTCATCCTCTTGGCGAGTATAAAGCTTTCTGTAGTCGTCCTATATAAGTTTCTGCTATCCTAGTTTCTGGAACACAAGGCCTGTGTTGCCGTTCATCGCGTCAGCAAACAGTTGAGAAGAAAAGTGGAGCTCGTTGTCATAATGAAACCTGTGCGTTATAGTAACCTTGCGAATCAAAGCTAAGACTAAGCTATCAAGGCTAACTGCTAATATAACACAATTGGTGAAATCACTGTTTTAACTTTTAAATAGAGGCGAAAAACAAAAATTTCGTAATAAATTTGAAATGCCACAAGGAACTATATTTCGCGGAGTTGTTGTAGAGGTAGATTAATATGAACGTTTCTTTTTCTCAGACACCTGGAGGCTTGTAGGAACACAAAAAACTGCGAACGCTTCCACACACTCGTAACGAGTGGAACCTAGCTAACCTGAGCATGAAATTCTGAGAGCGACCCAGGAAACACTGCATGGTGCGTGTTATTCATAAAATGTCCTTCAATATCGAAAAAAGAATCTCGCGCGCATATTCAGTGAGATTAGAAAACACTTCCATATTATTCCTATTGTTACGAAAATTACAGCCTCAAAATAGTTTCTTTATGCATGCTTAATTTTTCACTACGAATTTTATGATTCTAGAAGAGTTGAAGTGTTAATTAGGTTATCTTTGAACACCAAATATCTAAGATATTTTTCTCCTTGAAGTAGGCTACAACAAACATCATTGTACAGTTTCAAGTACGCAAAATCTAACATTTTTCTGCAACTTTGGCTCATCTACAACCTGTAGGTGCACCCAAAACAGCAGCACCAATCTGAATGCAAAGACGCATTATTTGAAAAAAGAAGGCGTTTTCTTGCTGAGTGTCTGATTTAATGCATTGTACCAACTATAGCAGTTATAGAGTTTATTATAACTGTCACAGGACTAGAAAAGGAGCTGCTCGTGTAGCTTACTTTCCAGGCATCTGCACACGTCAGAGTGACCCTCATTGTCATCGTAGCAGTCGATCTTGAGCAAGGGACTGGTGCTGTCTGGCGAGTAGAATTTCCGGCAAGATATATCTGACAAAGAAATGGCAAATTAAGACAAACTGAGGCTGTAACCTTGGAAGCCCAGAAAAGACCAACAAACACCAGAGCTTCGCATTGCGACAAGCCCAAAAACCTCCTTCCAATGATGCATTTGTGTTCTGCCTACAGTACCAAGCCTGTACAGTTTGCCAGGCGTATGGCACATCCATGGATGATGAAAAATATTGCGACATTGCACAACAGAAAAGGACATGGCACGAATCTCTGCCGCATTCTCTTAGTTTTCTTTTCTTATGTTTGCCTGCGCTTCATGACGAAGAGATACTTAACAACTCTCACGTCGTTCAGCGCCACATATAGTGTGCATTTGGTACAATGTTTAGGAAAATCCCCCAAGGGTGAGCAGGATTATATTAAAGAAGTAAATACTCATCGGCATCCACCCAAGCGTAGCCATACCGCTACAAAGAAAATCTGCACAGCTCCCACAGAAATTTCGTAGTTAAAATAAAATTCGTCCTGGTCCGAGGTTTGAATCCGGGGCCGCCGCTTCACGGTCACCCTACGAACTGAGCTAACCGGGAAGGCTAGTGTTGTATATTTGGTTTCGGTTTTGGCTTGTTGATTGCCGCCGCTAGGGGCACCAGTGTTGCCCTATGTATATAAGCATGCGTATCCTCCAATAAATGAAAGTTGATGTACGGGGTGCTCGGCAGGCGCAGCCGCGTCTCATTCGTCGGCGTTTCATAACATTGGCGACGAGGGTTAATCGTTTCGGGGAGGGGGGGGGGGGGGGGGCGTGATTTTCGTCATCGGCTTTCCGGCGCCACGAGCATTTCAGGGCTCGCCCCGCCGCCCCCGTTCCTGCCGACACCTGGTCGTCCTGCTATTGCACGGCCGCACTGGCTCCGCATCTTCGAGAAGTTTCTGCTCGCGTCGGGTGTCTCCGACTGCACGCCCGATCGTCGCAAGGTCATGCTACTTCACAGTGTCGGCGTAGAGGGCCAGCGCATATTTTGCGCACTGCGGCTTCTATCTTCGGACAACGATAAGCCCGGTGAGCAAACTGCTAGTGATAAGTCATCAGGAGATAGCAAGGGCACCGCCGACACACGGCCTGAACCGTCGCCGTGCGACATCGCAGTCGCAGCCCTGCACGCTCATTTTACAACAGCAACCAATGTTGTCGCCGAGCGACACCGTTTCGGTAACCGTATTCCGCAAGCCGGTGAACCTATAAATGAATACGTTACCGCATTGTGTGAACATTCTGCTTTGTGCTCTTTCCCTTCCCTGGAAGATTCGCTGCGTGACCAATTTGTTGCGGGTGTGGAGTCTCAGAGCTTGAGTGAGCGATGAGGGGTCGTCTCTATCGTTCGCTAGAGCTGTAATCATGACAACACAGTTTGAACAGGCAACCAACAATTTACAAGAATTTGCCTCTGCAGATGTTGCACGCATAAAAACTCGTGAAAACGCGCCAGCACGAGCATCATGTTCCGAACGCAGCTCGAAGCGTTCACGTAGCCACCAGTCAACTTGCTACCGCTGCGGGTCAGTCCAGCACAATGCCGCCTCAGTTCGCTGTCCTGCCAAAAAGAAGCGTTGTCACCTTTGTGGTATCATCGGTCAATTTCGCTCTGTTTGCAGCAAACGAGATGTCGCTCTAGTTCATGAGGTGGAAAGTGAAAATTCATCCATCGAGGAAGTTTTTACCATTCTGGCTGTGACAACGTCAGCTCGCCCTGCAGTTAATGTTACCGTGGCGATTGGTCGTACGGACATGACTTTCCTCGTGGATTCGGCGTCATCGGTTTCCATTATACGGTATCCTGTTTAGGCAGCATTTCGAAGGACAGGCGCTTTCTCACCATAAAGTTAGGCTAGTAGAGTATTCAAAGAAGTCAATTTTTGTCCGTGGCTGTTTTTTCGCTGAAGTTACATTTATGGACTGCATAACATGCCTTCCCTTCTATGTTGTTGAACAAGGCAGCTCACTACTGGGTATTGATTCCATCAAAGCAGTAGGTCTGCAAATAGATGTCTCGTCGCTTTGGTGTCTTGAAAGAACGCTATCTACTAATTCATGGAGGGAAGAGACCTCTGACCATATAGAGGCAAACCAGCCCATTAACTTCCCAAAAAAATTAGTGCAATAGTTTGAAACTTCATTCGAACCAGAGCTTGGCCTCGGGAAAGGTTTTGTTCACCGTATCAAAACGCGATCCACACTGCAGCCACTGGCATCAAAACTTAGGCGCCTTGCGCTCTCATTGCGACCATTAGTCTCGGAAGAACTTCGTCGGTTGGAAAAGATTGGCGTGATAGAGCTCGTGGAGGCATCGGAATGGGTGTCCCCCATTGTGGTGGTTAAAAAGAGGGAGGTATTCGTATGTGTGTAGACCTCAGAGAGGCAAACAAAATCATCGTTCCAGACAGCTTTCCCCTTCTTCATACTGAAGAGCTGTTGCATAGCCTAGTGGGGGCCACACATTTTTCTAAGCTAGACCTCGCGTCTGCTTATCACCAGGTCTTGCTTCACCCTGAGAGCCGCGACTTGACTGCATTTATAACCCACGACGGCCTCTTTCGTTTTAAGCTTGTGTGTTTCGGACTGGCTTCCGCGCCCTCCGCGTTTCAGAGTATGATGTCAAAAATTCTACAGGGCAGTAACGGCGTCCTTTTCTACATTTATGATGTCATTGTATTCGGGAAGGGCAGACAGGAGCAGCTAAAAAACCTTGCCGCAGTGCTAAAGCGCATAAAAGAGGCAGAACTCAAGCTGAACAGGAAATGTGTCTTCGAAACGCAAGAACTCTCCTTTTTGGGCCACGGGGTAACAGCAAGCGGTATTATTCCATTGAGAGAAAAGGTTTCCTTCATCCAGGATACCCCGGCGCCCACTGATGCAGCCGGACTTCGATCGTTTCTGGGACTGGTCGAGTACTACTCAAGGTTTATTCCCAACTTTGCCGACATCGTCGAACCAATGCGTGTTCTTTTCAGAAAGGGGCAGTCATTGTTTAGTCTAGCGAGGTCGATGCCAGCTTTAGAAAGGTGAAAGAGTACTTGCGTCCAGCACCGTACTTCGAATGTTCGATGCATCCCTTCCAGTTGTCATTTCCACCGACGCTTCCGACTGCGGGTTTGGAGCGGTTCTACAGCAGGTGGACAGACATGAACTGCACACGGTCGCCTTCGCGTCTCGAGTGCTTTCGCCAGCAGAGAGGAAATATTCAGTAGGAGAGCGCGAAGCACTCGCGTGTGTTTGGGCTTGTGAGCGGTGGCATATTCACCTGTGGGGATGCCATTTCTTCCTTCTGACTGACCATCAAGCCTTGGTCACATTGCAGTTAACTCAAGGACCAGGAAGGCGTCCCTTGCGGGTAGCACGATGGACAGAGCGCCTCTTACGGTACAACTATACCGTCAAGAATCTCAAGGGGTCGACAAACCGAGTAGCGGATGCACTTTCACGTCTCCCCGTGTCACCATCGCAGGAAGAAGGAACTTTGTTAGATGAAGTGATATCGGTTCTCTAAACCCCTTCATGCATCACGAGAGAACAGTTGGAGCAGGACCAGCCTGGTGATAGCGTGCTGCAACAAAGCAAGGCATATATCCAATCATTCTGGCCGGCACACAAATCCTTAGCGGATGAGCTGCAACCCTTCTTCATAGTACGCGATGAACTTTCAGTGTTGGACAATTTGGTCTTGCCTGGAGAACGGCTTGTGGTTCCCGCATCACTTACGTAACAGGTCATTGCCGCTGCTCACGAAACTCATCCCAGAGTGGTGCGAACGAAAGCACCGCTGCGAGAAAAATTTTGGTGGCCAGGCATGGACAGGCAAGTAAAACTAGCCATCCAAATGTGCATCATATGCCAGACCGTGGACAAGAGCCCCGAGGTCAAGGCTACATCATTGGAACCGATCCCGTTACCAGACCAACAGCAGCTGAAGCTGGGAATGGACATTGTCCATTTGAGAGAGCACCGCACGATTGCAGATACGCAATCACGTTGGTCGATTACTATGCAAAACGGCCCGAAGTGCACTTTTGCAGTGAAACCACCACCCGCACGGTAACAAACTTCTTGCTGTCGGTGCTCGCGCCCGAAGGCTGCCCGGAACAAATTGTTTGCGACAACGAGCCACAGTTTTCATCTCGGGAATTCGAAGCTTTTCTAAAAGATCCTGGTATCTGCTTGAGACGTTCGTCCGTGTACTACTCACAACCAAATGGCCAAGTAGAGCGCTTTAACAGGGTTTATAAAAGCTACATTGAAGTAGCTACACTATATCAGCGTCCCGTGCGCCAGGCGATAACAGAATACCTGGGCGTCTACCGTTGCACGGCACACGCCACAACTGCAAGTGCCCCGGCCCTTCTCCTGCACAGACGGTTGCCAAGAACTCGGCTGGATGTAATCGGGCAGCCGTCAGCCATATTATTTTCTGACCCTGGTTCGCAACTTCGCCACCTACACGAGCGAGTGAAGCAAAAACAAAATTACAGTAAAAGATACACGGACGCTCGGAGGGCCGCTCGAGAAACAAGGGTGGATTGCAGGCGACCTCCTCCGAGTCAAGAAACCCAGAATTTTCTTTAAAGGTGACCTGGAATTCAGTTGCCCAAGAAAAGTGATCAGCAAGAAGGGACCATCGTCTTTCCGCCTTGACAACGAAAAATGTTGTCAAATATGCCACGAGCATCTGCTACCCTTCATACGTGGGGTAAAAGAAACTGTACAGCTAGACAGGGCCCCACTCAGGAAGCGACCACCGGGACATCAGCTGTTGTGGCAAAAGAGCCTGCCTTGGCACCTGTAGCTGGCAGTGAGCCCAAGTTGATTCCAGTCGCCAGTGGTTCCCCTAAAGAAGCAGAGCCGCAAAGAAGGGTACAGCCAACAAGAAATAGGCGACCCCCAGATCGCTACGGCTACCAAGTACGATGGGTGTTGGTGTTAATAAGATCGGGTTAGATCCCTCGCGAGTGTTATACGCGTATTTCATTGGGACTACGAAAGACAAACACTGAGATGGCTTGCTTTTGTTTTGCTGTTGTGCGTTTTTGTGTTTTGTGCTTTTCGTTACAGCGTACAGACAAGAACGCTGTTTTCACTCTAATTTTGTATAGATGCATTAACCTACTACTTTACTAATACGTATATCTTTGTTTTTGTAAGAAAGAGAATATGTTGTATATTTGGTTTTGTTTTGTCCATCGCTGCCGCTAGGGGCACGAGTGTCGCCCTATGTATATAAGCATGCGTATCCTTGAATAAAAGAAAGTTGATATGCGGGTTGCTCGGCAGACGCAGCCGCGTCTAATTCATCGGCATCTCACGCAGATATAAAAGCTAGCATATGGTAGGGCGAGAGTGAATTGATCAACAATTCGAAGTTGGAACGGTTTGTAAAGTTATGTCGCGTGCGCGAATACCTAACTGGTGTCGAGGCTGTGAACGAAAGGATGGCGACTTCAACAAGCATAGTGATATTCTTTCTGAAGTAACACTATTCGCTCTCAGAAAAAGCTTGTGCCGGACAGCAAAAATGCTAAACTAAAAACTAACGCAACTCGTTTTATACATAGTGACACAGCTCTAGGAAACTCATTTCCTTTGTAAATTTTTTTTTTTGAGGGAAGTAAAAGAGCGACTTAGAAAAAAAAAACAGACAGCTTCACTCTCGTGTATGACGTAAGTTGCATGGAAGAACATTGAATGCAAAGTAGATTTTAAAGACGCTAAACGTATTAACAGCGAGTACGAAGTGACCATAGTTATTAATAAGAGGAATGAGAAAAAATAAAACATGCAAGCTAGTAAAGGTCAACTGACACTTATCTATTGCGTGCCTGAAAGGTTTCAGAGCTTTAGGTATGGAAGGCGTGGAGGATACTGGAGTACACATAAGTATCCTTTAATTTTCAATTGCATTGACATATTAGACAATCCTAAAGACTAAATGCAGCGGGTAATGGTGGCTTACAAACGCCGATATATAACGGTTCGCTTGAAGCATTAAATGAGTTGAAATGAGGTAGTCTTCAACATTCTACCCAAGAAACAACAGTTTACGCCGGACGGCGAGGCATCGGGAGTATAGAAGAATTACGACGCCTGAACTAACTGGCGCTGTTACTCAGTTACCACGCTACTGAGGGCAAGGAGGGATAGAATGGGGCCTCTTAAACCTATACGTGCATAATATGACTAACGAGGTGTTTTCGTGGGTCACTTGGTGCAGCTTACTAAAAGTGACCAGGCTGAAAGGTTTAGCTGTTGTAGCGGTTGTAGGGTTAAATTTGTATCTCGCTTACTTTCTCTCATGCCTTATAAGCGTAGCTTTAGAGCACAGTGACTCCTATAGTGTACCACGCCAACTGACACACCTCAGCCCCTTTCTTCAAAATGAAGTCACTTCGGGGGAGAATTAAAAAGACGGTCGAAAGCAACACTTTACTTGTACGCTGACGCATGCGACTTACCGGGGTCGTAGTAGGCGTACGCCTTCACGGAGCCCGAGTGCAGCTTGCCGACGCCGAATGCCTGCTGCAGGCCAAACTCGACGCACACGTTGGCGTCCGAAGGAATGGTCGGCAGGTAGAAGACCACGCTACGCTGGCTCAATTCGTACGAGTCCACACGTTTGTCGGCCACCAGCTGAGACAGTGCAAATAATGGGGTGTCGAGGTAAGATCTCCGATAATGAAGTAGTATCAGCCCGCCTCCTATTGTAGTAATTTCAAAATGTTTTAACAACGATCTATAGCCGTGACGTTATAGCTGGACTGGACACAAGCCTTCGTGAGCACGGCGATACTAGTCAAGACCTCACGGGGCATAATACTAGGTGCTTCATGTGTGTCTCATGTGTGTTACGTAGCTTTAGTGCGTTAACACTAGATGGGTCACTGGCGACACAGCCATGACTCCTCATGTTGAAGCCGTGCAGTAACTCGGGTAAGCTCCGCGGAGCGTCGCGCCAGCTGCAGCCGACTCGAGAGAGGGTGTGAAGATGAAGAGCGACAAACGCGGTTCCGTGCACGTGCGGATATCGGAAATAAAAGGCGAATGCTGAGGTCCCCGGAGGCACGTGCAGTGCAGTAAACGGTAAATCATGGAGGAAGCCAGTCTTTCGAGAGGTTCCCAAACCGAACAAAGTGCGCGGTGAGCTGAACAGCAATGCTAAAAAAAAAAGAGAGAGCGACAACCTGAGTCAATCGATCCAGTGAATATAGAGAGGCGGTAAGCCGAGGCGATGCGGCGAAGAATGTACAAGCTTGCGAAACGGGATGCGGAAACAGACCAAGAAAGAGACACGCGAAGAGAAAAAGAAGCGAATGATAAAGCCGCCAGAGGATGGTGCTGCCGAGAGGCATGTAAGTACAAGTGTCTTTTAGATACCACCGAACAGAGGGAACGGCGACTCGCAGCGCAATGAGCAGCTCACAGTGCTCACCGCAGATGGAGAGCTGAGGAACGACTGCAAGAACATACAGGTGCAACTCAAATTTACCAGCTTAATGAAACCTAAACAAAGAAAAACAAAGGCAAACTTGTGAACGCGCCAAAGTCGCATATACCCTAGCCAGGTAAATCAGTGGCAATTTTTTTTTATTTGCGGGAAGTGCCACGTTATTTTTAGCATTATGTAATATACAGTGAAACCTCCTTGATACTTTCCCGGTTCATAAAATTTCCCGGTTCGTACGCTCAAAGTCACGGAGATTAAAAATGTCCCGTAGAGTTACACAATATTTTTTCCTGTTAATACGTTCCCGGAAAACACGATTTCGCAGCAACTACGCCTAAAATGTGGTCAAATTGTTCCAGTATAAGGCATTTATTGACCAACCGCACATGTGCAAACATACAAGTGGGCAGAACGAGAGGGCACGCGACGTGTTTTGTTTTTGTTTTTTGCGACAATCACCCGTTGTGGTGGCTTCTTTGCAGTGCCTTCTTTCGACGAGGCGGAGCACCTCCACGACCACCACTTCAAGAACAAAAAAAAAAATCAAATCGGCTCGCTAGCATTCCCGATGGCCGTTTCTGCAGGGGCGAAATATGAAGAGGAGAAACGCTGAGGTTTCTTAACGGTGCATAAGGAAAAGGAGGCGAAGGTTCTACGAACTACAGCGATGCGCTTATATACCAATGGTCCGGGTCTGTGAAACGGAGCTTAATAAGCAGAAACGCTGCGACAATCAGCCGCCGCGGTGGCTTTCTCACAGTATTTAGGTGAAAAGGGGCGAAGCATCCGAAATGACAAGGAAGAGATTTTGGTTACTTTCGTCACTGCCGTTGACGGACCGGATGCGTTACAAATTTCTTTCCGTGCTAAAGACAGCGCGAACGCGGACTGAATTCAGCGAGCACTGGAATAGGGTCTGTGCAGCTTTTGTGCGAAGAAATGCAATAGACATTTTTAAGTCAAAGAGTCAATAAATGTCTTTTCTGCTCATTCAACCGCTACATTTTTCAAATCAGGCGGTTTGGATCACATATTTTCTCGGATAATGAGTTTTTTCCCGCAATTAAAAAAAAGTATCAACGACTTTTTCCTGTATATAATTCTGAGACCTCATATGATAGTTAAGAGTGGATGCATACATACATCGCGTATTGAGAACTTTTTCGTCCCAGTAATCGGCGAGGTGTCCAAAAGCGCCCACTGTGTAGTTTTGCTCAATTTATTTTCCGGCGCGTTACCTAGATAATATACAAATTACTTTTACTCTTGTGATTATAAGGACATCTTACACCTTACACGCGTTTCTTCTGTCTAATGTGAGCGGAACGTGTGCGCCTAATTGTGTGAGCACGCCGTTTCGGGATTTCAGAACCCGACGTTCTTTGTTGCGTACTTTGCCTTTGGCAGGTCGCAAAAAATTTTTAGGGCTCAAAACTTAAATACAGTAGATAGAAACAGTCGCACTGAAAATGCTTGCTATGTAAATTTTCTCCGAGGAACCTTGTGAGCATATTTCGAATGTTCTGCCTATAAATTCATTAGCAACAAATTAGGCGGAATATGACATATACACATGAAGTGTCAAGCGCACAAGTTACAACGACTTAAACATTGGGCCGACATTTCACTAAATCTCTGAGCCATTGCTCCTGAAGATACAACTTTGGAAAATTCAGTGCAACATAATGTTTCTGCAATCCATGACGAGTTGAAACCCCGCATTCCAATTTCCCAACTTTCAATCATTAGCAATACTTCTGGTCTAGTCACCAACTCATGTTGTTCACAGTTACCACAAAGCGCGAATGCAATCGTATGCGAAGATAATCGTAAGCCTCAAACCTAGAACGGATACCGCTAGACCTATGCAAAATGCTTGGTCTGGTGCAGGTGGCCCAGGAAGGCTACCGCGGCCACATTTATTAGAGGGCTGCCAGAGAGGAGACAGCAGCGGGGCGGTGGCAGCGGTGTCCGGCCCTGGCCAAGGTCCTGATCGTTCCCCTAGCGCGTGCTGGGGAAACTTCGGCCTCTTCGGCATTTCGCTAGTTCCGGCCGCGTGGTTCGCTACACGGCTCCCCCTTAGGTTATGAGTCAGTACGTGAAGCCGGTATGTGAAGAATCGTGCAGGGCGTCCGGGTTCCGAATGTGAATCTCAGGCGGGCGACCCTGGCTGTGGCGCTGCGGCCGATCTTTCGGAGGGCGTTGAGGGACGCGTAGTGGCAGTTGAAGGATGTAAGTAGGCCTGCGACGTGGACCCAGTGCCGGCGTTTGTGGTGCAGCAATTATCGGCTGGCGCTGGACGGACGGCGCAGCAGATGTAGCCAAGTGTATTGCGGGTCACGAGAGTCGTGCGACGGTTACCAGTCCAAGCTACCCGGTACCCAGGCGGGCAGCTACGGGAGGCACAGCGAGGGGCCAGGCGAAGGAATGGCTGTGGTGGACTGCATGTGACCGCTGGGAGGCGCACACAGCCAGCCGTGGACTGACTGGCCTGAACGCGATGCGCGGCCGCACGAGCTAGGGCGCCCTTGCCACTAACGCCGAGCCGTTCACGAAGGAGGATGCCGGCTAGGTAGCGGCAATCTGAGGCGGCCGCGGCAGCGTGGCAGCAACCGTGGGCACGTCCGCGGGCCGGGCCATCCTTGTTATCCTGCTAGAAAGGAGCTGATGAAGTTTCAGCGTGATTGGAACCTGATTCTGTTGTTGGGGGAAAGGTTGTGGGCGGTAGTCTCCCATTGAACCGGCGTGTGGCTTCCGCCGAGCCACTGGAATCAGGCTTCTTGGAATATTCGAACACTGGCAGGGAGCAAGAAGGGCCCACATTAGTAGCCTGGTTTTCTTGAGGACAGGCGCTGGCACCGGTTCGGGGTCCTTGTCATGCAAAGAAGGGCGGGTGACTATCGCGATGCTCGGTACCGCTGTCACCAGTGTGGCCTGCTCACCCTGCTTCGTGGGACGCTTACTGCGTTGCGGACCTTTGGAAGGGCTGGGGATGTGGCTAGCAGGCTCGGGTTTTTCTGAGAGCTCTTTAAGATTAGCAGGCCGCGGAGTCGACGTCGCTACGGAGGCCTGTGGAGGTGCTGGATGCTGGGATGAGGCAGAAGGGGGTGCCGGAAACCGCGACAAGCATGCTGCTGCAGAGCGTGCCATGTCGACAGGAGTAAGTGGCGACAACGTAAGTGGAGGGCGGTGTGGTGGGGACTGGGCAGACGTGGTTGCAGGCTGACACGAAGAAACGCAAGGAGGCATGTCCGAGGAAGCGCAGATGGCACTTGTGGGAGCAGGACAAGCGGCGAAGCCCATGCTGAGCCTACCTGGTGTGTCGTGGAGAGGGACGGCTGGGCCGGAGACGCTGAGCTGGAGCAGCGGGGAGGCGGCCAGCGGCTGCCGAGGCGGGCAGTGCTGTGACGAAGGCTGCGTGGGCGATAGCGAGGCTGAGGCTGGGCCAGCTGCTGGCACCAGCGAAAGCGGGTCTGGTGCGTCGTAGAGCGGCAGCGGGCAGAAGGAGACGCCGATGTCCGCCAGAATGGCAGCGCGCAGCTCGTCGTACGGCCGGCTGCCGAAGGCAGGGTAGGCGATTCGGCGCAGCAGGTCGGGCGGGAGGATATCGCAGAGGACTGCGTGTATGAATGGCTGGATGGTGATGCCGTTCAGGTACAGCGCAGCCTCGAATTGAGCGAAGCACCCGCCGACGCCTTGAGGCCGGAACGCCGGAAGCGGCGCGTCGAAGGCTGGGTCCTGCCAGCCCGCCATCCGGGAACGCAGCTGCGGGAGAAGGTGCGGCTCGACGAGCCACCACAATGTGGAGGTCGCCCAGGAAGGCGACCGCGGCCACATTCATTGAGGGCTGCCCAAGAGGAGTTAGCAGCGCAGCGGCGGCGGCGGCATCCGGCTCTGGCCAAGGTCCCGAGCTTTCCCCCTAGCACGTTGCTGTTGCCTCAAATACGATGACACATACCCACGGTGGGGGATTGGCCAGGGCCTAGCACGTGCTGGGGAAACATCGGGCTCTTCGGCATTTCGCAAGTGAAGGCCGCGTGGGTCGCTACACTCTCAATGCGCTCCAGTAAAGAATTTTGAAGCCTATATATACCGCAACCAGCTGATACCGCCCGTACGTTGCACTACGGCAAGTTGTAACCAATGCGGCACACTACAAATAACTACTCCGTCTTGAGTTAAAAATGTTTAGTGCATTTTTTCGCTACTGACTACTGGCTGCCATTGAGTTCCGCAGAGCTGCCCGTACGCGCAACTAAATGGCAGAATATAGCAGGCTTCACGTGTACAAGATGTCTTGTCATGATTTCGGTGAGCGGGAGAGAGCGGTTCGATGCTAACCTTGTCCAAGTCGGACGACACGGGCTTGAAGCCGGTCAGGAGACCTACGTCCAGAACGACCATGCCTTTCAAGTTCTTTTCAAGAGACCTGCAGTAAAAATACGTGAATGACAACGGCGTTTATGTACGGAACGACACTTTATCCAAGCTATACAATTATGTGGCCCTTTTAGGAGCATATTCAGATTTCATGTTGGCAATTTGGCTGTGTTGTTAGCAAAGTAGTGAGGTTTACCTCCGCTGAGCTGCATGTTCGTCGCCTTTTTTTCCAGATGTTTTTGGTCATCCCCACCGTATTAGCAGAGTCGACAAAAATACATTACATACCACCTGAGCTTAGTCAGCGACGTTGCAGTGCGCTGCTACACTGTTTGGTGCAGCATTTTAACGGGCTAAGGGACTTTATGGGTGAAAGCATTGCGAGATATGTGGCATGCTGCAATGGAACGCTGCGGACTGATTTCGACCTTCCGGGATTCTTCAACATGCACTGAGCTCTCGCAGGTCTCTGGCGTCTTTCTATTCTGCCTCTATCAATATGCATCTGCCACGGGCGTGACCTTTGAAAGGTAAATAAGAGTAGAGCGGCTCACTGTATATTCCAAGCAGATCATTCCGTTCAAGTTTTATTACTAAAATACTCCGATATAAGGTTAATTCACTTTATTCTGTGGTCGCTTTTCGATTGATATGTTTTAAAGGCGCTGAAATTTAGCAGTCATTCACTATAAAGCTGACTTTTTATCTAACGCGGTACAGCAAATGTCATACTCTGGTCTCTGCAGACAGAGACACGTCGAGCTTCTCGCGTGAGAATGGAACATCTGTTCTTACCTCGCACAGACTTCCATTGAGTAAATCTCTTTGAGACTCCTTTTACCTGCACACAAAAATGAACGCAAAAGCAGCAGAGAATTGAAAAGGCTTTCAAAGGTGGTCGTTCGAGACATATGCAGGGCGCCACCGCTAATGAGAGCCAAAGCTGTCGCCGCAAGGCTTTCCCCGTGGATGGTGAAAAGCAAGAAATTTTAATATGCTAGCATTAGATGCCCCATTGTCCGCACCCGCCGATGTCAGCGCATGTAAGGTTTCGTACATGCAAGAGCCACCTGCCAGAAGTGGCTGCCCCCTCTCTGCTTACAGGGGAAAGGAGGAGAAGCCGCAATGATGGCTGCGACGAAAAGGGATCCCTCCGAAAAATCTTGCTAAAGAAATGACCTTATGGCCGAAAAAAAAGCGATAGCATTCTGGCATATAGACAAAGTCCGCCAAGAAACGCAGCTACACAAATCGTTACGTAGTGCGCAAAGGCTTATAAATCTAACGCATTGTAAACAGATGATGCAACAAAACGCCCTTAAATTTTTCGTCGCATTTCTTGCGAGAGACACGAGTTGAAAAAAATGCAAGAAACGTGTCGACACCTCGAGTGCAATCTAGATTATTCCTCTGAAATCGGAAGCAAATGCAATTCCAAGAATTTTTTTCCTGCACTGAAACGCAAACGTGACGATAGGTGTCTCGCACCAGCCCTCCAATCCCTTTCCCTCCCTTCTTTTCTCGCCACGATAGCGCACCCACTGTGACGTCCTCCTGCACCAAACAACCGTAGATGGCAGGCTGTAGAAGCAAAACGTAGTGAAAGTAAAGCTGCATCTAAAATTGAGCTATTACTAGGACCATTCGGCCTTGAAGCACCTGCGCGCATTGCAAAACTTTCTGACATTATCCAGAAACGAAAATAGAATACCTTACCTTCAAACGCTTTCGACACGTTGACCTTGTGTTGTGTGAAGGTAATGTCCAGATCAAACTGCAAGTAACGTATCAAACAGCGTCACAAAGGAAAAAAAAAGCAAAAACTTTCACAACCCGGATAAACGGCTTGTAAGCATGTAGGGTTTCTTGAACGCATTTGGCCACAAGCATCTGTTTATTCCGTTTGCTTCTGCCACTCTCCGAACCGAATGGAGACGTATATTACCGACTGTAGTGTACCGAAAGCTTTTTCTTGGGAGCAATAAGCAGTCTGTGGAAGCCGTAGCGTCCAGCACCAACCCACGTGACCGGTATTCAAGGTCATCCCCCCGTTTTAACGGTGGACGATGAGACCACGCTTTTGTTGCTATTATACTAAGTGCGTCCAGTGTTGACGACATGACGTTCCTGTCAGAAACTGTTCTTACTGATATTCTGAGAGTGGCGTATTGTGCAGTTTGTGGAGATGCGTCCTGTGTTAAAGCAGGCAATGACGTGTGCAGTGCGACACAAGTCTGCAAGTCTATGTTGAGGACCAACATGCAGAATTTCTTCGCAACAAAAAATTAAGGCCTTATTTAAGCTTTTCTTGTTTCCCCAACAGAAGCTAACCACCAGACGAAATAATAACCTCGAGAATATTATTCATCAGACGCACTCGATATAATCAAGGTTAAAATCTGATTTCTTTTACTACTATAATTGGTCAGCGGAATACTACAGGAGACGGGAACCATGGCCTATTTATTGTTACCAACTGGTGTTTGTTTTTCGATATTAATAACAACACATTTAGGCCTACAGAACATGCTCATAAGCTGGGTCCTAAAGTCCCCGTCCCAGAGTCCTTGCATCATATTTCATCACATCCGCATCGTCCATCGGGGTACGAAAATTAGCTCAAAAGACGAGCACTAGACCAGCGTGCGTTTCATCCAAGCTAAAACACGCGTATAACACTCCAGGGATGCCACACAGCAAACTGACGTGTGGGTAGGGCGATAAACAGCATAACTCCAAACAGTGCCCCACCTTGCAAAAAAGGTCCGCACCGACAGGGGACTCGTAGTAGTTTGTGACAAAGTACATAGTCGCCGTTCCAGTCCCTTTGACCTTGATTAATATCTTTTCACTGCTATCTGGAATCTGCGCAAACGACACGAGAAGAGCAGTTTGTAAATAAAAAGAAGAAAGAGACAGGCTTACCAAGATCATAAACTCTTGGCGGACTCATGTTTCCTTATACCTTGTTCTCTGTGACCACTATCGCAATGTCTCTCAAACTGAAGACAGCAGCATCTTTAAATAAATAAATAAACAAATAAATAAATATTTACACTCCTAGGAATACTAGCGTGTTTCTGCACGGCACAACGCTGAAAATATTTTGTTATGTGGTGTGCCTGATATCTACTCAATTTTCACTCAGGTGTACATCGTACAAACGGCACAACTTAGTGGAACAGGAATTATGTGCGGTGCCTGCTGCAGACTTTGGAATCAATAGTCTACAGCCACTCTTTGCGCGTAGTTTTAATGCGAACTGACAAAGGGTGGCGATTTAGGCTAGTTGGTTCATTAGAGAATATGCAAAGCAGC